>NC_088797.1:10161138-10464168 GCF_011386835.1 Chrysemys picta bellii
TGTGTGGGGGGGAGAGGGCGGGGCTCACAGCGTCATAAGTCCATGGTTTTGTTCAAGAGGGACCCTATGTCCCTGTCCACTGTGCATCATGGCAGGATTTATTCCTTTTTTCCCAACCCCTCTGAGCCCATTGCATGCTGGGATAATCCACTTATACAAAGACCAAACTACTTCTACATTGAATTGTGTGGTGTTCACACTCAAATAGTAAGACTTTGCTCTTCCCAGGGCTTGTGTGTTGATCATGTTTGTTTACTCACCATAAGTGATCACCCCGAGTGGGTAGTGCTTCACATTTTGGAGAAAATGTAATGTCCATGAATAAATGTATAAAGTGCAATCTTCGGCATTGTCCAGGTCCTTTTCCATGCCGCCAAATTTCTTTAGGTATCTGCCATTTTCTTACAGGTGAGAATCCTTAGGTACAGCTACAAATCCAAGAAAGAGAATACAGCTGGGTTGTAATTTATAGTTGCACAGTCCTCTAGTTGTAAGCCTGCAGTACACTATATCCATTTACCTGCAAATTGAGAATGGTGTTAAACCTACAGTAGTTCTGATGTAACAATATCTTCATGCTGAGAAGCTTTAAGACTACTGAGATACAGCACTTACGCTGAACAAAAAGCAAGTTGCCAGCAGCACCTTCCCCCATATTTTTATTGAATTGTAGTAGAACAAAATTTTAAAATATGTATAGGCTGCAGACTAGCACAGGCATTGTCTGCACTAAATCATGGTGTACATTACACTCAGTTGCTATTGACCCTCAAGATCAGTCCAGAGTTCCTAGGCATTTAACGTTTTCTAAGATGTACACAGGGTTTTGAAAAAGGACCTGCCATTCCCTGGGCTTTGGTGCTCTCTAACTTCCAGTAGTGTAGAACAGTTTGTGGGAGTTGATTAGATGATCACAGTGATGGTAGATTCTCCAAGGGGATTAGTCTTGATTGAGACCAACATAAGCGACAGCAGATTTTGGCCCATTGATCAAAGCATATCTCAATTTGCATTCGGCCGTAGAGCCAATTTTAAAAAAAAAAGTCAGTACCTTTGTGGATCAGAGCCTTAGATATCTAATCTCCAAATTTAGGCACATAGGTCCCAGGTTTACGCTCCACGGAACTCCTCTTGAACATCGTAGGCACTTGCCACCACCTATGAATTCAGGATAAAAATTCCCCGAGTGCCCACTTTCCTTCCTCTGGGCATGTGCACTGCCACTGTAGGCATCCAGAAGCCTATCTCCTGCATAAGCCCCAGATTGATCCATGAACCAAGAGAACACAGGTTATAAAAGTCATACGGGTGAGCAGTACCACCTTCTCCTCCAGCACCAGGAGTTGTTTAGTGTGGAGCAAAGAAAGGACCTAATTCATTCCCTCAAGAAACTACTTAGGCACCTAAGTCACCTCACTCCAGGAGTGGGGTTCCTGTTCTTGAATCACTAAACAGAGCTAGGCACCTATGCTCAGGCTGCAGGGGATGCCTGTCTCCAGGAGAAGGGGCTTAGCACATACCTCTGTTATTGGGGTCTCCTATTGGCTAGCACAGGCAGCTCCCACCTTGTGTGCCAGAATGAGATCCACAAAAGCTAAGGTGCCTTTACCCCATTGTATGGGGAGCCTAGACCACTTAATTCAGGATTTGTGGATCCCATTGTTCCTGTGACTTTCTAAACCTCTAAAAGTTAGGTGCTGCAATGCTCAGTGTCATAACACTGAAGTCCCTTTGTGGATCTGAGCCTAGGTGCCTAAAATTAGGCTCTTAGGTACTTCTGAACATTTTGACCGTGCCCAAGTGACTTAGGGGCTAATGTTCCATTGAAATTCACGAGGGGTTAGGCTCCTAGATTTCGGAGATGGTTTTAAAAGTTTTACCTTATGGCTATATTTAGACAACGAGTAACGTGATTTGCAAAGCTGTTACTCTCCCAGCTGCTCCCACTCCCCTTAATGCAAGTTTTTAATTATTGAATTAGAATTTATTTGCTAAGTCATTCCATTAAGTTAGGGAGACAGGATGCAAGATAGAACTTCTCTCTCTTTTTTGTTACAAAATCTTGGCAGAAGAACTAACTTGCAACATTTATATTTTCTAATGTACATTTTACATATACACACACACACATTTTACATTAGAAAGGTTAGATGTGGCATATATGTATATCACTTCTGCCGGGTGTTATTGACAGCAACCAGGTCTGAGTTCAACTAAGTAGGGGGTTTCTCAGAAATTAAAACCTGGTCAAGCCCCCCTCCCCCCGAAATTCTGGGATCACTAAATACCCTGGGTAAAAGGCAACACTTCCCCACTTGAAAGCATTGAGTCTGTGTATGAAACACAGCTTTATTATATGAAAAAGGAGCACAGCAACACTATATCTAAACAGATGATAAGTACATCTAAACACATTCTCCAATGGTACCTTTGGCAGTTGTCTTAACTGGGGTTTCCACCTGCCCATGTGAACATCCAATAGGCAAGTATCAGAGGGGTAGCCGTGTTAGTCTGAATCTGTTAGACTTGCATCTGAAGAAGTTCTTACCCACGAAAGCTTATGCTCCCAATACTTCTGTTAGTCTCAAAGGTGCCACAGGACCCTCTGTTGCTTTTTTCAATAGGCAAGTGTCCCTTTAGCACATTACTTCTCCCTTTGTCCATCTGCTAAGCCCCACGCAGAGTTTGGTGTCAGTGGATAGCATAATCACAGAGTTCTGCAGTGCACTTGGGCAGGCCTGTCTTCACTCCTTTGGAAAGTGCTTCCTGATCCTGTCCTGAAGCTTTATTGCCTAACCTAGTTATAATGATTTCAGCTTCATTTAGTAGCTGTGTAGAAAAAAACAGCATAATAATTCACTCAATTCTGCTGCTATACTCCATAGCTTCAACAAAGAACCCTTGCTGGGTTGCAACCCAATGAGGAGCTCTCTCTACCAAAAAAACCGCTCAGCCACACACAAGATCCTCAGTTGAAGAGAACCAGTAGCACATAAGACTCTTGAACAGGAGCCTTATTACAAGATAAGAGCCCTTTTTCCCTTCTTTCCTGTCTCACTTCAGTTCCCCAACCCAATCAGTTCTGAATGCATGTGCAATTATGGTGACTCACAAAGTGTCATTAGAGGAATTCTGGGTAGAAAGTTCATGCAAATTAAGTTCTCGCTGTAGCCATACTACCCTTGTTAACTAATAGATGGGTCAGAGAGCTCCTTCCCCTCTGGAGCACCTGGTCATCTGGAATTCTGGGAAAATATCTTATGCAAATGAAGCAGCTCTGTGGCCATTCTTTCTCCTTTCATGAGCAAATGGGAGCAGAGCATTCCTTGCATTCTAGACTACTCACACATACACCACAAAAGCCACACCTCTGATTAGGTCAAAATTTCTGTGGTAAGGGATAAAGAGCAAAACACTTTTTATATGACAGTCTAGATAAAAAGCAACAACCACCAAATTCAAGTGTAGAAAATAGCTACATGATCAAAATGCACTATGCAGGTTATGTTGGCCTAGCTCCTTTATACAGATGATCACAAAGCTCTTTACTGAGAGTCATGGTGAACACTTCACAGAAATAAGCAACAGAGGGTCCTGTGGCACCTTTGAGACTAACAGAAGTATTGGGAGCATAAGCTTTCGTGGGTAAGAACCTCACTTCTTCAGATGCAAGAAGTGAGGTTCTTACCCACGAAAGCTTATGCTCCCAATACTTCTGTTAGTCTCAAAGGTGCCACAGGACCCTCTGTTGCTTTTTACAGATTCAGACTAACACGGCTACCCCTCTGATACTTCACAGAAATAAGTTACAGTCCTTTTCGAGAAGGCAGAGCTAGAAAGCAACAGAGTAAGAGAGGGGAAATTCAGAGGTAGCTATGCACAAAGCACAAAGATGCCTTTGAATAATAAAGTTTGCCTGCAAATGTTCTTAAAACCTGTCCTTGAGATCACAGCAGCTTTATTAGTAGTAGTGTAGATATCGTGTAGTCATGGCACTTTGTAATAACCACCTGTGGATCATTCCATTAGTATCTAAGGATTAAAAATAAAATAAAATAAAAAAATCTAACCACCACTGAGTAGTTTAGAACACATTCGGGACCAGATCCTGAGCTTGTGTTGATTTAAATGCAGCTTCAGTGATTTCCATCAGTTGAGAACCTGGCCCATCAGCCTAATCCTGCTATCAGTCACTCTTGTGTAAATCCAGAATAATTCCATTGATTTTAAAACTTACACCAGCTGGGGATCTGGCCCTATATGTCCAAATTATTCTAGTATAGTGTGATTTGGAGACATTGTGCCAATCCCATGGAGACAGAGTGCCTTGTAACAAATCCTCATATTCAGTTTTAAAGGCACAGACTACCAATGGAGTCATTCTGGATTTACACCAGAGTAACCAAGTGAAGGATTGATTTGGCCCAGAGTATAGTCAGCAAAAGATTATCTCATTGGTCTAGTGATTACAAATTGAAAAGAATGAGGCTCCTTTTAAATGAGACAGCAAGAGCGGGGGATGGCAGAATAAAGGAAGCTGAAATGCTGGTTTGCAACAACATACAGTAAAAATTAAAGTTGCCATAACTGGTTGGCAAGAATTAATTTTGCCACTTTCCATGAAACAAAACATGAAATTTGTAGTAGACAAGAAGAAATAAGGGCATTTTACCTTGATTCACTTTAAGCCTGCAAAAGCAAATTATTGGGTAGTTGCGAGGGGCGGGGGGGGGGGAAATCAAGGGGAAAAATATGTTTCTGATTATTCTGCACTAATGTTGTGTTCTATCATTATGGCAGATTGCTTAATTGTGCTGCTGATTGCTTTTCCCGAAATCTTCATACAGATGTAGGCTTTGCAGCACTGTGGAAACACCTAATTAGCAGGAGGAATGTTGCCGCAAATTTCGTTACAAGATTGTACACTTTTAAAAATTATGAAATATACAAAGTTGACTTAGCTCTCCACCATTTCTTGCTGCTTAGCCCATCCCACCAGCCACTTATTCATCCCTGTAAACAAGGACCAGTGGGGAAATCAAAGAGGTCGTACTGCCAGATACAATGGCATTCAAAATCCAAATAAACAACTTAGATCACTTATCCCAACTTCACCCCACAAAATCCCCCATTTAGAACAATCTGTTGTGCATTTATTACAGGAATTTCTAGTCCTTGCATGTATGTTTGCTACTAGATGTTATCTATGTGCTTTCCAATATGCAAAATAAGGTTTCTCTACATGAACAGGTGCATGATGCTGTAATCTTACTGCACGTTCAGACACAACATTCTTAATGATCCATCACAGGGAATAATTTGATGTTGCTTAACTCTTGTTATACTAAGTTGGGGACGGCATTCATCCCAGCTTGTTCTGAAGTGTCTTGTAACACAGTCACTCAAAGAAGAAATGCTTCTGTGGTATCAATTAATTTGACAAGCTACATATGTAAATAAAACGGTGTTTTCTTTTGTGCTCTTTGGCGATAACTCTTGGCTCACCCAATTTTTCCCCCTCTATGCTAATGAACATAATAGTACAAAGCCTGTTGCTCATAAGTCAGGAACATATTAATGGTAATTGCTTATAGAAATAATGATAGAGTTTTAATGGTAAATATTTCAAAATGGGTTGGAAGAAATATAAAACCCTTATGCCCCTTAAAACCCTTAAGCCAACCTCTAACTATTGGGTTTAGGAGGGAACTTCCTCTGGGGACAGGCTATAATTGCCTGTGGCAAGGGTTCTTGTTTCTCCTCTGAAGCAGTGATTGTTGGACACTGCTAGAGTGAGGATATTGGCTTAGATGGACCTTTGAGTTGATCCACTATGGGAATTCCTGTGCTTCTATTCCACATTGAAACCCTGGACTAGGCTATTACTTAGATTGTAAACCCCTTGGGCAGGGTCGGGCCATGTTTTCGTTCAATGTTTGTACAGCCCCTAGCACAGTGGGGGCTTGGTCCATGACTGGAGCTCCTAGGTGCTACCACAATATAAATAGCAACTTTTGATAATATGTACACGTTATATTATGCCCGTTGTTAGGGTGTATTTCCAGAAGTTAAAGATGATAGGCCAGACCCTCATCCCTTTTTCTGGCTGCTTGGTACCGCTGCCTAAAAAAATTTAATGATACAGAAGGGTAAGAGCAGGGCCGGCTCCAGGCACCAGTGAAGGAAGCAGGTGCTTGGGGCGGCCAATGGAAAGGGGCGGCACATCCTCGGTCCCTCTCTTCCTCTTTGAACTGCCGCCAAAGAGGAAGAGAGGGAGCGAAGGACCCACCGCCGAATTGCCGCAGAAGAATGAAGCAGCGCGATTGAGCTGCTGCCGAAGTGCCGCCGATCGCCTTTATCTTTTTTTTTTTTTTGCTTCGCCACTTGGGGCGGCAAAAAACCTGGAGTCAGCCCTGGGTAACAGCAGTTACCAATGGAAAGGGAAGAAAGAGTCGTCCTTAAATACATTGCCTAATGAGCTTGGTGAGATAATCTGAACACCCGTCTAAGTTTCACTGTTCCCAGTAAAGAAGAGCTACAGAAAGAAAGGCACGTGAATGTTACACTGTGAAGAATATGGCCCTTCGATACCCTAATGTCAACAACACATGTTACTGTTTCCAGTTTCTTGATCCTAGCTACGGTATATGCACTTCTTTTTTGCTAGTGCTTAGCACCCTACCACCTCACCACTGCAGATAGATGCAGCCACACAGCACGAGGTTAGGAGAGCACCCTCCCTATTCAGAGGATGGAGAACTGAGGCGAGAGACATAGAAAGAAAGAAAAAACGCATGGCTGTGATTTTCAAAGGAAGCTCAGTGCCCAAGTCCCATTTTAATGGGATTAAGATACCTGACTCTCAGGCTCTTTGCAGATCCTCACCTTGGCCACACAAGAAGTCTGAGGTAGAGTCAAAAATAGAATCCAGCTCTCCTGAGTCTCACTCTACTAAGTAAGCACTAGGCCATCATTCCTCTGCAGCCCGCCCTTTACTCCAACACGCATAGGATACAGATGGACACATATTTTCCAGGCAGTTAGAGGACATTGCTTTATCGACTTGGACAAAAGCCCCCATCCAATTACTGACTACCTGCAGACAAAGATCTGGTTGTGGAGACTCTAAACACAATCCACCCTCACTTTATATGCTCCTGAAACTCATAGCATCATGCTATTTTGGGGTTGCCCTCTGGAAAAGGCCAACTGCAAAAATTCAGTTCATTTTATTCAGAAGGGAAGGGACTTAGAGGGGGGCACAGAGTCCCAGTAAATTTATCACAAGGTTCACAAAAACAAACTAGGAATTCTGGGCCAGTGAGTCAAGTCATTTTTAGCAGGGCTAATCAAAAATACAAAGTCTGTCCTCAAGGACTGTGGGTTAAGAACACGGCAATGCTGCAGACGCAAGAGCTACGCAAGGCTGAGCCTATGTATTCATGTGCACAGCTCCTCACCCCGAAGTATCCCACAGCACTTCTCCAGACCCATTCACCTCACCCACGACTGAAATGCAGACACTTCTAGGATGCAATGCAACATACTGGGGCATGTACGGTACTGGGGCAAACGAGTACAATCCAGCTCCGCTTCTCCCTTCTGAATCTGTCCCAGAAGCTAGGTGAGTTGATCCAATGGTCCAAAAATTGCAGAACAGCAGAGTGTTGATATGTAAAATGTCATTTCTTTAGATGAGCTGCTGCACCAACATAAACATAAGGGGACAAAGCAATCCTGGGTAATGCGTCAGAGCAGCCAATGATTACAAATAACATACTAATTATCATTAGCAGAAATAATTCACACTGAAGCCTGCTTTAGTGAATGATTTTGTTTGTTTTAAAATGGAGATGTCATGAAACTAAGAGTCTTTATTTATCTTCCTCTACATGCAAACAGGTGTAACAACATTGAGAACTTGCACAGCATTTTACATCCAGCACAGCATTTTATAAAATTTCTGTTTCACCGATGGGGAAAGCAAGGCTCAGAGCCGTTCAGTGATTTGCCCAATCTGGATCAAGCCGTATTCCTCTAGACAGCCTCTGCCCCAAAGAACTTGCAGTCTAAGTAAATATGGGCCAGAACCTCAGCTGGTGAAAAATCACTGCTCAAGTCAATGGAAACTTGTAGATTTTGAGTACTGAGGGTCTGAGCCATGATGTTTAGCCCTGAGGCAGGACAATCTGCTCTCAAATACTAACAGGCATGTTTAACTTTATATGGGCTTTTAGCTAGTTGTCTCAATTGGCACTCCCTTCCCCTGGTAATAACCAACAGCAGGTGCATGTCCTTTAGAAGGCTATCCATTACATCTGCCTGTTCCCCAATAAGTAGAGGAAGGTGTTTCATGGTCACCGTATGCATTAGGATTGAATAATGTTTGGCTATATTAATCTGAAGTGTACAGTGGGGAATAAGGTAATTTTTCCACCCTTCTGATTATATGTAAAAATTTTATATGCGCTTTTTGTGGGTTTGATTGTAATAATTTGGGATGCTTCCCAATTTGCTCCTCTCCCATGACAGATTTTTTTGGATCGGCTGCTAGAGCACACTGATGGAACACATGTTATAAAATATTTGTTGCTTTACCATTTTAAGTGACCTAGTAAGACAAGGTCAGACACTTCTGGCACATGTCCCATATGCAGTGCCTCCTTTGTCTCCGAGGCAATTGTTTAATAGGTACTGCAGTCAAACAACAAAGAAGAATTAAACATTTTTAAAGCAGTGTGTTGTCTCCCATTTATACCTACATGCATATCTACACACATTCACAGGCATAACACTGACAGCCTTGTATTTGACAGCACCTTTGACTTTGAGTAAGAAGACACGCAGGATGAGGACTGATTCAGGCACACACGCAATAATGCATGTAAATCACTTTGTTACTCAAATTCTATACTTCTTTATTAGAAATGAGGCACCCAAATACTTGAAAATAATTTTAGTGGCTGTGAACTGTGGCACCCAATCGATGAGGGACATGACAGTCAATTACCCTTTCACTTTATTTTTGTCCCCTGCAATCAGTTTGGATCGATATTTTCAATCTCAATTGATAGCAGATATCAAATCTCTTCTCCATTGTTCTGGAAGTACTGTCACATTGTGTACAGGCGGCCGTCGCATTTATTTAACCATTGACTTCACTTCCATCTGGGCCAGTCTGGACTGGAGATGTGCTGTCCAAATTGATCGCACACACATCATGTCAGCATGAGTGCATGTCAACAATCAGTTCAGCATGAGTGGAAGGGAGAGCAACGCAACTGCATCTCATTATGCCATACGGTATTTATTTGGAGAATTAACTATCTGCAAATATTTCAAGGGGGGAAAAAAAGTTTATGAAGTCACGAAGAGGCAAAAGGACAATGGAAGGGGGTGAAAATGCAGACGTTAAAGTATGTGTAGGGGGAATGGATAAGTTGCAGCTGCAGCTTTATGAACAACACTGTACAAAGCCAGTATGTAGCTTTCAAAAGGAACAGAAAAGTCTAGCTCAAAAACACTAAATTCCCCTTAGTGATGTGAAAGGCAGTGTGGCCCAGTAGCTAGGTCCTAGCATTGAGGAGACCTGGGTTCTGTTCCTAACTTTGCTACTGACCTCTGCATGACTTTGAGCAAGCTTGGTCTTCCCCATCCTTTGTCTTGTCTATTTATATCATAAGCAGGGGCTGTTTCTTACTATGTGTTTATAAAGTGACTAATGCGATGGGGCTCTGAGGATGGCTGGCCCTAATGGAATATAGTAAAGAAATTGCCGGTTGGTGGTGTGCGCTTTGCAGAGGGGAGGAGGAGAAAGGATTACAGTCCTTGGTTTCTGCCTGCTTAGTTAATCTTCCAAACATTTTTTTAAAAGTCTGTTTCCAGAAGTCACTTTCAAAGTTGCCCCTAAAGACATCTGTTTGCACAGGTTTTGTATTTGGAATAAATAAAGAAATGCTTAACTTCTAAACAAATCAACACACAGTATTGACATGCTGGAGCAGATCTTTAGCTGCAACCAGCCGGAGCTCAGAGCACTTGATAAGGGGGACTGGTGCAAAGGTGACTTTAAGCCATCTGGGCTCAGCCCAGTGGCTATTCTATCCTTACACAGCCCCTTACCATCGTAGCCCATAGGGAACCAAGAGAATACGTGACTTGCCCAAGATCACACAAGAAGCCTGTGACCAAGCAGGGGACCTGAACCTAGATCTGCAAAGCCCTGGGTTAGTACCCTAGTCACTAGGCAATTTTTCCTTTCCTGCCCCATGTTACTCCCCCAGAGCAAGTTAGTCAAGTTGTACAAATTTGTGTGGCAAATTCTATGGCAGCCAGAAATCACGAGGATGCAGGAGTTCCCCAACTATGCCTGATTCCCATCAGCTGTGCTCCAAATCAATATTTAGCAACCTACCTAAAAGTGTTGCCTGATATTCAAAGGTTCTGAGCATGCAGCAACTGCTCCCAAGTGGCATCACGCCAAAATTTCAACTTGTCACCTGCAGCATTGTCAGCTCAGGTAATTTTATGGTGAATCCACCATATTTGGGCTCTTTCTTAATGCCCCAGCTCCTGGAGTCATGTGATCACAACAGAATTTCTGCTTTCATTTAAAAAAAAAAAAGTTGTTTAGCTCTTAGGGGCTAAAAAAGCTGGAACAATGGGGAAAACGTGGGGAAAAAGCTGGAAAATATGAACCCTAAAGACTCAATAACCACAAGGCAAATAGGAAGAACCCCAAATGTATTTTTGAGGCCTGAGTTGTGCTTTAACATTTGAGATGGCCAATAATACATCTATGGATATGGGCCCCTGAAGCTAAGTTGACCCACAGGCATCACACTAAACGCTCAGGAGGTGCCTACGGGATCAGACCCACGATTGGCTAACTTCACCGGGAGGGCAAATAAAGAGCAGAAAATGTAAGAATCACAGTTCTTTAAATGCATTTGTCAGAATGCAGCACAAGTAGGAGTTAGTAGTCGTTCTTGCAAGTATGTACTGATTGCTCATTATCAATGAAGAATGCATGCACAGGTTGCACGGAGTGCTGGTAGTATGAAATAATAGCTATTGACCTGTATATAGTGGGGCTTGTCCATGCTGCCTTTCCCCCCTTAAAATTTCCCACTACTGCTACTAGTAGGTCAACTACACTGAAGGAAATACTAATAAAAAAAAGTGGAGGAGGCAGTGTAGCCTATTAGGCAGAGCACTGGACCGGGACTAAAGGAGCACTAGATTCTATTCTGGGCTCTGCCACCTGACTGCTAGGTACTGTGATGAAATCACGTCACCCTCTTTGCCTCAGTTTCCCCATCTGTAAAACAGAGAATGCTGACCTCCATAAAACCCTTTGAGATCTACTGATAAAAAGCACTGTATATAAAGAGCTGGGTATTACTGAAAATAAGGCACTGGCATCTTTACCGCCATGGTGTATAGAACTACTCTGATCAACAGGAGAGTAAAAGTTATAGCAGACATGGGAGCCTCATGGGCACCCGGGTTTCTTTGTCCAGCCTTTTCCAGAGAGGGCTTAAAATTGGGATTCTGAATGGAGCCTAAGGTCCCAACTCCCACTGAATTTTTATATGAAATAGGCATCTAACTCTTTTAGGCTCCTTTACCTACGGAATTGTGCAGGCACAGCAATATAGAATATTCCTCGCTGGGTCTCATCTACACTATATACAGGCCCCACTTTTCAGAGGGCAGCCCAGTTGTTAGAGCCTGACTAGCTGACAGCGAGCTAGCTGATTTCATTGTTCACATGCTACAGAGCTATGAGTAGAAGCTAAAGGTAATGAGGATAAACCATTAGCTACATGACCGCAGCATGGAAAGGTGCCAAGATTTTCCTCTTTTTGTTAATACACAATGCTTGTTATAAGATTGAATATCCATTTGGGGGCAGGATTTACCTACTTTCCTTAGCGCACTCACCTCTGAAAGCACTGTAATGCTTTCCTTATTGGCATTTTATTTTGATGAATAGGCTAGTGCGAAAATATAGCTGCCGGGATCCCGAATGGCAATAGGTTTGATCACATGACCCTTGGCCCATTTGCGCTAAGTACCGTCAGTCAAGTTTCATATTAGGAGCTACTTATGCCATTATCGTTCCATTGCATTTTCATAACGAGGTCCCCTCTGTGCAGTGCTAGTGTAGACGCAGCGTGGTGCTGAGACTACAGGGGAAGGTTTTCAAAGGCACAAGAGACAATTAGGTTCCAAACTCCCACCAGAAAAAAAAAAAAAAAAAAAAAATACAAAGCCCCCAACTGACCAAACCAGTTCAACACCATGGTGAGTCAGGCCCAGCAACTATCGACCCAATAAAAGGTATTCATAGCCCAATAAGTATGTTAGGAGCTAGTGGGGGGGATAGCTCAGTGGTTTGAGCATTGGCCTGTTAAATCCAGAGTTGTGAGCTCAATACTTGAGGGGGGGCCATTTAGGAATCTGGGGCAAAAATCTGTCTGGGGATTGGTCCTGCTTTGAGCAGGGGGTTGGACTAGATGACCTCCTGAGGTCCTTTCCAACCCTGATATTCTATGAGTTCAAAAGAGACCAGGAAGACAAGAGAACAGACAGAAAGTGCTTGAGGAACTCATTTTCAGCCTCAGCAATTTCCTTCATTTTCATTGTCTGGACTTAACTCCCGTTATTAAAACTAAGCATGAGTTTTGTAGACAATGCCTGCTCTTAAAACCAACGAACCAAAAAAATAAATCACACCCCTCTCTCTTATTGTCTAACCACGTTAGACTCCACAGTGGCATTTCCATGGCCCAGAAACAACGTGCTTGGCTTTAGATCTCCTTTGGCTGCTGGATCGTTGCTGTGTTGTGCCAAATGCAGTGATGTCTGACACAGTGTTCTGTTACATAACAGAATGTGACTGAGATGGCCAGATGTGGCATGTCATAACAATGATCAATCGGCACAGAAAATGCAAGAAGAAGCTGTTTTCTGCAAACAGAAGTTAGAGAGGCAGTTTAGCATTGCCAATATACATGAAAGCTACTACACTTGGGGAGGGAGGAAGTCCGCTACTTGGGGGGGACAGGGGGGAGTGGGTCAAATGCAGGCAGCTGAGTTTTCATAGGCAAAGATATTACCCAGGAAGAGCCGATCTTGATCATTTCAGTTACAAGCAGGTGTTTGGGATCTGGGGGAATCCCTTGTTTACAGATGTAATTTTGTATATGTGTGACCATACAAGTGTACTGAGATAAGCTGCCCTATTATCTTCATGGAACTGTGGTGATTCCTGAGTAGTTTCCCTTCTGTGGCCGCACAAGGGTCCTCCCTACAGACAGGGTCAAAATCCTCAGCATATTGCATGCAGCATTCAGGTTCAAAGCTCTCCATTGATCCTAAATCCACGGACTGTCGCTGTTGGTCCTGTGATTGGCCTGAACTAGCTTTTTGAAGCTCCTTCCTGTGTCTTAGGTATTTCTAAGGCACCTATTAGCATACTGTGTAAACCCTGTACAACCGACATAGGCACCACTCGGCCTGGGACAAGAGAGGAGGAAGAAAGCTAAAGAAGGGAAAGGGACACGTGGGAAGACCAAAGATGATAAAACAAGTGAGATGGGGTATTTTAATGCAGGTGGATGTCATTGGTGTATTATTCAAAGAGCTCCCTAGTATACCTGTAGCAGGGATCAGACTGAGCCAGAATGCCAAGGCAGCGGGTCTAAGATGACCTCATCAGTTTAAGCTTTATTTTAAAAGTTGCATTTTTAACATTTCCAGTTGTTTCTGAAGGTGATCCAGTTGCAGTGCTGTGGGAATGTACTAGCAGACTATCTGTAACCGTAGCTCTATGAGAGACCTGAAGAGCTCCCAGTCAGGTCATTGGGGTATTAACTCTGAAACCTAATGGGGGCAATTTAAATGCCAACATAACCCACTGCTGATCGTCTTCTCAGAAAAGTCCAGCTATTCTGGGATAGTGAGAGGATCTGTAAGCAATGTCCAGCTATAACTATAAGACTGCCCCTTGACCAGCAACAAGACTATTTACACGTATTATTTTTTACTACGCAGCCTTTTCCACCAGAAGTTCTGCTAACCATGGCAGTTTAGTATGGAGGCTGTAGAGATGCCTTCTATCACTTTCTAGCAATGGGGAAATCTATTTGACATTCCTTGGTTTGCTCCTGAAGAATCAAAAACAGCCAAGGCAGTGTCCCAAAGCTGAAGAGCAAAGCTAGTGCTAGGTTTAAAGTAACAAAAAACAAATAAAAGCAGGCCCCAGTTATGTTCAGCCAAAGAAAAGCAGCAAGTCAGCCTTCTGGGTGTGAGGAGGAACTTAGGTGTAATTTGAAATACGGAACTGTCAGACATCTGGGCCTCATGAGTGTGACAAGCATTTTAGGGGGGGAGTGGGACCCCACTGTGAGCGATTATTAAAGCAGCAGAGATACTTGGTCATAACACCATCTCAAGGGCCCGGTCCAACTCCCCCTCCAGTCAGAAGAAAGATTCTCATGAAATTTGATTCCCGGCCTTGCCACAAACTTCCGGTGTGGCTTTAGGCAAGTCACTTAGGGTAAAATTTTCACAAGTAACGGAGGCACTTAGAAGCCTACAACCCACTGATTCTCAATGACTTACACTCCTCAGTCACCTCCATGCTTTTGACAATGTTCCCCTCAGCTTCAATCCCCAATCTGCACATTAGGGAGAGTAGCCCAGCCCTACCGCACGGGGAGTTGTGAGGATAGATTCATGAAAGTGGTGAGGGGCTCAGATAGCATGATGAGGGGGCCACAGAAGTACCTGAAATCAAATCGCAACTGGTTTACTGTCCCATAGGCATGTGCCAGTGTTACTTTTCAGAAAGATGGCTGTCGACAAAATGGGGATCAGGCATCTGGGGCCAATTCCACTCTCACTGACACCCATGGTGCCTCCTTCCCCACCTGGAGCAGAATGTTGTGCTTTTGGACAGAGCATATGTTGCTTTTGCAGGAGAAAGATGAAGCCAGGAAGTAAGAATGTCCCACAATTGCAACCAATTTTCTGACTGCCTGTTTCATGGCATTTGGGAAACATAAGGCTAGATTACCCCTGGCCTTTGCATGGATGCACAGAAAGAAGTGGGCACAAGAAGTTTTCCCCTTTGGTACAGGAATACCCTAGGGGATGTGTCCAATCCCCAAGGGCGACCTGTGCCTAAACCTGGTCCTTACTTTGGCCATTCCAAGTTTTCACCCCCAGTGCTAGAAGGCTACTTTAAGCTTAACGCGGTAAAAAGAAGAAACCACCACAGGACAAATACACCAATCTAGTTTCAACCCAGGACATGGCTACGTCTTTTCTACAGTTATTTGCCACAGGATACAGAAATCAAATGCATTCTGAAATTGCTGGCAACTTCCACAGCAAATCTATTTCCTTGCTTGGGCTACATAGCTCTTTTTTGTGCTGTTTATACAGATTCCTGATGCATTATGCATTTAGTAGAAGCAGGAAGAGCCCAGCCCAGAGCTCCATGAGAAAGTCTCACTGACTCATTCCAGAATTATTCTTACATATGTCCTCTTTCTCTCTTGCCATTTTTCAGAGGGGAGCATACTTGTGTATGTAAATGAGTAGGATAAATACAGTTGTATTTATTTCAGTCCTTATAGCATATAGCTGACTTGCTCCATAATTTATGTTATAGTGCCATCTTATGGTAGCTTTATTACCATTATTTTCAGTTAGACCAGGCTTTCCAGATATTTCCCCACTGATCTGTTAGACTCCAAACATAAAAATTAAAGAAAGCTTTACTGCCAAAAATCCTATTACCAACAGCTAAGAGCTTCCAAAGAAAGTTATAGGACAGGGCATGAGCAGTGAGCCGATAACCTCTTTCCCTGAAGATGTGCTGCCTTCTCATCCGGACTGCTGGAAATAAAGATGTGTAATATTAGACAAACGTATGTCTTCCATATTACAGATTGACTATTTTTTTCTGCTGAAACAAAAGGTTCAAAGATTTACTGGAAGTCTGGAAATTGATTCTTTGGAGACACCAACATACCAGGGTAAAATTCAGACCAATGGGGGGCTGAGTCACCCCTACCCTGCAACCTTGGGTGCCTTATAATGACTTGTTCTAGTAGCTCCTACCTGAGCCACTCACAAACAGCCTTCCAGCATGCAAGCCATACCCTGAGTGTCTGTGTGTAACTGCAGCCGGCCAATTACACCCTGGCTCTCACCAGCCTTGGTTATACTGTAGGGTGACCCCAACACACCCCCAGTCCTGGCTTTCCCCCTGGAAATGTGTGTCCTGTACTGCCCAGCCCTCTCCTGGACAGTACAAATATTTTAAATCCATTATTCCTTGAAAGGGATAATATGCCAGTTTATAATCTTAACTAGAGTTACCCAGTCTCTTCAATTTAAACACACTGGATTAGATAAAACAAGTTTGTTGTCTCCCTTTGGAGTTATTTTAAGTGAGTACAAGCTATGAGGCATAAAAACTCAGAAATGGTTAAAGATAAAATGCTTACTAGTGCCTACCTTGACAAAACTATAATGCAGGGATCGGCAACCTTTGGCACGTGGCCAGTCAGGGAAAGCTGCTGGCGGGCTGGGACAGTTTGTTTACCCGCAGGTTTAGCCGATCACAGCTCCCACTGGCCGCGGTTCGCCACTCCAGGCCAATGGGGACTGCGGGAAGCGGCATGGGCTGAGGGATGTGCTGGCCGCCGCTTCTTGCAGCCCCCATTGGCCTGGAGTGGCGAACCGCAGCCAGTGGGAACTGCAATCGGCCAAACCTGCGGACGCTGCAGGTAAACAAACCGTCCCAGCCCGCCAGCGGCTTTCCCTGACTGGCCACGTGCCAAAGGTTGCCAATCCCTGCTAGAATATATTCAAGCAAAATTTCTCACCACGTGCTTCCAGCAAGATTACTGACCAAACTTCAAGTCAGGATCCCTTCCTCTAAGTCCAACAGCTGTTTTCCTTTATCTTTTTAGGTACAATGCCAGAAACAGACAGGGGGAGAGGGTATCTTAGGGTGTTTGCCCTGCTTTTTATAGACTCCTGTTCCTCTCTGAAGAGCGTTTCCAGCTGGAAACAGGAGACTAAGAATCTATGTGGAAGGATGTTCCCTGCTGGTTGTTCTTCCACCTGTTTGAGTTTTCTTTGTTTCCCCTCCCTGATTGATGACTCCGTGTACTGCTTAAATGCAAATTAAGGCAAGCCCACATTCCTTCCTTTGTTTAGGACAGACCTGACTTCTGTCTGGGTGGGGCTGTGGGGTTTGGAACATGTTTATAGCATCATAGAGGGGAATCTTATTTCACATACAATGTTGCCACACACATTTTACCAGAATACGGACCAGCAAATAAGCTTTGAAATGATACCTTACAAGACCTACCTAGTACAAAGATTATTACAGTAGTGTGTAGGGAGTTAATACAGAGGGTCTATTCTGCCGCAGACACGAAAGAAAAGAAGTGTCTCAAATCTGCGGTTTCCTTGTTTTCATGGATGTCAAAAGTTTCAGGTTATAAGAGTACCTATTGTGCCACTCATATTCACAGTGAATAGCACTGAACTACAAAAGTAGTTCCATTTGAATCGGTGGTTGAAGGTTGATCGTGGGTATTGGGAAAGCTAAATTTCAGAAGAGCTTCTCTTCCAGGACTCAACTTAATTCTTCCTAGAAGTAGAGAAGAATTTACGGCCCAATCCGGAAGATATGCAGTGAAAAATGCAAGCCAGGTTTAAAAACAAAAAAGGGAGAGAGAAGAAACGAGTCTGGTTTTTGATATAGCAGTGCATGCACAGTATTGGCCCAGGTGGGGTGTTTTGCCTGAACATCAAGGCATAGAACAGGTAAATAAAAGGTATTTTTCTCCAGCCAGCCCTGAATTCTGCTGAGAAAGGCAAACAACACTGCAGTGGACTAGATGTTAGTGACGGAATGGTTCTACCAGTGTTTAGTGAACTCTACTCAACAGCTCAGCAGTATAGAACATTAGTATCAGCTGGGGCCACAGCTCTAAATACAAACAACTTGAGTGCGCAGATGCATTAACTCCTCCAGGAATCCTCCTGTGGCAATAGGATTTCCCCCATCCCAGTAAACGGACAGTAATTAATGACAGGAGAAACACTGGAGCCAAGAAAATAAGTTTCCCTGCAGCAAACGAAAATTAAATCCAATTTGAGCAAACAATAACTGTGTGTGAGCTATTGTTAATAATAAACAAAACAACTACTGTATTCTCTGTCAAAATGCTGTGGGCAAAATCCTGGCCCCACTGAAGTCAACGACAAAACTCCCATTGACTTCAGTGGGGCCACGGTTTCAGAACATGAATAGGGTGCTTTAGTGCAGATTTCCACAAAGTTACTTTACAGATTGTCTTGCTGTCTTAGAGCCCAATTCTGCCACTGTTACAGCATTACTTGGGCAGTAGGGTGCTACTCAGCGTAAGGTTGGCACCAACACTGCAAAGCTGTAGTCCCGGAGTCAAGACAACTTCCTTTTAAAAAGGACAGAATTTAAGCACACACTTCATTTTTTAGTTGTCTAAGGGAGGAAAAAGTGGGGAAATAAAAGAGGGGGAGGTAAAAATTAAAACCCCCAAATTGATAAATGAAAAATACTTGGGGGGGGGGAACAGAAATACTAAAACACATTTCAAACCCTGAAAAAAGAAAGCAACTTCAACATTGTGAAATATTTCATCACACTGTTTCTCAGCCAGCTTTACTCCGAAAGTTATTCCATTAAATGCAGTAAAACCTCAGAGTTCCGAACTGACGGGTCAAACACAAAATCATTTTTAACCTGAAGTACACAATCAGGCAGCAGAGACCAAAAAAAAGCAAATACAGGACAGTCCTGTGTTAAATGTAAACTACTAAAAAATAAAGGGAACGTTTAAAAAAATAAAAAAAGATTTGACAAGGTAAGGAAACTGTTTCTGTGCTTGTTTCATTTAAATTAAGATGGTTAAAAGCAGCATTTGTTTTCTCATTGTAAAGTTTTAAAGCTGTATTAAGTCAATGTTCAGTTGTAAACTATTGCAGAACAACCATAACAGTTTGTTCAGTTATGAACATTTCAGAGTTACAAACAAACAACCTCCACTCCCGAGATGTGCAGAACGCCGACGTTCTACTGTAGCTCAGTTCATCCATGTTATAGGCTACAACCCAGTATTTCCAGCATGTGGGGTGAATATAACCCAAAAGGTCTGGACTCACAATTCAGTAAAATTTATGTCCTGTTAACTATGTGCGTCTGCCTGATGAGCCATGGTAGAATGCTAGGAAGCGTCAGCAACCTTTTTGATACAATATACAAGTTAAAACTTTCACAGTGCTACACCATCCCAGGAAAGTGACGTTACTGCTATATTGCTTGTCTAAACATCTTTCCCCATAGGGAGTGCCTGTCTGGGTGCAAAAATAATACAAATGTGTTATCCAATTTAAAAATATTTTCCATAAGTTCTCTCTCTCTTAAGACTTACAGACATAACCTCTATCAGTTCCAAGATCAGACCCAAGACAAATATTTAAAGAGATAATAATCTAACTGCCCTGTCTTTCAAAACAAATTTTTCCAATTTGTGGGCCCAGATCCTCATCATGTCTAACCGCCTGCACAAACCAAGAAGTTAGATGTACAAATCGTTCTGTTTGCTCATGTGAAATTGGGCACAGAGTCGAGCCCGTTTTAAAAATGTTGCTCTTAAAATAATTGTATTCCTTGCCTGTCAATTTCCTCTGCGATGCTGGCATCATCATTACCAGGGGGAGAATATCAGTTCTGCCGCCCATCTAGATTTAACAACTCTGGTCCCAGGAGTCTTATTTCAGCTCTAGTGAAACAACAAGACTTGGCACTTAATAAATATCTAATCATTAATTAGTGCACACAAACACCCTGTGGGAGAGGGAATATGGTTTAGTCTGAGAAATTGGATGTCTTGCTCAAGGCCAGATACATCATTGGCTTAGAATGCTGGAGTCCTGACTCACAGTCTCACGTACAGCCCATCAGACCAGTGGTTCTCAGTGATATTTAGTCCACAACCACAAGAAGGAGAGTTTTCAGCCAAAGACCAAGCAGTCTGAAAAAGTAACTGACATTTGTCAAAAATAGATTTTTCCAAGGAACAGTCAACGATGCTTTTTAAAAGCAAATATGATAGGAACTCATTTGTTATGGTACTGATTTCTCTGATAACCCAATGCTGCACCTAGTGGCACCACCGTCCTGCCAGGGCCAGGGTGGAGCAATACTCCAGCATCAATGGTTGAACTTGCCACTTGACCTAAAATTAAACAGATATTTAAAAAAAAATGAATTTTTCCCTTTTTCCATAAGAGAGTCTCATTGAAATTTAGACCATTTCAAAGTTTTCATCCTGCTCGGGCCAAAAGCCAGACACTGAGATACCCTGGTTGGCACATGCATGATGAAAATTATTCAAAAGAATAATGATCATATATGGAAAGAGAAGAGCACACCGCTCAGGGCAGCGTGTGCATACGTGTATAACCAAGCAAGGACAGTGTGGACCTTTGTTGCCCTCTGATGGCTAAGCTACATACAGCTAATGGATTTAGGCCCGGGTTCACAAAGGTACTTAGGCACTTAACCCGCAGATGCATGTGCCTAAATCCTTTTTAGGTGCCACTGCAATCAATAAAACCCCTGCTCGGCTGCTGCCTTAGGGTTGCCAACTTTCTGATTGCAGAAAACGGAACACCCTTGCCCCGCCCCCTGCCTTGCCCCTTCCCCGAGCCCCCGCCCCTGCTCCGCTGCTTCCCCCTCCCTCCGTCACTTCCTGTCCTTCACCCTCACTCATTTTCACCAGGCTGGGGCAGAGGGGTGTGGTGAAGGAGGGGGTGAGGGCTCTGGCTGGGAGGGTGGGATCTGGAGTGGGCTCCGGGCTTGGGGCTGAGGGGTTCAGAGTGTGCAAGGGGCGTCCAGGCTGGGGCAGGGATTTGAGGGTTGAGGGCTCTGGCTGGGGGTGCAGGGATGGGGCCATGGATGAGGGGTTTGGGGTGCAGGAGGGGCCTCCGGGTTGGGGCCAAGGGGTTCAGAGTGTGGGAGGGGGTGCAGGCTCTGGAAGGGAGTTTGGATGTGGGAGGGGGCTTAGGGCTGGGGCAGGAGGGGGTGTGGGGTGCAGGCTCCAGGCAGTGCTTACCTCAGGCAGCTCCCAGAAGCGGTGGGCATGTCTCTCCAGCTCCTAGGCGCAGGGGCTGCCAGGGGACTCTGTGTGCTGCCCTTGTCCATAGGTGCCACCCCTGCAGCTCCCATTGGCCGCAGTTCTCAGCCAATGGGAGCTGTGGGGCCAGCACTCTGGGCAGCACCTGTGCCATGGGCAGGGGCAGTACGTGGAGCCCCCTGGGTCGCCCTTGTGCCTAGGAACCAGAGGGACATTCCGGCCACTTCCAGGAGTCGCGCAGAGCTGGCTGCTGTGGCCAACCAGACTTTTACCAACCTGACTGGAGCCGCTAGCTCAGTTGAATATCGGATGCCTGGCAACCCTAACCAGCCTTCCTGTGTAAATTTGGGCCTAGTGGTTATAGCACTCATCCAGGAAGCAGGAGACACTCCCCTCCTCATGTAAGTCCTCCTCGGACTGAAGAGAAGGTGTTTGAAGGGGGTCTCCCACCTCTCTGAGAGGACCGCTAACCGCTGGGCTGTCGTTTAAGATCTCACATGATGTTCTTTGCTGTCAGAGTATTTATGATGTGGGTCTGCTTCAGTCTCGCCTACTGAAATTTTTCCACTTTAATTAAATAATTGAATCAAATATTAATTGGCTCAGGGAAAGCGTAAGAACAACTCAATAGGCCAGGGGTTAGGGCACACCGGAGAGACAGCAGATCTTTGTTCAAATCCCTTCTCTTCAGCATGTACAGGGGGGATTGAACCAGGGCCCTCCCACATCCTGGATGAGTGCTCTAATCACTAGACTGAAAGTTATCAGGGAGGGCCTCCTCCTTCCCCACCCCAGCTGTTTTGTATGAAGTTAAGCAGCCTCTGAGCACGCCTACTGGATCAGGCCCTGCATGCGAGTTAGGCAGAATGCCTGTCTTCCCCAGGTTCATGAGCAGAGACAGGTGCCTCTCTCGGAGAGGGGCAGGGCTTAGGACACATGGAGACTTGGGAGGCAGCGCTCATGGCTAGAGACTGATGGTTTCAAGGAGCTGAACCACATCAGGCGCAGACCAAACTGCCTCACGCTAAGGGCAGGTTGTGGTGAGGTGCCTCACACCATGCTTTTAGCTCTGTAGGTCACAAGGTTAAGTTCCACCGTTGGTGCAAGTGGTTTTAATTCCATGTTTCCTCTGAGAAGAGCTAAGTGGGGGAGTTTACACCATTGGGCTGCAGTAGGTATTCCACAAAAACAACCTGGCTGATTAAGTGGGAGGAGTTCCAGGGAGGATTTGCAATAACCCTTTTAAAGCAATCTCAGTGATCCATAACTGGTACACCTAGACCATGTAAATGACAAGCCCATTCACAGGAGGCAACAGGTACAGGGCAACTCTCCGTTTTCATCAGGCTGCTGGTTCCTTGCAGAGGAAGGAAGCCTACCTTGAGAGACTTACACCCAGATCCTAAATACCTTCGAGGATCCAAGCCTTGGTGATCTGAGCATAAGCCAAACAGTTCATTAAATAACTTTGGCCCACTCTGCCCTGAGGACTCTGAACTCAAGTGTCACGTAAACTGAACATCTCTGCTTCTGCTGGGCGAGTCAGAGCAGAGACAGGATTTAGCTAAAGCAATACAAGATTTGTCTATAGACAAGGCCATCCTGCTTATAATTAAATTGGCACAACCAGCCCCGTGTGGACACACCTCTACCAGTATGAAGTGCTTACACTGGAGTAAGCTAGCCTAATACATTTCAGGGTAAAAGCTACCCCAGTATACAGCACATTTATACTGGTATAACTGTGTCCACATCAGGGATTATATTAGCATCGCTATTTCAGTAAAACACCTACACCCCTAACTGGAATAGTTACACCAGTACAAAGGCTGGAGCCTCGGCCTTCACGTTCAAGTCATATCCAGGGATTAATTTTTCACTCTCATTGAAAATAACGAAGCCTTAACTCCAAAGCTAGTCCTAGGATGGTGGTTCCCAAACAATGATCAGGAGGAGACAACACCATGCACTTGCCAGTGGGGTTATTGGTGACCTGATTTATTGCAAAGATGAGCCTGCATGCCCAGAAAAGCAGCTGCAAACAAACAGAACAAGACAGCCTAGATGCCTTCACTAGAAAACTGCTGCTCCAGCGGGGTGGGGGTGGGGAGTAGAAACAGGGTTTGCCCTTGAAGCCCTGAGCTACCAATGAGAGGGACATTTGGAGGCGAAAGAGAAGAGCCAGGCAGCATGTGCAGAGGGGGAGTAAGGAAGTTAAGTGACAGGGAAGCATATGCTGGGGAAGAGGAGGACTAGGCATCAGGGAAGCATTAACAAGTGCGGAGGATGAGAAGGGGAGCAGCTGGCAGAGAAGCAAGTGCCAAGGAGCAGGGGGAGAGAGGCACAGGACAGATGGGAGGAGGAAAGAAAAGCAGGCAGTATGATTAAGTGAATGAAGTGTATTTAAGTCACCTCCCCACCCTGTTCCCATAGGGATGTTATATTATTGTGGGGCAGGTGCAAGCGAGGAGAGCTCTCCAGTAACACATTGTCTGCACCAGGGGAAAGGTTGAACACCATCTGACCTGCTAACTGGGATGAGCATTTCACAGCTGGCTGCAGGTTAGAGCTGTGTGGGAGGGCCTGCTGGTAGCTCCCACCTCTGTCAGGTGCACAAGTTACTTACCCTGCACATAACCCCAAGCAGCGGCAGGGCCTGTTCAGAGAGCTCTTCTTACACTGTTCTCCATACAGCTAAATGCAGTGCCTTGCATGGTGTCAGGTATTTGCCGCTTGTTCTCCGTACAGCGCTCTGGCCGCTTTGTCCCCTGGTAGGAAGAATCACAGTGGGGGTTTGACAGAGTCCCACCATACTCAACTGGTAGATTTGGAGAATGGTGGAAAGCAATGTCCTGTTAAACTCAGAGCAGTGAGCACTTCAGTCCTGTATGGATCCTTCTCTGGAACCCTCCTTCAACGGGTAGCCCTGATCCTGACAAGTGGTGCTGATTGGGTCTGAATCAGGTGGTGCAGAGATGTGTCAATAGGCTTCCAGCTGAACTGGATTAGCAGATTTTCTTCCATGGTATTCCAGAGCAGTGGTATATTCCTGGTAGGATCTATGGCCCTTATTATAGGAACAGGATACAACAGAGAGGTTGACTTCTTTGCAATGCCTCCCACAACAAATAGAGAGTCAGGCTTCAGCTTGATAGCAAGATGATGTTGCTTCCTTTGGTGTTATTGATGTAGACTGCCCTGAGATCTAGCAGTCAGACAATCTATTCTAGATACTTATATGTTCGCCATGACCATAGTGTCTGAATGCCTCATAGTCTTTCATGTATTTATCCTCACACCACCACTGCAAGGTAGGGAAGTGCTGTTACCCATCGTTTTACAGGTGGGAAACTGAGGCACAGCTAAATTGCAGCTGCGAGGTGTGATTCCCAGCACCGGTAGACAGACTTAAACTAGCATGCTAAAAATGCTGCAGCACTGGTGACAGTGCAGGTCCACTGCCTGAGCTCAGACCCAGTCGACAGGTGGGTTTGGACTCAGGCAGCTAGCCCAGGCCACCACCCGTGCAGAAGCACCCACGCTGCTGCATTAGCACGCTGGCTCGAGGCGGTCTCCCCAGGCTGGGAATCATATCTCCCAGCCACAATATAGGCTAAGCTCCAAACTCCCATTGGCTTCAGTGGGCATTAGGATTCTACAGACCGTTACGGAGCTGGACCTAAGTGAGTTGCCCAAAGTCCCACAGGAAGTCGGTGGCAAAGCTGGCACCCCACCACTGGACCATCCTGCCCCCCTCAGAAAATCCTGGCCTAATCCCAGCAATACATATCATTAGTAAGAGGAATCGGTATTTTGTGGGCTGTAATATAATAAGGCAGACATGTTATACAGCTGATCCTGGACGGGGTGTGTAACTTTGGAAAGTTCCTGAGGGTTTGTCTTCACTGCCACATCAGCTTGAGCTATAAATTGAGTTTTGCCCCAACCTGATGCCCGTCCACACACACAAATCTCAAAGGGTCTGTCTACACTGCAATAAAACACCCACAGCTGGCCCACCTCATCTGACTGGGGGGCTATACACCTGTAGTGCAGACATCCAGGCTCAGGCTGGATCCCGGGCTCTGGGACCCTCAAGCCCCAGCTCGGACTTCTATGCTGGAATTTTAAAGCCTCATGAGCCCAGGCCAGTGGACGTGGGCCAGTTGCATGTGTTTTATTGCAGCGTAGACTTGCCCTATCTTGAGCGAAGTGGTGTTTTTAGCTTGAGCTAACGGACCTGTTGGGGGTGGGCTGAAGCTCTAGCTCCAGCAGCAGCACTTATCACGCGGAGGGGCTCAGACAGCCGCTCCAGTTACCACGTTTCTCTCAGCTGCTAATCCAATCAAGTCTGTGGAGTGGTTTCACAGTGGTGACTCATCTGAGCTAGGCTAGCTCCAGTCGAGTGGCTGGAGCGCAGACAACCTGAGCTAATTGTTGGAGTGAAGACAAGTCCAGGGAGCTGGTTGAGGTCTATGGATGAAAAATGCCCTATAAGAGCTGGATATCATCATTCTGGACCAGGACTCCAGAGTGCTAGGTGCTGTACAAACAGAACAAAAAGACAGTCCCTGCCCCAATGAGGGTAGAAAACCATGTAGCTGAGTGAGTGCCTCCTGACCACAGGTTACAGTGCCAAAGGGGTTGAATAAGCATGCCTCAAAGTGCACTTGCCTATAAAAAATTTGCAAAGTCTCAGCTGATAAAAAACGGGAAACCATTTTTTGCGGAGAACGTTGGTTGATCATTTCCCCGTATTGACGGTTTTGTCCGTGGGTCGTCCTCTTTTCTTATACACAAGAACCATAGGCGTGGACTTCCACGGTTCCCGGGGGGTGCTCGACCCGACCTCTGCCCTGCCTTTGTCCCACCGCCATTCCCCACGGGTGCTCCAGCCCCAGAGCACCCACGAAGTCGGCGCTTATGACAAGAACCTGGTCACAAAGGAATGGCCAGGCAAGTACACTTTGAGGCATGCTTATTCAACCCCTCTGGCACTGTAACCTATGGTCAGGAGGCACTCACTCAGGTACATGGTTTTCTACCCTCGTTGGGGCAGGGACTGTCTTTTTGTTCTGTCTGTTTGTACAGCACCTAGCACTCTGGAGTCCTGGTCCAGAATGATGATATCCAGCTCTTATAGGGCATTTTTCATCCATAGACCTCAAAGCACTTGGCAAAGGGGATAAGTATTGTCCCCATTTTACAGGTAAGGAAACTGAGGCACAAAGAGGTCTAAGTCATTACAGGGTCCAGGTGCCCACCTACTTGAGACCCCGTGGGGCTGAGCTGGATTTGAAGATGTTTGGCACTGCTGAAAATTGGACCTCTTTCAGATGCCTCCCATTTGGCCCTCAAAAATAGAAGCATCCAAAATTGAATGTACATTTCGGAAACTGTGACCCTAAATGGTTACACTGGTGTTAGGGAAGCTGCTAGCTTGATATTAACTTGGGTAACGCATGCTGATACAAATTATGCCCCTGACCCTTCATGAAATTCACTCATAGGGAGCCAAATCTGTATGAAGCCTTATTGAACCATGGAAAAAGGAACCATGCTAGTCGAGCCTTTCACAGGACTGGGCCGTACATTAAGATCTATTTTAGTCCCCCTCCCCCCAACACCAAGCAATCCGTCACACAGAAATGTGGTGCTGTAACTTGGGGATGTGCCAAATCCTTGACTGAGGTGTTGGATCTATGCTAGCAAACCTGAGAATCTTTGCAGGCTCCCTGATAACGTAGGAGTTTCAGAGTCATTTGCCACCTGCCACATACTCTAGCGCAGTGATTCTCAAACTAGGGCCACCGCTTGTTCAGGGAAAGCCCCTGGCGGGCCGGGCCGGTTTGTTTACCTGCCACGTCCACAGGTTCGGCCGACCGCGGCTCCCACTGGCTGTGGTTCGCTGCTCCAGGCCAATGGAGGCTGCGGGAAACGGCGCGGGCCAAGGGACATGCTGGCAACCCTTCCTGCAGCCCCCATTGGCCTGGAGCGGCAAACCGCGGCCAGTGGGAGCCGTGATCAGCCAAATCTGCGGATGCGGCAGGTAAACAAACTGGCCAGGGGCTTTACCTGAACAAGCGGCGGCCCTAGTTTGAGAACCACTGTGGACCCAGGCCTGTTTAGTGCAAGGCCTTCATTTTGAATGCCTACAGGCACCTGGACCCTGTAATGATTTAGACCTCTCTGTGCCTCAGTTTCCTTACCTGTAAAATGGGGACAATACTTATCCCCTTTGCCAAGTGCTTTGAAGTCTATGGATGAAAAATGCCCTATAGGAGCTGGGTATCATCAAATGTTTCCCTATGTATTTCAAGACAAACCTTTCTCCTGCAGTGGGAGATTTCCAAGCTCCTGCCATCTCAGATGATTTCCCAGGGCATTCTCACTCCTGGGAAGACAGCCAAAGGCATCATGTGATTCCGGAGATGCTGCCTGCAACAGGATGAAAGCTGTCAGCTGGGCTTTGCCCAGCCCCTGCAACTTTGTATTAATGTTGCTCTATCAGAAGCCAGTTGGCTTTTGTTTTTTAACTGTTCAGCCTCTGCTATGGTATTTCCACAAGCAGGAGTGGGCCTCTCTGTCCAGCAGCTGTCATGGGAAGTAGCAATAAAGGTGGTGCTGAAACTCCCGGGCTCAGATCTTTTTCTGCTGGGAGGAGCTGAAAGGTGTAGCCACAGAGGGATCTGGTAGGCTGTTCGTATGTCCAAGCCCTTTGAGGGAGTTAACACCCAGATGCTTGGCTACTGTCTTGGTGACAGGTGCCTGGGCTGGCAAAAGCACAGAGGTGCTGCCCTAAAGCATCAAGACAATGAACATGAACGTTTCACTTCTGCATTGGCGTGCCTCGGCAACGGGGAAGCAACAGAAGGCTGCAGTGTGGCTTAGTTACTGGTTGCTCTGTTTGAAGTGCTTTCCTCAAGACAACGGCAGTGTATCTGAAAAGAACGACCAGGCCGCGTGAGGGCATCCTGAGCTAGGTGGTGTTGTTTTATATGCAGCAGCTACCACTTGTAAAACTAACCACTGTTTTGATGCAGCACACGGACATCGAGATTTTTTTTTTTTTTTAAACTATGAAGCATTCCTAGGAGCTAGGCCCTGGCTTGTAAACCCAGCTGTGAGTGATCTCTGTAGGAAAGAATGCCCCACTACACTACACAAACTGTTTGACATGCTGATTAAACAGATTCAGAGCCTGAAAGTAAGTGGATTCAGCCCCTCCCTACTGATAACCCTGCCTTTCCTTGCAGACTAGGAGCATGAACATGCTCCAGGCTGTCGTGTGTGATGGATGAGGCCTACTTTGGTTCTTTGATGTCGGTCTGCCCTGGCTCACTGATTGATGGAGTTTTATTGACAGCCGCTCTGGCAGAAACCGTTTTGTCTAGCCAGTTCCATCAAAAGATAACAAGCTGTGGGTGCTGATACAGAAGCAGACAGTTGAGAGGGGTTGATAAAGGAAATTGGGCAGCAGTAAAGCATGAAATACTGCTGGTCAGGCTTCCTGCCGCTTTAAATGGAGCCGGGTGCTAATGTCATTGCTGAGGATTACTTGCTTGAGGGACAGTATCAATTCTTACTCTTCACTACCACCACTGATGGCTGAACATACTTCACTTTTCTCATAAGCCTTCTCCACATAGTGTAACATTGCATCACTCACTGGACAATCCCCCTTGAAAGCGGAATGTTAAAAATGCGGGTACCTTTTGTGCATGAGGTACAATGAAGTGTACTTTGACTTCTACAGATACGTTTGGCTCGGCTTGCTGTTACAGTCCATTTTGTGCACATACAGAGTTCATAAACTATAAACAATGCAATGACCATGCAAATGCAATACCAAAAGGCCAAATATTAATGCATATGTACGTATGTAATCCTTTCATACACATGTAACAGTAACATTTCTGCGAGTATAGGACAATGAAAATACCATATTATCTATGTGGTAGCACTTAGAAGCCCTGGTTGTTGACCAGAAACCCACTGTGCTAGGCGTTGTATATAGGACAGAAACATGGTCCCTGCCCCTAAAGGTTTCCAGTCTACGTGCACCTTTCCCTCAGCAGAAGCTGAACAGCTATGCAGCCCAACTGGAAGGATGGGTCTTGTTTTTTGGAAACTGCGTGTACAGACAGGTAAACTCATTCCCTCCCGGCATATTTTAAATCTGTCTCGAGTGGTTTGGGAGTTCTGACATAATTCATTCTTCCTTAATGTGTCAAATTAGGAAGTTTTGAGACTTGTCAGAGTTAAAGTGCCATTAAGACTGGAGATATTTTTTTAATCAAAATGAGGGATCTCTTGCTATTTTTTAAATCTAATTTCCTCATCACCCCCAACCTAGGAGAAATAATTAAAGGAGACGATCAAGAAACGAACAGTTTTCCAACTGAAAACTACTAATTTTCTCCTTTATTTTTTTAAAAAAAAAAAAGATTCAGTGTCACATTTAAGTACAGATGAGAATGTTAATAAACAAGTTAGTGAGTTGGGAACGTTCGCCACTTAAAATTGTGTGATTTAACAAGACCTTTTTCTTTCACAACTCTCTGGTTGATCCTGCAGCAGGTGGAATCCGAAGGCTGTTCTGCCTTGTAAACCTATCAACTGGAAGAAGCAGTATACTGACGGAGTCCTTTAGGAGCTGTCATTCTTTTGTATCCATCATGTACAGGAGTGGAGTTTCATTAATTGGTGCTAATGAAATTGTGAGATCTGTTCTGAGCATGCCTGTTAAGAATATTGGAAAGCCTGGTCAAAGAAAATACCAAGAGTGGACTTTAAGACAGGCTTGCTTTGATCTTTGACATACTCTTCCCTCGATCAGCTGGTTTCTCTCTCCTAGGCACCTGACCCTCTACTATTGCTTCCACCAATAGTAAAGTGTATTTTTTGTTGCCTGGTTAGTTTCCACACACTCCCCCCCATAAATTATCTAGGAAAAGATATACACAAACTGCTACAAATGTCTCAACTCTGAAAACGATGCTAGAGTCTAGTGCAGTGGTTTTCAACCTAGGGGTCTGCACGCTATGTCTAATGGGTCTGTGAAAGATTGTCGTTACCATAGAACTGTGGTTTTCAACCTGTGGTCCGCAAACCGCTTGGGGTCCGCAGACTACATCTAAGATTTCCAAAGGGGTCCGCACCTCCATTCAAAAATACTAGGGGTTTGCAAATAAAAAAAAAAGTTGGAAACCACTTGCCTAGTGCCATTAATATTGTGACTCTCCTGTTCCAATACAAATTACTTAGTCTGCAGAAGCCTGTGTTAAAAAACATACAGCACAACAGTTGAGAGAGTTGACAAGTCTCAGTATGCAGCGGTGTCCTGTTTAAATCCATGATAACCGCAGATGTGTAGTGCCTCCTGCTGAAGAGAATTTAACGTGCTTTATAAGTTACATACAGGAATCATGTCACCTGGTTTGAGCCTAGAGATGAGTAAAATGCTTCATAGTGCAAAACAACACTGCACAACACTTCAGTGCTATCTGTGTAAGAAAACTCTCCACCACTGAGTGTACATGGGGTAAGCAAAATGCAGTTATTCAAACTGAAATCTGGCCAGAACACTAGGGCTAACCATTAAATTTGCAAAAGATGTCAGGATTTTTTGAACAAGGAATACATCCCTCAGTATTAACATCTGATCACGCAAATAGCTCCTTAGAGTGACTTATAGTGCCTTCTAGCGCCATGCTGGGACGCTGGTTAAGCACTAACTTAGAAGGAGAAATACTTACCGTCTACAGCTTCCTGCAATCCCCTGGATAAAGGACTGGCAGCCAAGTACTGCCTTGGCTCGACTTTGTTTAGTTTGTGAGATCTGAAAATAGCCAGAAGCAGTACTGGCTGCAGGTACCACTGCATAACAAGGCTACCAAGGTGATCCAGTTGGTAATAATACTGCTCATCGAGACATTAGTGAACAAAGAGGTTAACCGATACCAGTTGATGCAGGAAGAACAACTTGTTCAAAACCCAAGCACCATTTAAAATGCTGAGAAGAATCCATACCGAAAGCTCTTGCTCCAACAGCAGGAGAGGGGAAGAATATTGCTGGAAAAGGACACATAAAACAGCCACAGCTAGATACGTTTAGGGGAAGGGAGGATTAAAGGATAAGTGACAAGCTGGGAGTTGAGGTTTTGAGGCAAAGTGGCCTTTTCCTGCTTATTAATTCTTATATCTTCACAGATTTCATCAAATAAGTTGTGTTCAGGAAACTGCTCCTTATTTATTACAGTAGAATCCTGTTAACTAGGCTGCCCCAGAAGACAGTGTTTCAGCCCCCTGAAGTGAAATTTACAATTAACAGTCACCACAGTAGCAGTAATGCTGAAGAGCCCATCCAGAGAGGCCCAGGAAGTTGACACTGCCAGAGTCACAGCTTAGAGCCTGGCCCCTGGCACATGGCTCAGTGGGCCAGCAGCCAATATAGCTGTGAAAGTGGAAGGGGCCAAACAACAGCTAGGGTAAGACAGCGGGGAAGCCAGTGATGCTCATTCTGCACGTATCCCTGCGGAGGAGGATGCAAAGCCGATAGAGGAGCCCAGTCAGAACAAGCGTGAGACAAACACCAGAAATCCCACGCATCACTAACTCATTAAGCAGGATGATCCACTAAGAACCAGCACCGCCGGGCCTCTCTTGGTCCCCTGGAAAATGCCTACCATTATTATGGATTGATTGTATTATTGTAGCACCTGCGGCCCCAGTCAGAGACCTAGACCCCATTGTGCCAGGTGCTGAACAGAGAACAAAAAGACAGTCTGTGTGTACAAGTGACAACAGATGGATACAGACAGATGGGCGACGACAACGAAACACTGAGACCATATTGTCTACAGTAGTCAAGACAGACACGGGGTTGGGGAAGAGCGGTAACAAGCAGAGTGAACAATGTGATGGCAGCAAATGTCATGGGAGTCCACAATTTTGGGGGGTGGGTGGGGTTTACTTAGGACGGGATCAGCTAAATGGAAAGAAAAGAGAAGTGAAGAGCGGGTGGGGGGCAGGGTAGAGGAGAAGAGGGTAGGAGTAGAGTGAAGCTGAGGTGAAGAGATGAGGGAGGGTTGGAGCAGACTGTCCATCAGCACAGGGCAGAGAAAGCCTGAAATTCCAACAGCTTTGCCCGGAATGCCCAGAGGTGTGATATCCAGGTGTGATAACCCCGCTTTGGCGGCTCCCTGTTCCTGCGGGCTGGAATTTATGCAGATTTCCTGGTTACCTCAAGCATAATGCACAGGGACTTCTTGAGCTGCTCAGGCATCACTAACGGTCAACAGGCGAGCTCTAGAGCAGGTGACATCACATGTTGCGAGAGCCTGGGCAGCATCTCAAGAGGGGCCAACCTTCCCTTGCAAGTCCCTGCCACCACCCATTGCTGGGGCAACTACCATAACTGATAATATTTAAAAATAATCATCCACGGCTGTTCCTCTCACCCCTTTTCCTCTGTTCTCCTCAGTGCAACTCCTTCGCCTTCCCGCCCATTTGCTCTGTTTCAGCAGCAGGCAACAGGCAGGGCCGGCTCCAGGCACCAGCCGACCAAGCATGTGCTTGGGGCAGCACCTGGTAAGGGGCGGCCAATCTTGGAGTGGCGGGGGGGCGCTCAGGGTTTTTTTGAGGTTTGGTCGGGCAGCGCTGGGGGTGGGGTGGGTTGTTTTTGTTTCGGCGACTGGGCGCGTGGAGGGCACTGGGGGGGGATTCGGCAGCGGCGCTCCGCGGGGTGTGTGTGTGGAGGCACAGCGGGGCGCTCCGGGGGGGGGGGATGTCCGGTGGCACGGCGCTTGGCGGGAGGTGTGGCGGCATGGCGCTTGGCGGGAGGTGTGTGTGGCGGCGGGGGGGTTCGGCAGCATGGCACTCAGCGGGGGAGTTCAGCAGCGCGGCGCGTCGCTCCGTGGGGTGGGGGGTGTTCAGCTGCGTGGCGCTCCGTGGGGGGCTGGGAGGTTTGGCGTCGCTCCGCGGGGAGGTGGGGGTGTTCGGCTGCGTGGCGCTCCGCGGGGGGCTGGGAGGTTCGGCAGCGCGGCGCTCCGCGGGGGGCTGGGGGTGTTCGGCGCTCCGTGAGTGGGGGGGCAGTGGCGGCGCGGTGCTGAGGGTGTGTGTTATTGCGGCGCTATGGAGGGCGGCACTCTTTTTTTTGCTGGGGGCGGCAAAAAAGCTAGAGCTGGCCCTGGCCACAGGACCTTCCCCTTCTCTCTCCCACTCCCCTGTGCTCAGCAGCATGCCGGCAGGAGATCCATGTGTCTGTTCCCTCTGCACGCAGCAGTGCATTCTCCCCTCAGAACACCGATCCGCCCTGCTCCCCTTTCCTGCCTTATGCACGTGGTTCCGCACTTCTCCAGCCAGTGCAACTACTGCCTAGCTAAGCTCTACTCTTCTTCCCACCCTCGCACAGGTTGCTCAGCTCCTGGGTTTCTCTTCAGTTGGAGGCTGTAGCGGTAGCCTCGTACTCAGATGGTAAGAACAGAATGAACAATTAGTCATCATCTCCTGATAACAGCAGCAACTCCTTTGCTTTTTTTTTTTTTCCTTCCTCCTTTTCGGGAATATTTATAGAAGATCTCTGATGCTATTAATACTTAGCTGATCTACTATCCGAACTGGCAATTAGTTTTACTAGGAATTTGTTCGTGGTCTATTTTGAGATTCTTTTGAATAGTCTGGGGTTATTTTACATCAGTGCACTGTTCGTTTAATCACGTTCAATGAAGCAGATCTCTAGGTACAATAAGACATTAAGGAAAAATACTTATGGCACTTACAGAGTGTGTCCACTTTCCTGAACAGTACTGTAACATACTTCAGAAAACATCAGCCAGATCAGTCTGAACTGACTCAAATTCTGTAAGTTCGCTCGACTGAGCCCTGGTCTACGCTACAGAGTTAGGTTGACATAAGGCAGCTTAGGTCGACTGAATTATGGCAGTGTACACACTACAGCCTTGCTCCCGCCGATGTAAGTGCCCTACTACACCGACATAACTCCACCTCCACGAGAGGCGTAGGGCTTATGTTGGCGTAGTTAGGATTCAATGTGTGTGGAGACACTGCATTACTTACATTGGATGGCGGCTATCATTCTGGTCAATCTCATGGCTATGAAATTGACAAGAAAGCGGTGCTGTCACTCGGGTGGGGGGTGGTTCCAGCTAGAGCCTGACTGCCCCCGGGCTCCCTGTCGCCAGCCATGCTGCCCCTGTCCCACTCCTCGCTCGGAGCCCAGCTTCCGTCCGAGTCCCAGCTCCCCACTCCCAGCTCAGCTGCTGCCCGGAGGCTCCCTACTCGGATCCCCGGCTGCTGCCCAGAGTATCTCCACTCCCTGCAGAGAGCCCAGGTGCTGCCTGGAGGCTCCTGGCTCCCCACTGTCTCTTCTTTAAAGCTACTGTGTTATCAAGAAAGCTTAGAAATAATTTAAACAGCTTCTTTAGTTTGAAGTCTATTGTAAGTTAAATATTGAATTTTAAAATTTTTGAAACAAATTTAAAGATTTCGGACAGATATGGGGTAACCAAGAGAGGATATGCTCCTAATTCAACTTAATGGAAGGAAATCCTTGCAATTTGTAACTAGATTTTAGAATAGCACAGGTGTTAAAGCTCATTTAGACAAACAACAGTAACTAGTACATGTCATATTCGGAGACACTGAAACAATGCGAACGGTAAAATATCAAATCATTAAGATGAACATATAGTCTCTCTGCTTTTATTTCAGAACACCAAACTACATGCAAAGTTTAATATGACATATAAAGAAATAAAAGTCTTTCCAAAAAAAAAAAAAAAAAAATCCTAAATCAAATTTACTACTGAAAATATACAAGAGACAGTTCTGATAAAGATTAATCAAACATGCCCTTTCTTTATACTTTAACAAAAAAATATATATTTGAATTTTTAAAAATAAATATTTCGATGTATGTTCAGGATTAGATGTATAGTTTCTTGGAGATGAATTTTCATCCAAACATATCTAGTTTAAGAAAGTAGTTCTAGTAACACAATCTTAGAAAGCAATTATTGAAGCGAGTCATTTGATTTTAGAAAAATTTTGTTTAATTAATAATCCTCATTAACTGCACAATTATAATTCATAAATACAGATGAAGTTGTAAAAAAATTCAAAGGGAATTTTTATTTATAAATTTAATTAATTCCAATGGTTGCTTCTTAATATACTAAATATGTGGAAATCAGTGCAATCTGAACAATTTCCAAACAAACACACCAATCCAGTAATACTCAGTGGAGTATACATTCATTTCTACTTTGTAGCTTCCTTTAGTAAAAAGAACTAACTCAATAAATCTTTGGTACTATAATAAAACATACTGAAACCTCCAATAATTAATATAGACAAAAACACACTTGGAGTTAAACATTGTAAATATTCACATTCATGCTCTAAAATGTTAATCAACTTCATTTTTCTAAATTAAAAACAACCTCACTTAAGGTGCCACCATAGCTTGAAACTAAATACAGTGGGGGTTATCTGTTTGCACTGAAGCCAACAGGAGTTTTGGTACTGACCTTTATGGGTGCAGATAGAGGCCAAATATGATCAAAGCACGGTAACAAAAGGATCTATTTAGTAAAATGTGTTAGAATTGACTTGTGAAACTTTTTTTTAGTGAGTGCACTGAAAAACTTCATAAGAAAGCATACAAAACTATTTCAATATCATCTCCTCTAAAATACGAGGTGAAGGGTTTCCTATTGAAAGATCTCTCATTCTAGGCTGAATGTGTTGTTTTGAGATAGCTTAAATTGAACACTGGTTAACAACAACTCACAGAATTTAAGACAGTCCCAATACAAATGTGTTCTTTGTTTGCAGGATCTTATTCAGTGATTATTATTTATTTTTACAGTGTGTGTGCTATTATCAGTGCAAGACCACATGACTTGATATTAGAATAACGCAGTGCAATTTCTCTCTCTCGGGACAAAGACAGTGAGTAAATCTTAACATGATAGGAATGTTTCAAAACAGATATTGAAAACACATGTTTGACCAAGCCAGGATTCCTCTATGTACAGCAAATCTAAAAAAAGCAGCATATCATGTTTGTGCATATTTGCATTTTACTAAGTACAGTACGACTACTTCAAAAGAAAGGAAAATCTACTAAATGTAACAAAACAGAAATACAAATACAGTCTGAATGAAAGAAAAACAAGTGGCCAAATATTTTTTTTTCCAACAAGGAAACTAAACTGAGAATGTACAAAGCCAAAAAAGGAAGGAGCACCATGTTTAGTAATCAAGGCAACCATTTTCCTCATTTTGACTAATAATGGCCCAATTTGAAAGCATTAGAAACAAACTGAAAATGACCAGCAGATGTGGTGCTTCTGCCCATCCATCTCCCTGCTTAGACCACTTCACAAACTCAGACTACAAAGTATGAGTTTTTTACAGGGTGCAGTTAATGTCTTCTACGTCCACCTTCAAAAGCATGATGCTCTCTGTGAGCTAAGGGGGGAAAAAGGAAAAACTCAAGTTTTACATTGACTATATGAACAAGTACTAAATAAAAAGATGCTAAGGGATGGAGATTTGGGGACTGAGGTATATTTTAATGGATAAAAAGTATTCCTACTGTTGCTTTTACTGTTAGTAAGAAATAGTCTTTTTTTCAATTAAGGCATTAAGCTTTTTGTTACAACTGCCTATACACTTAAGGCATAATGCAAGATCTAACATGACTGTACTTACGGGCCTGACCCTGCAACCCTTACTCATATGGATGTGAGTTGCTATATCAGGTCCTAAGTAAATTTCAGTTTTTTTGTGCTGCAGCTTGATACAAAACTCCCATTGATTTCTATGGGCTTTGGCTCAGACCCCTGGAGAGATTCCCCCCATTCTCTTCTCCTTCCCAGTCCAGCACCATGAATTAGCAAAACAGCACTCTGACTTCAACAAAGGCAAGAATTTCACCCAGAGTCCTTACCTGGACGAGCTTACAGTTCAAATTAAGATGAGAACAACAAGAGAAGACAATAATAAGGGTGAGTGATAAGGGAGGACAAGAGAAAAAACAACCATTTTACTAGTGTGTTTATATAGAGCTTAGCAGAATTCCCCATCCTGACTATAGTTGCTACAACAATACCAATAAATATATTAATTAACAATAACTCCTAATCTTGAGGGTTATGTGGCATTTTTTTATTATTTCATTCGCAGACAAAAAAAAAACCATTCTAAATCTTAACTATGAAAGTCATCCTCACTATTTTGTACAGAGGAAATAAAAGCTCCAATAATTAGAAAGTAAAAATCCTCATGCACCAAGCGATACTAAATTTCGGAATGTTAAAAATTCAGTCAGTCACTTAACAAGGTTATCCTATAGCATACATCTCATCTATGATCACTTTCTCTAACAAAACCTGGAAATCCTGCTATGAGGAAATAAATTGACAAGATACTTACGCTTATAAAACACTGCTTTAAAGGAGGTGTGTGGCAGAAGTTCATAGATCTTTTCTAAAACTGTTGCTTCACTTGCCAAAGATGCATTCACATTCCAAACTTGAACAACATCTTCACGGTCACGAACACTGACACTAACCCCTATTACTTCGTCATCTGTATAGAGGAAGAAGTGTTGAAAAAAATCATCAGTTTTTCAAAAAGGGAGAAGAGTCTATACTGGCTAGTTATGCTATGGTGGAACATTTTTTACAAAAAAAATCAAACATGAAATGAAGAAATGAAAAAGAGCAGTCTAGAATGATCATAATGGTCCCTTCTGGCCTTAGAGTCTATGAGAATGAAGGGAATACCGATGTAGAAACCATATGTATGCTTACTTGCAGCAGTTATTGTAAATAGTACCTCACAGTGAAATGGTGCAGTTCATAAACAATCTATAGCTATGGCTTTAATTCTGTGTTGCAGTAATATAAGGAACTTATGCTGAGGGACTAAAAAATCTGTCACCACGATGTGGGAAGCTTTATTTTTCAAAGTGTGATGGGAGACTGAGACAGTAAAGTTTCCAGAATGCAAGCTTCAATAGGGCTGCCACACAGTTTTCCCAAGCAGCAGCAGAATGAAATTAACAAGTCTATGGTCAGTTTCACACAGCTACTACCAGTATTCAGAACTCTGTTCTCTACTGCTGAATTAGTGAGATTGGGACAGAATTCTGCACAGAGAATTACGTGTAAATGGCATACATGCTTTTTCACTTCCTGATGTCAGCTTAACTATGCATAAGACTGAACAGACACAGATTTAAAAAAGTTTCTTACTGTGGAAGGATGTGGGTCACCTTTATTCTGTTTCCTATAATGCTGAAAGTTGTGCAAGCAGCCAGAGAAGTATATTATCTGTGATACTAGCTCAACAAACCCTTGCTGGAAAAAATCCAAGACAACAACCAAGCTAAACACACAAAAAAGAGAGGCAAATACTACTTTTCTGCTCTACTGTACTGATCAGGCTGGAGAGAAATTCCCTGTTTGAAAGGTCTTTGTTGAACTGCATTATGGAGATAAGAAATCAAGTTCTTTTCTACTGAACGATAAATCAGAAATGGAACTACTTCAAAATGTAATATTCAAGGCATGAAATAAACATATGTCTAACCAGATGTTTGTGTTTAGGACGTATAAATGTAGTTATAAACATATATTTTTATCACTCCTTGATCAAACAGAAAAGTTAGCTTAGTAACAATTTTTGAGCATTTGTTTCCTAGCTCAATAGACTGACAAGTTAGCCAAGCATTTGCCTTCTCCAGTAACTATGGACAATTCCTGTAACTCAGCCTTATACTCTAAAATAGACACAGACCTCTACCAGTGTTTGATGACTGGAATATGTAAAATGTGATTATATGTCTTAGGCAAGATTACACTCACAGCCCCTCTGCAGTCCATTCCCAAATAAACCATGCAACCTCAAGTATATTTTTAGGTACTAGATTTAGTTTGAAAATATGGTCATTAAATTATTGCATCTGAACAATATCATTTATTGGGTGAATGTAGTGGTTCCACTTAACAGGTAGCATATTTCAAGTACAAATTTTGTGTAAAATTAACACTAACAAGTAGTTTGATTCAAGTGATATCAAATGAGAAAAAGGGTGGTCCACTGATTAGGGTGCTAACCTAGCACTCAGGAGAGCCCACTTCATTCCCAGCTCTGCCACAGAATTCCTTTGTGACCCTGGGCAAATCATTTAACCTCTCTGTGCCTCCATTCCTTATCTGTTAAATGGGAAAACAGTACTTCCTTACCCCACAAAGGTGTTGCAAGGATAAATACATTAAAGATTGTGGGGCATACAGATACTACAGTAATGTGGGCCATAAAAGTGCCTAGGATGGATTCTCAGCAGTAATGATACAAAGCACCCCATAACAAGCAAATGGATGCCTGCTGAGACTTCCAGAATCCTGGCACCATGGCATTAGTATTAAACTATTAGAACACCTGCTGATACACAGATGTTTAAAACCTAGAACATTTGCCAGTCCCCAAAGGATTCAAGCTGGGCCATTGGAGGCAGGCGAGAAAAATAATATAGAGCAGAGGTTCTCAACTGTGTGTGTGTGTGTGTGGGGGGGGGGGGCATTGCAGCCTCCTCAAGCTCCAGCGGTACCCCATGGGACAGAAGTCCCGAACCCTCAGCCCCATGCCACCCCCACCGTGGCTGAAGCCCAGAGCCTGTTGGGCCCTGGAATTTTTATAGCATATTGGGGACAGGCGGGGGTGGGGTGGAGAAGGAGGGGACAGGCTCAGAAAGAAAAACATTAAGAACCCCGATCTAGAACTAACTCTGTCCCACATAGCTAGCCAGGAAACCTTGTCTGTCCTTTTTTGACCTGTGTTCATGACAGGGAGAATAGGCATGCCTATACAGTAAGTCCTCACTTAACGTTGTAGTTAATGTTCCTGAAAAATGCGACTGATGTCATTCAAGCGAAATGATGTTAAGAAAATCCAATTTCCCCATAAGAATTAATGTAAATGAGGGGGTTAGGTTCCAGGGAATTTTTTTTCACCAGACAAAAGTTATATAGTTTTTTTTATATATATATATACACACACACACACACACACACACACACACACACACACACACACACACAGAGTATAAGTTTTAAATAAACAATTTAATACTGGTATACAGTGATGATCATTGTGAAGCTTGGTTGAGGTGGAGGAGTCAGAGGGTGGGATATTTCCAGGGAATGCCTTACTGCTAAATGATGAACTAGCAATTGGGTGAGCCCTCAAGGGTTAACTCTCACACACTACTGTATAAGGCGGCAGGAAAGGAGGAAGGGCAGACAGAGACACTGTGTGTGTGTGTGTGTGTGTGTGTGTGTGTGTGTGTGTGTGTGTGTGTGTGTGTGTGTGTGTGTGTGTGAGATGTGCATTTCCCCTTTAAGTATGAAGAGTGGGGTCAGAAATACACTGCCTTATTAATTAAATCAGCAAACTGAGACCGGACTGCAGCTGCCTGGAAGCTCCCTCTGTCGTGTGTCCCCCCTGCTCTATGGAAGATGGGGTAAGCGGGGTGCAGGAGAGGGGGAAGGGGGACACCCTGACTTTAGCCCTCCTCTTCCTTCCCCCCCACACACAGCAAGCAGGAGCCTTGGGGAGCAGCTCCAAGCAGAGGGCAGGAGCAGCACATGGCAGTAGAGGGAGGGACAGCTGCAATTGCTAGCCTGCTGGGCAGCTGCTGCACAAGGTACTTAGGGGAGGCTGCCAAACTACGTTAGAAGGGAGCATTGCACAACTTTAAACGAGCATGTTCCCTAATTGATCAGCAACGTAACAATGAAACAATGTTAACCGGGACGACTTTAAGTGAGGAGTTACTGTATGCTGTGCCAAAAGTTTTAAGTGTTGGATGTTTTAATATTTTGAACAAGAACCTACTGCTTGGGACAGGGGCTTAAAATAAATCTAAAGAAATAAAAAGAAAGCACTGTAAGAAAATGATCTCTTTACCTGCTGCAGAGCAATCTGTAAACTGTTCCCCAATAGTTGCCAGCAATAACTCTTTCCAAACTGCAGACTAACAGGAAAAAAATCAGTTATTATTCTAGGTTATTGATCTTTCAGTGTACGTGTTAGGTTTACTTGCTCAGTCTTGAGTGCAGTTTCTGAGGCTGTGTGTTACAAGTGCATCTTATGTTATATTATTCTTTCTTTCCACAGAGTTGGAGCAAAAATTTATAACACTTATAATAAGTAGCATAATGTGACATTCTTCTATTAAATGTTTAAATAAATTTACCTTCTCTAAATTTGTGTCTGGGACTCAAACTAAATAGATTAATTAATGTAAAGTACAAACGTAGATTTCTCTCAAGTATTTCTCCTGCTTATGCAAGATAAAAGACCATTAAACTGCATTTGTGAACACTTGTTTCTATCAAAAATAAGTACTATTCATTTTAAGAAAAGAACTAATCTGTACTAGAAAAATTGATGAATTTATATTTAAATCTCATGTCCCGATTTTCTTTTGACTATGAAAAAAAAGTTTTTCAACAAATTCAAATGCTAACTAGAGAATTATAATAATAATGAAAAAAGTCTACCTATTACACAGTTGTCTTTGACTATGTTAGACAGATGATACTGTTATTCCTTTTTGACATTTGTTACTATCTAAGCCAAAAGAGCATTCAAAACTTGGAACCCAGTTGCTGATAAATCATATGCAACTCCGGGCTAATAAATTCAATAATATGCTCCAAGGTGTGTGCTTACAGGGAAATCATCATATTTCTGGAGCATATGGCAACATCTATCTTTGTCTTTACAGCCATAATGACTTTTGCATATGCTGCTTTTAAGCAAATCATGGCCTCGCTATTATTTCAATTTAGTTTGTGCTTTTTAGTACTATTAAAAATGGGAAGAAATTAAAACACAATAAAGTTAAAACCACAAAGCACAAACACAATGAGCCAAGAAAACTTTCACTTTGTTTCTGAACATTTTATCCACCTTTGAAGATGCAAAGAATTAGCATAAAACATTTCATTGGTTCATTATCAGCCAATACAAGGTACTGTCTCAATCTACAGTAAGGAAAGATAAATTGGAGGTCATGCAACACGAAGCAGTCTGAAGATGTCAATCTGACAATCTTTGACATGATGTATTTTTTCTGTCAATGGAAAGATTCATATATGTAACCTGCAAACTCTCATTACCAGCACAGAGCATAAGCCACCAGGCATAAACTCACTACTGTGAGTTGTCCTATGGTCTCGTGCATAGGAAGCATTTCATTCAGTAAAAAATGTTCGCAGGATCAGGCTTATGAGAATAAAAAGCACATTAGTTGGTGTGTTGAAAAACTAATATTATTATGCAGTACCTTTTAGTACTTATGGCAGTGAAGAACATGACTGGCTAGAGATAGGCACAGTGTGATCCTCACTATTTAGGCCCAACTCCTAAAACACATAGGTAGAGGAGTATTGTTATGCACAAGTAGTTCTACTGGGGCTACTCACATGTGTCAGTTTTGCAGGACTGGGCAATCCTTAGTGCTCCAGCTATAATTAACTATTAACTTTCAATCATAATGACAATTGTTAAATTTTATCTTGTGTATCGGTAAGTGAATAAATCAAGTCTTGAGATGGAAGCTAAAAATTACCAAATAGTATGTCTGCCAAACAGAGATGCCATATGAAACCTCTAACTATAGCTTTTATTTAATTAAAAAAATATTGTCAAATATTGTTATAAGCAAAAAATCAAGTATTGAATTATCTACACTAACAAATTTTCTCACCTTCTTAACATAAAAGGTATTAGACTTTATAATGGTGTACTGGCATCACTCAACACAGTTCAACAACCAAACTAAGAACTCCACAAAAGGATTTTTTATAAAGAAAATTGTCATCATTTTATATATGGAGATTAAGCTGAAACCCTGACTAGTCATTTCCAGATAGAAATTGACATTACATACCGTACTTTCTTTAGGGACCTTCATTTTCCATATACCTCCTTTGGCGTTGCTTTCCTCTTCCCTGGTTGTGAGAAATATGTCAAAGAAAACAAACCATTCAAATCCACATGTAGATAAAGTGTACATACAGTGTGCTTTTCACAGTATGATACAAATTTAAACTTATTTATGGGGTTAATTTTTCCAGGACAATCCCATTTGAAATTTGAGCACTAATTCCAGGTAACAAGGCTTGTGCTAGGTATTCTAACACCAGAGAGAAATCATTCATTGTTCATGTGAAGCACACCTGTCGACATCCAAACCTTCTCCTATGTTGTGTCTGTTAGGAAATGATTCTATTTTCCCTGGTCACAGGGCACTTTTGAAATGGCTGCAAATTCTTAGAGAGCACATGACCACAAAACATGTCATGGTTTATTGTGGTAACCTCATCCTTCGGCAGTTCATTTCTTCTCAGGTTCTTGCTAGTGAACACAGGAACTTGTACATATTTCAGTTAAGTTCTGTGATCACTGGAAATTAATTGTCCTTCAAAAAAAAAAAAAATCAAGTGATCTGGAGTTAGGGCTGACAACAATTTTAAACCATGCTTCATAATGCTACAGTTATTAGTTACAGCCTTTTCCAATTCATTCTGTTGCAACTAATTTATAAATTTGAATTAGTGTTTTCAGTCACAGCTCCACAAAAGAAAAAGTGTAAGAACCAGTTTTTAAAAGGTGTACACTAATATGTTCAATGTACAATGTCTGAACTGCTGAAAATTGTTTGCAGCCTCTAAAGATTTCCCAGCCAAAATGAGCTTCCATCAATGGGGGTGAGTTCTGAGGGAAGGCTTGGGAAGGACATAAATCAAGGAAAGCACATTTTTAAACACCAATAAAAATAGATTGATATTTATAAAAACATGGCCATAATTAGCCAAAAACCACACTTTAAACCCTAACTAATCTGAGGATCTCAACAAGACCTTTCTTTCCTGTGCAATAATTTATTAATACTTACTAAGACGACAGTGACTTAGTGATTAGATCAACATTGCACATTCCTTTCCTTAAATACAGTACACTGAATTTCTTTGACAGAGGGAGTTTTGAAATAGACCTGCATCATCTTCAGAGGTCTCTGAACTGCACCCACCTCAAAATCACTGACCAAATCAAAACTAAACATAGAGAAGAACAAAAACAGAAAGTTCTCTTGCTTATCCTTTGACATTGTCAGTGAAGATATCAAGACTGGTGTACACATATCCCAATGTCGACATTTACTTAAAACCAATTTAACCTACACTATTCAGCAGTAATATCTTTCAAAAGGAGTTCTTGTGCTTACTCACTAGTCACTTGAACCTACAGTAGTTTGTCAAAATTCAGTGAACCGTTTTATGGTCTATTGTTAATATGTAAAGAATTGTAATTCGATCACAAGCCAAACTAATAAAAAACCGTGCAAATAAGTAGCAAGTCTACTCAGCAGGTTCCTAATCCATCTAACTAAAAAGTGCACGAACTATATAAATGGGAAGAGAAATTAAACTCAGTTTATAAAGAAAAAATTGATGGTTTATAGTTTTGAGTTTCCATTCTACGAACAATAAGCTATCAAATTGGAATGAGCTGCAATGTAGTGTTACAAAACTTGATAGTCAATCTTCTCTGATCTAAGCCTATAGGAACGTGTGTGTGTATGTCTTTAGGTATGTGTATGTTTGTGCATAGATGGAGCATACTTGGCACAGTGAATATTACCAACGAATATTAGTCCCTTGTATTAATGTCCCCCCATTTTGTGTGGAGAGAAAAGAAAAATCAGTAAATTAAAAATAATTCAAATACAGCTTTTTCTTAGAACACTTGACTTTAAACAGGATGTATGTTTAATTCAGGATTTATTATTTACATGTATAATCAAATATGGACAATTAATTTGTAGCCCATATTTCCACATGCTAATTTTCAATAAATGCTTGATTTAAGATAATTAGCTTTTAAACTGAACAAGATCTTTAGTGACATATGAAAGTCACTTTTGAATCCCAAGTCAAGCTGATTAATGGCAGTACAGTACAGACATGCAACTCTCTGATCGCTCTTTCCACTCATTATTTATTATTTCTACAATGACAGAAGTGTCCCTAGCCCCAGGAGCTTACAGTGATAAGATACTTACCAAAGTGGCCGTCTCTCTCCCCGCATTAAATGGTAACTGCATCTCAGAGGCAAATTTGTCACAGCAGGGATATTATTATAGACACTCCAGAAAATCTTAAAAAGGGAAAAAAGGTTCTAGTATCATTCACGTATGACAGTGAACTGTATACAGATTTACTTGCTTTGCTTATACTTCATAAAATTATCAAGATTCTCTCTCATAGAAAACTATAATTTACCCTTGTTATGTATTTAAGCTCTTTAAAGTTCAAGCTCTTGTCACAATTTCACTTTCAGCTTTTTGTTAAAGAGAACATAATTCAGAAGTGGTAATATTTTAATTACAAGCCACTAAAACTATGACAAGTTGTGTCCTATTCGGAAGCCACTGTTGCTTAGCAAATGCATGTTTCTATGAGAGGTGAAGGTGGAGAGAAGGGAAACAACTGTTCTGTAATGAAGTTCCCAAAGTGCAGAAAACTCCACACTGGGTGTCCTCATACGTGAATTTGCAATAGAAGTAGCAGCTCTTAAATCTAATATTTTAACGGTGGCTATGTCTACACTACCGCAGTAAGTCGACCTACGCTACGCAACTCCAGCTACGTAGCTACGTGAACAACATAGCTGGAGTTGACGTACCTTAGGTCAAGCTACTGTGGGGTCTACACCGCGGGAGGTCGACGGGAGAAACTCTCCCGTCGACTTACCTTACTCTTCTCGTCAGGAGTAGAATACAGGGTCGACTGGAGAGCGATCTGCTGTCGATTTGGTGGGTCTTCACTAGACCCGCTAAATCGACGGACAGTGGATCAATCTCAGAGCATCGATCCCGGATGTAGTGTAGACCAGCCCCTAGTAGCATTCTGTATGTGCTGAAGAGATCTGTGCTGTATCACAGCCTCCAACCGACACCTTTTTACCCTAACAACACAGCCTTTGATACTAAAGCATAATGACTGTGAGAAAGTATATTAAATATTATCTAAATCTGAGTTACAATGGAACATATATCCAAAGTGTTTGAGTAAAACTTCCTTAACATGCTTTTTAAAAAGAGATAAACACTTATTCTGTCTATTTACTAAACTAGTCCAATACCATAAAACAGTAATCCTCTAGCTCTTCTGTCTAGAGATTTAGATCACACTGCTTGTCATGGTATCGTGCATCACAAGATTACATTATAGCTCTTGTGAGCATCATGCCTAGTTGGTGATCCACTTATTTTGTCTGAGATCAGGCAGAAAGAGTACTGCCTACAACAAAATAGGATATACCATGGCAATGCAAGATTGGGGATTTCTGAACAGACCAAGTAGCAAGGGAACCATCAGACTCTACTTCTCAGCTGCAGGTAAGAGAGGAAGCCACCATCGAGGGGATGGGGTGGGAAAAGAGCAGGGTTAATCCCATTTAGCCCCCAGAAGTGGTAGTGGGGATTGGAGGAGAACAAAGATCCCTCCTTCCCAGAAGACAGGTAAAGGAGAAGCAACAAAGATGTTAAGTCATTATGTTGCATCATAATCATGCATTAGTGCAACTTTACAAAACAAACTTTGCAACATTATGATATGATTCTGTGGCTCTCTGCAATTCCATCTGAGAGCTACTTTGTTATCCAGCTGTTAAAAGTTGAGTACCACTACGTAAAGCCATGAGAACTGACAATGGAAAAGTCTGACAGAAAACAGAACTGGGTGAGTTTAGATTGATTGTCTTCTGTGCCCTGCTTTCACCAATCTAGTAGTAAGCAATAATCTGCCGAATTTGAAAGAATAAGGGACACCTTTGTGTCTACAAGGTTTTGGCTCACACCTATAATGTTTAAATTAATGGAGATATCCCATCTCCTAGAACTGGAAGGGACCTTGAAAGGTCATCAAGTCCAGCCCCCTGCCTTCACTAGCAGGACCAAGTACTGATTTTGCCCCAGATCCCCAAGTGGCCCCCTCAAGTATTGAACTCACAACCCTGGGTTTAACAGGCCAATGCTCAAACCACTGAGCTATCCCTCCCCCCAAAGCGTGTGTCTCTGTTTGCTTCTACTATCATGTGTTGGGGCATCCAGTAGGGTAAGGGGGAGCAGTGTTAGCACTGGTCCTGCAGGCCTAGGCCAGCTGAACTTGTACAGGCTACTATGTTCTGTACCAACTATCTTTGATGAGATAGCAAATTCTGAAGAGTACAGCGAAAGTCACTGAACATTTCTGTTTTTCACAGGGCAGTCATATCAGATATATGATAGTACATACTGAGGCTGAACCTATCAATAGACCAGTTATAGGCCAAGCTGTTGGCCTCCAATAATTCATCTAGTGGAAACAGCCTTCTTAGGGGACCTGAAGGAATTCTCTAAAACTTCAACAACCTGATGGGAGGAAAACAATGTAGCTCTTCAATACAGTAAGGTCCAGTTTAGTTAATTGGGTCTGGATTAAGAGTGGAAAAAGCAATGATAAGAGATGCTATGTACACCAAACTCTGGACTTAAGCAGTGCTCTCTTCAGTTGTCAAAGCGACAACCATTTCAGCCACTTTAGACAGGGGTGTACTTTTGCTGTTAAACTTAATTCCCTGGGGAGAAATCGCTACAGAAATCACCTGAATGATGTGCATATTCTCCTTCGTAGATAGGGCAACAGACACCTCCAACAGAGGTCTGCAAAGCACAACCACGAGCTATCCAATTGCAGCCTGTTTGCCAGAGCTCTGACCAATGCGCTCATTTTCTGAAAATTTCTAAAGCTAAGAGTGAACAGAGGAAAAGTGTGGCTGGGAAGGGACAACTGATACAAGGCATTAACTAAACAGTACAAATGTCAAAGCAGTTTTATTTCAAAACTAGCCACCAAGACAGTGTCCCTTTAAAGACAGGGTTTTAGCTTCATTTCCAAATTTCCTGGCTTTTGTCACACAGCCCTTGTAAAGCCCTCTCTCCTTGACACTCACCAGGCTGCGATATATGGGTCCCACCACACTGGGCCCAGATATTCTTAAGCTTCCCTTGGTCTGAGAAGGCTGCAGCACTCTCTCTCTCTCTCTCTCTCTCTCTCTCTCTCTCTGGCATACTTCCTGGGCACAGGCTCTCGGTCTTCTACCCCGTCACAGAAATTGACCCTTTTGGTCCAGTTGGCCTAGGCCTGGAGGACCAGTGCTAACACTGCTCCCCCTTACCCTACTGGATGCCCCAACACATGATAGTAGAAGCAAACAGACACACAGGCTTTGCCAAGGGTTCAAAAGCCAATCCCTCTTCAGGTAGCACAAGAATATACAGATTTAGACAAAACAATAAAATACCCCTCTCTCTGAACTCAGCTGTCAGTGCCCAGCCTCCCTTACTGCCTGCCAAAAAAAGACTAATGAGACCCTTTCTTTTATAACTTCCCGTCCCTTATGTCAGGTGACCCTCTCGTCAGCCTTGTTATGTGATAAAGTTCCCCCACTAGATGGTCCTTTGTTTCATTACTACCCCCTGAAGTTCAGACTTGAAAGAGAAAAAAAAACTCATTTGCCCTGAGCGGTATCCACCTATTCATCCAAGGCACTCCATATGAATGGGCAATCATCAAAGTTTAGCAACCCTCCATTGTTAGTCTTGTGCCAGGTGCAAGAACTTCTCCTGACACCTCCTGTGGGTTTTAGCTCTACAAGGAGGTAAAAGACAGCAGAAAAGGTGAACAAGGTCCATATTCAAAGGGGAGTTTGCAGTCTGACACAGATACACAGAGTCTCCAGTATCAACCAGAAGTCATAAGCTGTACATAGATCCCCCAAATTGCCACAACAGAGTTTTAGCCTCATATCAGAATATTCTGGCTTTTGGTGAATTAAAGCCAGACTTTTAACATTATGTAAGACAAACCGAACAACAGATATTTCATGCCTGCTCCACATTCCTAATAAGATTGTTTCCATTCAGAATACGAAGTACAAGTGTTACCCACTGACTTTTTGCAGATACAAAGTTATATGACAGGTAAAAGGGAAAACACGGAATGATATTATGTAGAATCTCTCATCTGCTGCAAGTGGTCCAGATACAGAAAAAAGCCTTAACATAACAAATCAGTTCACAAGAAAAAAAGTCACAAACAGAGTACTCAAAGGGAAGACTTCTGTGTACTATATCTTCCGTTGCTCATATAATAATTTATTACACTGGAGAATAGCTGGAGAAAAGGCAGACAAATACTTAAAGTAAATCAAGTTTCATGATCCAATTTAGAGGCACAGCCTGAGGCTCTGAAATCTTCTAGAAAGACAGAGTATCTGGCAAAGCAAGTGTATTACCCTGCAACTCACCCCTTTATGATCCCTCAAAACCACCCAGGAATCAAACACACTACCAATGAAATTCTAGGGAAGCCTAAGGAATAGCATATACTATCAACTGATACTTAGATTTTGTACCTCAGAGAGGTGAAAGCATGAGAATTACTCATCTGGCACATGGCTGTCAATATAACCTCACAACTTGAGTGTTATTTCTCGCGTGTAGCAATTTCTGTAGTTCTATTTTAATCTTACCTGTACTGTCTGTACTGTATAGATCTTCTTGAGATTTGATGCACATTCAGCTGCTGTGGTACCTGGAAGTGACCTAAAAAAAAGTTTATGTTAATAAAATACTTTATCCAAAAAATGATTACATGATGGTCTTAGCAAATGACTGAAACTTTTAGAAACATATCAAAGTCATACAATCAACTCCAATCACTATAAAAATTACTATAAAAGTTTTAAAAAGTAAAGGCTGAGCGTTCTTATGTTTAGTTTAATTTGAGAGTTGTCTGGATATTTTAAAAATATTTATGTTCTAATTAAAATGTACATTAAATATTTAAAACAAAGATACATCTGCTTGTTCTAAAAAGGCACCCACCCACTTTAATTATGCAAGTCCACTGGTCTGTAATTATAGGATTGTTCACATTTGCTAGATTAGTGGTGTGGATTTTGAGAAAGGGAAAGAGTAGTTTAGTGGGTTTCTATTTGTTTGTAATCAAAAGGAGTCCTCGGAAATAAGAAAAAATCCAGATCAAATTTTGAACCACGGGTACTGAGAGTGTCACTTTAAATCAAATTTCAGGGTTAATGTTTCTAAATTTCAACTTGATTTACATCTGATTTATCTTTGAATACTTTAAAATATTTTAATGTCCTACTTTAATGTTCTCTTAAGGAGTTTTAGCTGTATTAACTATGCAGTTCAAAGTAATAATTATGATTTTTTTTAAAAAAGGAATCACCTTTAATTTACATACACACCCCACTAGATGGCAACAGACTACAAACTCTCACAACTAATCTAGTACCTGAAATTTCAAAAACAAAACAAAAACCACACCAGATTTAAAAAAAAAAAAAAAAAAAGGCAGCTAATTTTTACCAACTCTTAGCTGTAATTTCTCTTATGGAAAACAAAAGCACTTTTAGTCAGATATCATTTTAAAAATGTCATTGATTACACAGAGATCAAGCAGGTAGATCCAGCACACAGGGCCACCTCTTTGGCTGCAAACCCAGCAGTTAAAATTGCAGAGACTTTACACAGGGTCTTGCAGCATTATGCTTAATTATTTTGAAAATACGCTGACATTCCACCAAAACCTTGATACTTAAATTCTCCTCCCCACTGTGCACAACCAAATGATGAAAGATAAAACAAACATACGTAGAGAAAAGTGAAGAGAAACTAATGATACAGAAAGTCTCCCTGCAAAAAACAGGCAGAGTTTACATTAACAAGAAGCATACAGTACATATGCACCGATGCAAGTATAAACCCTAACGGGTCAGCTCTCTTCTAGTTTTTCTTCTTGTGATCCATGCAATGCAATGCATTCAATGTCTACGCTGAGAATTTCAGATAATTCTCCCACAATTGACCTAATGCTGACACAGCTCCAGCATCAACAACAGCTGGAGTGGCAGCACAGACCAGACGCTAGCATTTTCACCCCCCGAGTTGTCTAGCCCTTGATGACATGGAGGTGAAACACCTTAGCTCTGTATATGTTGGTGTTTTCATCATTGCTATCACAGATACGGTTGCATTGTTGATAGCAGCTGCAGTAGTAAAGATACTATCTTCATCTAGTGAAGCCACAGGGCAAGGTCCTCAGCTGATACAAGTCAGTGTTGCCTCACTGAAGTAACAGAACTATGTTGATTTACACCAGATGAGGAGCTGAACTAACTCCTCTCAGCTTCTCCAAGCAACTTCCGTACTATTTTCATAGCCTTAAGATTTTAGAAGGTGAAATGCATGCAAACTCAGATGCAAAAGACTGCAGAAGCTTGAAACAAACAAGTAATCAGGAAAACAGGAGACAGTGAACAGAGTAGTCAACTGGCATGGCGTTGGAGACTGTGGACCTGTACTGGAAGGATCAATTACAACGGTGCAAATTCAGCACTAATAGTTTTTGCGTACATTAGCACCACAACAATGCACAGTGACCTAATGCAGGATACAAGAGTGGTGTATCTTGCAGGCTGAGCCTGAACAAGTAAATATTGTAGCTATTATTTCTGTGCAGCTCCGACAGTAGCAACAGCGTAAAACACTCAAACAAATATCACTGAATGGCAGGTGTGTATTTTCTGATATTACTACTGCTGGTGGAGCTGCACAAGTGCTGTGCAAAACTGCAAACAACTGTGTGCGCGGACAATACACGTTACGAGCATGACAGGTGCATGCAATGGCAAAATCCTCTAATGGACAGAAGGCAGAGAAGACAGCACAGTACTCTGTCTGGGTGTTTGTCTATCTTGCCTCCCAAATCCTGAAATGCTTTGTCTTGTTCTTTGATCTGGACAGCTCAAATTGGTCTCTCTCTTCAAACCAATGAGCGCTGTCAAAATTCTTATTTCTCTCTTCTTACTGGCAGTAATACATTTTACATTATTTGTGTCTTTAATCACCATTGGGTTAAAATTGTAACTTCATGTAAGTTATATTGAGAGAGCAATAAGGAGAAAAGAAAGATTGTATTTTGTCTGTTTGTGGAATACATGCTGAAGATACAGCTACAAAGCTGAATGTTTTTTTAAGAACGCAAAAGATAGCTTAGAACAATTATTTATTTTTTTCTTCAATGCAGAGCAGACAGCAACATATGTTTAACTATTTATCTGTTGATGGCAATGGCAAAGACATTGCATGGTGCTGATTGACCCAATGAGAAAACGGTGTTTAAATAAATGTTAGAACAGTTACACTGGTGTCACATTGTTTCTAAAGTAGTCATGGGTTCAGTACAATGTAGATTATTTTTAATGGGAGTGTGTTTTATAATACACTATGAAAATTTTACTGAAAGTGACATTCTGTCAGCAGATCTGCTAAATTAAAAAGAAATATTTGTCCCCTGAATGAATTATTACAGTGACAAATGAAGATTTTCTTCACATACACACACCACAACTTACTTTTCGAGTATTCTAAGTCCAGGGAACCTGGTCTTAATTGAGCAACAAAAATCATTTTCATGACAGAAAGATTTTTCTAATAAATGGAGAGCAGGCTGACAGTCAATATATTTGGCAATACACAGAAGTAGTCTCTGAGGCCAGAAGATTGCTTAATAAGGGTAGTAGTCATTGCACAACTTTTACTGCATTCACACAACTCTTTACTAATCAGTGTAAAATACTGGGGCTATCATTTGGAACAACGGTATTTTGTCTCTTCTCACATCTTAGAGTCTCTAACATTTTGTGCTTCTTATATTGTAATTCCATAGTCAAAAGACATGGGTGGATTGTTTTGTTTTTACATGCATCAGATAATGGTCTGAAACATTAGTTTTGACATGCTTTCCTTTTGCCCGTTTCCTAACTTCACAGTCATACATGGACATAATTTTGCCTTACTATATATTGCATCATCATCCCCACCTACGTTCACTGATGTTGCCGTTGGAGTGTTGTGATAAGACGAAAACCTATTCCCATGAAAGGTAAATAAACATTATGAAACTGTAAACTTCAGAAGCCAGCAGGGTGTCAGCAGTGGATATTTATCACATTTTTATGCCACTTCAAAAAATCTCTTGGGGAATAAAGAACGGAGTACTCCACTTTGGGGCCATAAAATCATTCATTTTGATAGCTACAAATCACATGTTCCAGAGAAACAACATTACAAGCTGGTAGAGAATAACAACCAACCACCACATTACTCATTTTAAGGTTTAGGTGGAAGACTATTCACTGATTATTTTTAGCAACTTGACTGACAAGTACTACAGGTGCTGTGTGGACAAGCCTGCATAGCGTATTTCAGCATTACGCCCAACTCTAGCAAATGACATCAATCTTCTGTCATGAGCACTAACACAAACGAAAGAACAGAAAAATATCTGAGCTGCAAAGAAAAAATTAACATTTAAAGAAAAGTGATCACCATAACTATATTAAAATGGCCCAGTAATCTTGGTTGAGTTGCTATCTAACTCACTTTAAAATAATTTTCAAGGTCCTTAAGAATACTCCTCTGTACTTCCACATTGTTTATTTGTGAAAAATTTGTTTTTCTACAAAAAAGCATGATTGGACTAGTGAGAAAGAAACTGTTGAAAGCCCTAAAATGCAAGCAATGGTTAATTTGGAAGTTTTAGCTTTGAACTACTTGCCACACTAAATGGAATTACACATTTGTTTATGGGACAGAAAAGAGTAGCCCAAGGCACAACTTGGAGATGAAGAAAAAGTATTCAAAATACAGTCAACAGCCAGAAGAATGGAGAAATGTCTAACCTTGCTGCAAAATGTACAGAAAACACGGACAGAATTTGGGGTGCCTTTTATAGTGTTTCAATACCTGGAAGTGCAAGAGGTCAGTCTAGATTATCAGAATGGTTCCTCCCGGGCCTTAAATCTATGAAACTATTAACTTTTGTTGTAGAATGCACAGGAAAAAAGTTTAGATTATTTATAAATTGGCACAAACAATTATGAAAAAAACAAACAAAACTTAGGAAACTCCTTTTTCTGTATTCTTCCAACAAATGATGCAACATCCAATTATACTGATTCACAAATTCACAGATTGTAAAGCCAGAAGAGACCAGTGGATCTAGTCTGACTTTCTGCAAATGAACTAATGGAGTCTACATACAGAAATAGCAGCCCTAAGGAGATTTAATTGCGCTTTCATAAAAAGAGTTTAATTCTGGAGCCTAACGATGATAAATTAATAGCTATTAACTATCCAATCACAATAGACTGTTTCTCTATTCAATTTTAAAATTTCCCTCATGGAATCCTTCAATTTTTGCTTCATGTTTGTTCTCACACAAGTTAATATAAAATTATCTAGCCCTTTAGTTACCTTTTTTGTGCCTTCTCTTGATAAATAAGGCCCTTATGCCAGAGAAGTTTAAATAGCTTTTCTTCTCTGTGAAAACACAGAGGAACAGCTGGTCTAACCCTAAAGTTATCAAGACTGTTCCTGTAACACTGATGTCTTTTGATTTACTTAAGGCTATCATCAAGTATGAAAAAGAGGAGGCCATTTCCCTGAATTCATATGATAAATGTGGCCCTTAGTACATTTTTCCAGATAACATCAGAGACAGAAAAGTTTTGCATCAGCTGACAAATTCTAATTTTAAAATGTACCCTTGACTTTCTTTGAGGTTGCTACAGTAGGCTCAAATCACTGCTCCCAATCATCTCCAGACTCCCTAGGGCTGTGTAATGGATGGGCAGAGCCCTGGTAGTCAGGTCAGTCAACAATGTAACAGATTTATGATGAATACCTCTAATATATCTATGTTATAAACTGGACAAATTGCACTGGATAGTGAAGATGTGAGGTTCTAGTCAGAGGCAGTGTGAGCCCCTAACAGTAGGGAAGCTGTCATAATTCAAGATTCAACATATAAGCCTCCTCGCTGTCCATTCAGGTAGACTCAGTACATTTTATTCTGACCAAAAGGTTCTTAGACACCACAGAGATGATTACAAGATAGATTAAGTTATGCTAGTTATAAAAGGCTTTCTTTAGAATCATAGAAATGTAGGACAGGAAGGGACCTTGATAGTCATCTAGTCCCCTACCCTAAACTGAGCCAGAACTAAGTATTATCTAGACCACTGATACTCAGACTTGTGAGCTGCAAGTGACTCTTTAATGTGTCTTTGCAGCACATGATATTAACCAATCTAAATTATTAACCAATCAGGATGCTTTTACTCTGTTATTAACCAATTGTAGTTGATAAAATAATAATACATGGTCAGTCATGTTGCTATGAGATATATATAAACTAAATATTTCCACGTCATACTGTTTAAATATGAATAGTACTATAGTAAATGAAACAATGAATTCTCACTACTGTGGCTCTTTTGGGTAAGGCTGATCGCTAACTTGGCTCCTGAACCACTGAGATCTGAGTCTGACTGATCTAGACCATTTCTGACTGGTGTTTGTCTAACCCAGGGGTGTCAAACTCAATTGCACAGGGGGCCAAAACTCAAAACTCGCGGGCCGAACAGTATAACCATTTATTTAACAGACTAAATATTTATGTTTTTTAACCATTAATATGAACCAAAATACAGGATATCATTCCAAAATAAATACATTTCAACTTAAAATATTTTGCTCTTCATAAAAAAATATCCTGTCAATACAATACATTCAAAATCTGTACATGCTGGAATATTAAAAAATCTGAAAATATAAATAAAAAATTGAATTTAAAGCAAAAGTATAATCATAACAAATCATAACATTCCATTTTCTTGTCCTATTTAGTCAGAGCCTGATACTTGGAGTCTTTTCTTTGCAACAAGTTCGTTTATGTTTGGGGTTAGGTTCTGTGTTGTGAAGATTCTCAGGATCGATTGCAGGTGTTCATCAGTGAGGCGACTCCTGTGTGACGTTTTGTTAATTTTCATCACAGAGAACAGCTGCTCGCACAGATATGTGCTGCCAAACATGGACAGGATTCGAGCCGCATGTTGGCGGAGCTGCGGCATCGCTTCAGGAATGAAGCGAGTGAACTGTGCTGGCCCCGCAGTGTCGTACTTTGCCTTCAGTGTCCCGTTACATTGCAGTTCTATCAGCTCCATCTGCATTTCTACAGGTGCGGTTTCCACATCGACTGCAAATGGGTTGCGAAGCAGCTCGAAGTTACTTTTCTGTGCCTCAAAGTCACTGAAGCGCCGTGCGAACTCAGTGCGCAGCGCGCTGAGTTTTTCAGCAAAGGTGGCATTTGGGAAAACTGTGGCACTTTCTTGGTTCCGTATTACTTGGCAACAGGGAAAGTGAGACAAGTTGCATTGGTGCATTTGTGTCTCCCATAAGCGCAGCTTCACTTGAAATGCCTTCACTGCATCATGCATATCGGTTATTATGTGCTCCCGTCCCTGGAGTTGAAGGTTTAAAGCGCTAAGATGCGACGTTATGTCAGCCAGGAACGCCAACTCACATTTCCACTTTTCATCCCGCAGAACTGTGCAGTCTTTCCCCTTACTGTCCATGAACTGGCAGATTTCCTCTCGCAGCTCAAAGTGTCTTTTGAGAACTTTTCCCCGACTTAGCCACCGGACCTCCGTATGATATGACATATCGCCAAACTCGCTATCTATTTCCCGCAGAAAAGACTGGAATTGGCGGTGATTTAAACCGTGGGCTCTGATAAAGTTGACGGTTTGTGTTACAGTGTTCATCACATGATCCATTTTTAGGACTTTAGCACTCAGCGATTCCTGGTGTATGATGCAGTGATACACTGTCAACTCACCGGCACAGTTCTCCTCCCGCATCTTTGAGCGCATCCTTCCCACCAGTCCATTTTTTTCACCACACATAGCAGGTGCGCCATCTGTTGTAAGTCCAACGAGTTTTTCCCACGTCAGTTTCATGTCGGTTACACTTTGAAATACATTTCCAAAGATGTCTTCTCCTTTCGTTGTCCCGTGCATCGATTTAATGTCCAGTATTTCCTCTGTTACGCACAAATTGGAATCCACACCACGGATAAATATCGCCAGCTGTGCAGTGTCAATCGCGTCAGTAGTTTCATCCACGGCAAGGGAGTATGCAACAAAATCTTTTGCTCTTTCAATCAACTGTGTTTTCAAATCAGTCGCCATCTCACAAACCCGATTAGCAACAGTGTTTCTGCTGAGGCTTACATTTGCAAACGCTCGCGTTTTATCTGGACAAAGGACGTCGCACACTTTCATCATACAATTCTTTACGAATTCCCCCTCGGTAAACGGCCGTCCTGATTTGGCGATCTCTTCGGCCACAATGAAACTTGCTTTCACAGCAGCTTCACTTTGTGATTTTGCTTTGGTGAAAAACGTCTGCTGGGATGTCAAATTCTTCTTCAACTCCTCTACCTTTTGTAGCTTCTGTCCTGCGCTCAGGTTTTTGAATTTGTTCTCATGTTTCGTCTCGTAGTGCCGTCTTAGGTTATACTCCTTCATTACAGCGATATTACTCCCGCAAAGGAGACACACTGGTTTACCTGCAATTTCAGTAAACATATACTCATTCTCCCACCGGCTTTGAAAGCCTCGGTTTTCAGAATCAATTTTTCTCTTGGCCATTGTTGGGGTCTAGCTTTGATTTGATATTAGCGTTGTATACATCAACAGACCGCGAACTTGAACCGCGGCTTGCCGTTGGCGGCAATTGCACTGCATCATGGGATTTGTAGTGTGTGTTATTGGGGCGTCATATCACAGGGCCATTAAAAACAGATATATAAAACGATTTCGCGGGCCGGATATAATTGTATGGCGGGCCGGATGTGGCCCGCGGGCCTTGAGTTTGACACATGTGGTCTAACCTGTTCTTAAAAACCTCCAAGGATGGAGATTACACAACCTCCCTAGGTAATTTGTTCCAATGCTTAACTACCCTGACAGTTAGGAATTTTTTTCCTGATGTCTAACCTAAATCGTCTTTACTGCAATTTAAGCCCATTACTTTTTGTCCTGTCCTCAGTAGCTAAGGAGAACAATGTATCACCCTCCTCCTTATAACAACCTTTTTTGTACTTGAAAATTATCATATTCCCCTCCTCCCCTTAGTCTTCTCTTCTCCAGACTAAACAAACCCAATTTTTAAAATCTTTCCTCATAGGTCATGATTCCTAGATCTTTAATTGTTTTCGTTGCTCTCCTCTGGGAACCAATTTGTCTACATCTTTCCTGAAGTAGGATGCTCAGAACTGGACACAATACTCCATTTGAGACCGTAACAGTGCTGAGTAGAAGAATTAATTCCTGTGTCTTGCACACAACTCTGCTGCTAATAATCCCTAAAGGATGTTTGCTCTTTTTTTGCCACAGTACTACATTGTTGACGCATATATAGTTTGTGATCCCCTACAGCCCCCAGTGCATCAACAGCCACTTTCCGAAGCATATGGCAAGAGGGCTCATCACGCTTATTTACCACCAAAAAGCTGGTGGGTTTTGTGCATGTGGTTCTAAGAATCAGTGTATTTTATATAAGACGTTGATGCACTGAGATATATCCTTGTGCTCTCTATTGTCCAGTTTATGCACCAACTTATTATAATACATGTGCATCAGTATTTATTGTGTTTTAGTTTAGTACTGCAGCAAATATCAATTTTAAAAAATGTTTATGGGGGTGATTTTGCTAGTTATCACAACTATATTGCTGTTCAATAGGGGGTTGGCAACCAATTGCCCATTGTTAATCTCCCCTAAATCTTTGATGCAATACTAAAATACAGGACAGCTTTCCAGCTCTTTCCGTCCAATCATCTTCACATTTTCAAAACAGGTAAAGCAAAAGTGCCATTCACCTTTCTGTGAAGACCAGAAATTAATCTTTATAGCTCTTCATTGCTAAATTCTACGTATTAAGGAACAACATAATTTTTAAGCACCGAATTACAGAAGTTGAAGGATAAGACTAATATTAGGCCATTTAGACCATCTACCTGGCAACGAAGGATTTATCCTAATTTTAATAATAGATGCAGACAAAAGCAGATATTGACAACAAAATGCCTTGAAAATTGTTTGTGATGGCAAAACGGTGCCTTTCATTTGCTCCTCTCTTACGGAAGTAGTTACAACATCCCTTGCCACACTCCTATCGGTTAGTATACTGTTTTATTCCCTTATAAGGTGGAATATACAAAAAGTCTCTCTCATACTTATGTGAAAAAAAATGTACTATCAACAATTTTATCATTAATAAAAAGTCAGTAACTAAAATATTTACTTAGCCAATAAGACACCAATCATTTAAATACAGGATGTTTCATGCTTTTTGTTTTTGGGTCTGGTTATTATCTTATTTCACTTCTTTATATAAGTGATATTTTCTTTTAGAATTCTATGAACAACCTACTGATAAAATAGCATTACTCTGCTAGATGCCAAAAATCATGGACTGAACAAAGACACTGGATTTATGGCTTATTACAACAACCTGTATTCCCCTCTTTTTGTCTTATGACTGCAGAGGTGTTAACATGCCACTCTACCTTGAACAGTCCCTTACAATATAAGCTAAGCACTTATGCTAAACAATCTGTTCCACCTTGCATTTTGCTCTGAGGCTGGGTGTTCCTTTCCCAAATACTGCATGGTCATCAGGATCTTAGCAGGGGGGAAATTAATGCAATAAGAAATAAAGGAGTTGCCAGACCACATTGGACCAGCGGTCCACCTATCCTCATATGCTGTTGTTGACAGTAGGCAGTACAGTTGCTTGGGACAAAAGTGTAAGAAACCTGGCATTTTAAATAACTTGCCCAGACATGAAGGTTTTTTTCTTACCCTGAGCAGTTAGTGGTTCCTTATTATGCCTGAGATATTAGGATTTATATCCCATTTTTTATTTTCTAATGCTACTCAGGACGTTCTCACTATCAATGTCTAACACTGAATTGCAGCTCAGACATTTATCTGCAAGAATTAAGGGTCAGATTTTCGGACGTGCTCAGCACCGACATAACTCGGCTCCCACTGACATCAATGGGAGTTTTACCACTGGTTTCAATGGGAGGAGAGTCAGACCAAAGTTGAGAACTTCTACAAACTTCACCCTAAATATTTAGATGCAAATATTTTTGGTCTAGCAAAGCAAAATATTTACTTCCAAAATGTACACTAAGAGGCACCCACTAGCAACCAGCCAAATCTGGTAATCCAGCCTGAATATAGACAAAGAATGACTTCAAACCACTAAGACTGTCACGATGCACTTGCTAAGCTGAACATTTTTATATTACTAATGTTTTTCATTGCAAGCCACCTGTTCATGATCCTAGATAGCTGAAATAGATGCCTACACAACTAAAGGTTTGCTGCAGGAGAAGCTATTAAAAGTTCTAAATTGTTTCAAATAGGTTATATCCACAATTGGATAATTTCAAAATGGTCACTAAAATACACAGATTTAATTGATTGGTGGAAATATTTAAAACTATATTTTAAACTTCTTTATTTGTACTTACAAAGCTCATAACAATGCTAAAGGGAAAAGGGAAATCTAAATTTTTGACAGGATAAGTGCTGTATATAAAAGTTTTCACTTCCCTGGAGTGGATTAACAACATTGCACTAAATTTGTCAATGTTTAGTCACAAGAAACTACATCGACTGATATTTTCTTTTTTTAAAACAAAGAGGTTTGTGGTTTTTTTGTTACAGTAGTATTAATCTATGCTTACAACGTAAGTAATTTAGCTTAAAAGCACTGCTTTAACAGTCATGCAGGAACAGAATCAGGTCATGATCCTACCATCTAACCTACATAGCAGACCCGTGCACCCATGTGGAGTTCCACTGAAGTAACTGGAGCTCTGGAGAAGTTACCTACAGATCAGATTGCTGGATCCAGCTGTAGTCTTTTCCTAGCACATCTTGAAAACTAGCAGCTAGTGCTACAGTACTAGCATATTATTTTAGTTATTCATTAGAAAGGTTTTTACTCAGTGTAGCATTAACCATAAATTCTTGTACATTGGTCATATTATAGGCTGGGTTCAAGTTTTCTGGGGCTTATTAACTGCTATAAAATTTGCTCAATACTGACATATGAAATTGATATACATGTGTAAATGGGTATATATATTAGTTTCAGTTGTAGCTTTGTTTTTTATACAAAGATGATCTGCACATCTAAATTCCAAAATTGAATGAAACAATTGTTCTGAATGCCTCAAGCCACCTTAGTATGGGGGACATCCATGCTCCTTACTTACTATTTTCTTTTCTTTTTCTGCAAGACCCAAATTCTGACGAACTGTCGAATTCTCATTTAACACAATAACCCAGACATCACACGCACCAGGAAACTGCTAACTGCCTAACGAGAGTCTTCATTTTTAAAGCACTGTTTTAAAAATGCTTATACCCTATGGGATATGATCATTTTTGAAAACCTGCAAGACTGCAGAGTATTGTAAAAACCACAAGGCTTGCCTTTCACTCAGAGGCCCAAGATCCTGAAAGCTGATTCATGTGGGCAGAACCCTACACCTGTGCAGAGCCTGGGCCCCATGTGGGCGTAAGGGTGCATTAGTACGGATCAGTTTGCTGAGTTGGAGTGACAGGCATCTGTAAGACCCAATGGAGGTCCATGGGCAATACAATGTCACTAATGCGGTCCATGCTGCAGCATTACAACAAACAACAAAAGCAGGTAAACTACAGTAGGTGCAGACTAGTGGCCCTGCAAAAGGAGGAGGAAAACAGTTTAATTTTCATGTGCTAAATGCTCCTTTCTAGTTTTGGAACACTTGCAAAATTCTACTTTTAGGTTTCAGAGTAGCAGCCGTGTTAGTCTGTATCCGCAAAAAGAAGAACAGGAGTACTTGTGGCACCTTAGAGACTAACAAATTTATTAGAGCATAAGCTTTCGTGAGTTTGCCCTGCATAAGCTTTATACAGGGTAAAACGGATTTATCTGGGTTTAGACCTCATTGGGAGTTGGGCATCTGAGTGCTAAAGACAAGCACACTACTGTGAGCTGTTTTCAGGTAAACTTGCAGCTTTGGGACAAGTGATTCAGACCCTGGATCTGTGTTAGAGCCAGACAGGAGTGGCTGGCTCAGCAAGACAGGGTGCTGGAGTCCTGAGCTGGCAGGGAAGTGGGCTGTAGTCCACGAAAGCTTATGCTCTAATAAATTTGTTAGTCTCTAAGGTGCCACAAGTACTCCTGTTCTTCTTTTTACTTTTAGGTTATGTTCTATCACTTTTTAAAACGTTATATTGTCTTTTTTTTAAAAGCTGGCAGCTACCTTGATCTTTTATGATGCAGCTAAATTATTCACATTTGAAGATCATACACATGACCTTCCTTGTCCAACTGCTGAATAATAATTTTCTCCAAGATACTTCCATCATTCTCATTTTCCTAAAACGTAAGTGGGACAAGATATCAGCACACAATATGTAATGAGGAATACCGTAGTCACACATACTGAAAAAAGCTTACTGCCTGTGAGAAATGCAAGTGTACAACTTTTCATATGCGAATGAGATAATGCAAATGAAATAGAACTCTGTCACAGGATTAGTTCCCAAATGTTATTTTATGCGCCCAGACACTTATACAACATAAACGTTGATGGGAGGTGAAGCAGAGACATTTATTTTTCAAAGCAGGAAATATTAATCAAATTACTATTATAATGCAATGAGATTAAATTTAAATCATCCATTTGGTAGTACACCAGGCACTAGTAATGTATGTGTGTGTGTCTGTTACAAATTATTATTTATCTGATATATACTTGTTATAAGAGAATGGACTTGATGGAGATGTATAAATTCCTTGGAGGTCTTTTAACATATGTTATGGAACTCTTTCCCTCAATACAGTATTGTAATTTAAAGTTACCAGAGGTTACAGACAATTCTACACACCTACCTCAATGTTTTCTTGATACTTAGAAGCCATTTCATCTAGCATTTCAAAACAAGTCTGGAGTAACATTATTTTTAATGGTAGGCAAAAATACTATTCCCTGTCATGAAATAGTCTCTTCACCCCCCCCCATTAAGTGGTTTTAGAAGCAAATGAAAAATATAATGTATGCATTTATAGATAAAGTTGTGCACTGTTTGGATATATTTCAGTTATTTACAACTCATTACAGATGGTACAAGCCTAAACACCAATCCTGCAACAATCAGGTCTGCATAGGTGGATGTCTCCGCCCAGAGCCACTTCAATGAGACTTTGCATAAGCACAGAGGTCTGCCCACACAAAGATAAGTGCAGGATTGGGGCCCTGCGTATCAAAAGCTACCTTCTGTTTTTATGCTTTAAGCTCATATTTATTTTTAATGTATAAAACACCTATTCTGTTTTCTGCCATCCTTCTCTCGACATGAATCCATTATTTGTTCATCTTTTCCTTATTACTAGTAAATGCACAAAAATAATATTTTGTGTATTACGAGTATGAAGATCACTAGAAACTTTTGACTTCTGAGTCATACCTTTAGAATTATATATTGCACAACCTTCAACTCCTAACTGGTTAGAAGGGGCTTGTCAGACAACTCAGTAATGCAAAAACATATATTCCAGTTCGGTGGTGTTTAACTTAACTATTTTTATTAATTTAAAATAAGTAAAAATGTACACTATCATATGTACTTATATGAGATAGTTAAGGCAAAAGTTAGTAAAAAAATCAATTTTAAAAATTCTGAAATAGGATGGGCTTTTTTACCATTTCATAATATATAATTCAACACTGACATGGATCTTAAACTTTCTTTGCTGTTGGCCACAAGAGATAAACATGCACATCTCCAAATGGCTGTGTAGATCAACTGGGAACAAATCCAACTGACAAATCAGCTTCAGGGTAGCTAACTCCAGCAGGGTCTGAATGGTTATTTAACACTTTAGGCCGTGATCCTGCAAATACTTATGACTTAAACTCAGTGGGATTACTCAAGTGAGTGTTTGCAGAATCAGAAGATCCTCTTGTGTATTCTCAAAGGTTTCGCCATATTTCTCAATTAAACAGTTAATAAGACACAGTGAAAATATTTTTTATCAGAGATACTAGGATAGAAAAGAACTTGCGATTCTTTTTTTAAAAAAGATTATATTTCTCCAAAGAGGATAGTTGTAAAAAGTCAAAGATTGTGTGACAGCATGAGGAAGAGGCTTCAATTTCTGAACTCTTGTGGGTTTTGCATTGTTCCTGTATGTCCATCTGTAAGCAGCACCAGTATCAATTCTAGTGTTGATAATTGCCCACGTTTAAGACTGTGGGTTTGTCATGGAGGTCACGTAAGTCATGGATTCCATGACTTTCCGTGACCTCCAAGACTTCTGCAGCAGCTCAGGGGCAGCTCAGGCAGCCCCTGTACCAGTCGCACTGGCCGCTGCTGGGGCAGTCTTGGGATACCGCACCCCTTCCCTCTCCCAGCAGCAGAGTTTGGGTGTGGGCGCTGGCAGGGGGTTGGGGCATGGGATGGGGTGAGGTGGGCTGTGGGCAGCGCTTACCTGGGGGGCTCCCCAGAAGCAGCGACATCCCCCTCACTCAGCTGCTACGCGGAGGCATGGTCAGGCAGCACTGCACGCTGCCTCTGCCCAGAGTGCTGGCTTCGCAGCTCACGGCCCGCCCCGCCCCCCAGTACCCAGGCCGCCCTCCTTCAGACACCCCCCCTCCGCCCCCCGCCCAAGTTTTAGTCAGGTGTATATACTAAAAGTCATGGACAGGTCACGGGCCGTGAATTTTTGTTTACTGCCCGTGACTTTTACTAAAAATACCCGTGACTAAAACGTAGCCTTACCCATGTTTCAGCTACAGAGTAAGGTAAAGCTCCTAAAAGAAGTCAAGTAGGTAAAATGTTAGGTGACCATTAGATATTCACTTAGCTAAATCTTACATTAGTGAAGCAAATTCCTCTAGAAAGCTCAATTCTGCTGGACCATCTAGAAGAAGTGAGTTGATACAGTTTTAAAAAATTATAAATTTAGGCCACTGTCCTTCAAATAACTCAGTGTAGGTAGATCCCTGAACCTACATATAATCACGCTAAAGTCGGGGAAGGAGGCATTGCACATGTTAAGTCAGTTTCAGGATCAAGGCATTAAAGAAACTATCAAGGTGTGTACAAGCCTTAAGTGAAATAACAGCATGATCTTATAAATATAACCATTAGCCTACTGTTATTTCCCTTACAAGCATTATGTCTAAATTTAGGGCTTGAAACAACACTATTACCTGAAGCAATGTTTGTTTATTATACTACGAAGAAAAGCCATTACTGAAATGTATTTTCTTAATGTTATGACTATAGTATTAGAAAAAGTTAAAGCTATCAACTAGTGGTATATAAAAATGTTTTGTTTATTTAATGTCTATACTAGCTACATATAGAAAGTCAGGGTGAGACAAATAACTCGCCATCATTCAACCTGTGTTACAAAAGACACCGGTGAAGATCAGGGCTGTTTTTCTGTGTTTTTATGCTTATTTTTAGAAAGATCATATCAAAACCCTAGAGTATGTTATGAGTAATAGCAGTAATCAATGGATACCTATTTGCCAAAATAGTCTAGGTTGTTTACCATAAAACAAATAAAACTTAATTTGCTAAAACATTAATATAGACGGCCTGTAGCAACTGAACTGCATTGTCAGTGTTTAATTTAGATCATAAACACTATGGCACTGGGACAATTTCTTCTTCTGTACTGCACTCATTGCACTGCAGGTGCTCAATAACTAGCAATAAGAGTATTTCAGGAAACTTGGTGAGCTCTTACTCCTTTAAAAATTCATTTATGATCTTATTAAGTGTCAGCATTACAAAGAAGTTTTGTTTTTATTACTGTCGTCCTTCACTTCATGTTCTAATTTGTTGTGTTGTTCACGTATTAAACAGCTGCCATAAACATGGCAACATTTCAGCTGCTGCTGAAATGATCCCTGCATACAGGTTGAACATTAGTTTGTAAAGCCCTGTGGGGGGGGAAAGGTGCTAATGAAATCCAAGATGTTGTAAGAAATTGTATTAGTTTCAGGCCACAGCTGACTAATAGGAAGCAGCTTTTTATTTATGGCTCCTGGACTCATTCTCTGGTTACAACCCAGTTCTGTAGGACAACAAGCCAACTCACATTATGAAGTTTGGGTAAAGGGGTGTGTATTAGAGGGTAGGTTTCAGGATTTCATTCTGAGATGGAGTTAAAGGAGTTAGGAATGGGGTGAAAGGATTAAGTGTTGACTTTAGGGTGAGACAGTCAAAAATGGGGGCAGGCACCAAACTTTCACTCTAAGCAGTTAGAAATGGAGTGGTGTCCGGTTTGAGTCTGGACTGTGGCAGTTAGGAGTGTGGGGGTGAGTGGGCTGGGACTGTTAGGAGCAGTGGGGGGGCTTCTACTCTGGGCTGGGAGAGGGTCCCCCCTGCTGCTCAGCCCCATGTCTTTGGGGTTATGGAGCTGGTCTCTCACCCCCTGGCAGAGCCTGCAAGGCAGAGAAGACCAGACCCAGACCCTGGTCGGAGAGACACAGCAGCGTTGAGCCCTGGGCCTGGGGGTCAGGACAGGGGTCCCTATGCTGGGGGGGAGGTGTCTCACAGAGGGTCCCTAGGCGGGGGGGGGGGGGCTGTCTCGTGAGGCCTAGCGGAGTGTGTGTGTGTGTGTGTGTGTGGCGGGGGGGGGGGGGTTGGGTTGTTTGTCAGGCAGAGGATTGGGGGGGGGAGGGGGATCGCACTGGGTCCCTGGGCCCGGGGGAGGCGGGGATCTCATAAGGCCTGGCGGAGGGTCCCTGGGCCCGGGTGTGTGTGTGTGTGTGTCAGGTGGAGAGTCCGTGGGCCCAGGCGGGTCTTGGGGGGGCCTGGCGGGGGAGGTATTGAGGAGAGTCCCTGAGGGCCCGGGGGGGGGGGTCAGGCGGGCAGTCCCGCAGCCCGGGGGGGGGGGGTATCGCGGAGGGTCTCAGGGCCCGGGGGGGGGGGGTCAGGCGGGCAGTCCCGCGGCGGGGTGGGGGGTATCGCGGAGGGTCTCAGGGCCCGGGGGCGGGCGGGGGGGGCTGCCCAGGGGGTATCGCGGAGGGTCCCTGGGCCCGGGGTGGGGTGGGGGGGAGGGTCAGGCGGGTGGTCCCGCGGCGGGGGGGGGGTATCGCGGAGGGTCCCCGGGGCCGGGCGGGGGGGGCTGCCCAGGGGGTATCGCGGAGGATCCCTGGGCCCCGGGCGCAGCCCCGCACTCACTTGTCCAGCCAGAAGGTCCATGGCGAGTGCAGCGGGATCCCGCCCGGCTCGGGCTCCAGGCTGCGCAGCTGCTGTTGGTTGATGGGCACCGGGTCCTCGTCGCCCTCCTGCGCGGGCGGCGGGTGCGGGGGCTCCGGGCCCGGCTGGCTCTCGGGGGGGCTCAGCGCCATCGCCCTGCGCTTCCTCCCGCCGGCCGAGGCTGTCAGGGCCTCCCGTCCCCGGCCTGCCACCCCCGCGCCGGGCAGCAGGGGGCGCCGCGCCGGCCGGCCGGGACCCACGGACGGGGAGGGGAGGGGAGGGGAGGGAGCAGCCAGCGGGACTCGCAGAAGGAGCGGGACAGACACACGGACAAGGGGAGAGACAGACAAGGGCGGGCAGGGATGGGGGGGAGGGAGGGACAGACCAAGAGGGAGACTCAGACAATGAGAGGGACAGACACCCAGAGCCTAGTAGAGTTGCCAGCCCTCCAGGATTGCCCTGGAGTCTCCAGCAATTAATATTAAATCTGTCCTTAAAGATTATGTCCTGTGAAGAAACCTTCAAGGAAGACGTCCAACCTAAATTGGTAACCCTAAGCCTAATGGAAGGGGACAGACAGATGAGAACGGGGGAGGACACAGGGTCACAGACATGTCGCACCACTCCAGGACACTGACCACTACCGAAAAGGAGAAAGACACAGAGACACCCCTACAAATGCAGGGACATAGAAGGGCGTACACGTCACTGTCCTCAAATGAGGGAGAACCATTTTTTAAAAGTAAATCATCCATTTTCCATTATTGCACACTCCTACCACACTGGAAAATTTGCCAGATGCATTACAGTTGGAGAAGACAGATTCCCTGTCCCAAAGAACTCCCAGCCTAAGGCCCTGATCCCGCAGTAGGCTCTGTGGGCAGACCAATTCACACGTTAACCTCACTGTCAATGGAACTTTAGCTCCTAAGTCCCCTTTCAAAAATGAGACTTGGTGTATGTCTAGACTATAGAAATTATACATGCATTGCTATGTTGGCACAGCCTCATAGGGCAGACAGCCTACATTGATAAAAGGATTTTTCCCGTTGGTGTAAGGACACCACCTCCCTCAACGATATTAGCTATAGCTACATTGATGGAAGAATTCTGCGATCGACATAGCTGTGTCTGAACAGTCAATAAGAATGCATTTTTTCCACACCTCTGCAGACATAGCTTTCAAATGTAGACCAAACCGTAACCTCCTAAATCACTTAGATCTTGCAAGGCTGAGCTGAGCAGAGCAGTGCCAAAATACCTTTAAAATATGGACTTTAGGGCCTAATACTGCAAACACCTGGGTAACAAATGCATGTTTCATCCCATGGAGTGAAATGGGACGGCTCATGTGTATCTGCAGGATAAAGGCATAAGTAGACTACATACAGGCACTGGGAGGGACATAGCATATGACAAATCTTTAGGTAATTTTTTTAACTCTCTATATATCTTTTTGATCGTCCTTTTTTATTGAATGTATTTACCTTTGTCTATAGAAAGCTGTTCCTTGTATTTCAGGAAGCACACGTGCTAGAACCTGACTCTAATAAAAAGTAAATACAAAATCATTTTACTCATAGTAAAGTTAAGCAGGTGCATAAGTGATAGCACGATTGAAGACCATGAATTGTATAGGATTCTTGGAAAGCATATTTAATGAGCTGAATAATTTCATACATACCTCATCCTAAAAGAACATCAATAAAACTATGTTCCTTTTAAAAAACGAATCCATCAGTAAGGTCACCCATAAAAAACAGGATGTACATTACCAGGGAAACAAAAAGTTAATGATTATACTGTGCAGATGGAAACTGCTAACTGCTTTGTCAAATCAAATAAGATCTGGAAAACTAGTTGCATCATCTCTTTTATTTAATTTACTCTTCAAATAGAAGGCAGAAGATAATGACCATTTGGAATAGTTTGGATTCCTGTATCCATTGATATGCCTGCTATGGACCCTATTTTTATTTTGGCGGTGAACATCAAAAATTGTAATCTTGAAAAAAGAACACAATATGGGGCTTTATCCAGCCAATATAACCCATGTGGTTTTTTTTACTCAGAAGGAGTAGGGGATGAGGAAGGGGCCAATGTCTCTTGACCTAGAAGGACCATGCCTAGGCCCTATGACTGCAGTAGTTCAGTCTCCATGCCTATTAAGTTATTGGTATGCCTTTGCCGAGATTCCCAACGAACGTGTCCATCAGTGCCAATAGATGTGGTGATTTTCTCATATGCACAGCTGTTGCCCTAGGAACGAGGCTGAGCCCACCAACTCATTTCACAAAATCCAGCAGATTACTAGCTGTTAGTAGCTTTTGTTCACCATCAGCCTAGACCAGACTGAAATCAGTGGCCTCATCAAGGTGAAATGTTCCATATTCCATTAGCACTGAGCTATCCAGCCTGCAAGCCCTCTTTCTCAATTTTAAAAGAAATTGCTGGGATCATGAACTCTGTAAGTAACAGTACACAAAAAGACTCCAGAAATAGAGAGAACCAAATCACACAGATTCAGGGCTTGTCTACACGGGGAAGCCAATTACAAAATAAGCTAGTATTGAATTTAAAGCACAATAGCTATTCTGCTACAACTTTCCTTCTGGACACTCTTATTTTGCACTAATGCTGTTTTGTGGTTTAGCTTAATCCCCTTCCAAAATGGATTAAGCCAGGGGTTCTCAAACTGTGGGTCTCCAGGGCTGGTGTTAGACTTGCTGGGGTCTGGGGCCGAAGCCCGAGGGCTAAAGCCCTGGGTGGCAGGGCTCAGGCTTTGGCTTTAGTCCTGGGCAGCGGGGCTCAGTTTACAGGCCCCCTGCCTGGGGGTGAAGCCTTGGGCTTGGGCCCCCCACCTGGGGTGGCGGGGCTCGAGTGGGCTCATGCCTCAGTCCCCCACCCTCCTGGGGTCAGGTAGTAATTTTAGTTGTCAGAAGGGGGTCGCGGTGCAATGAAGTTTGAGAACCGCTGGATTAAGCTAAATCAGAAAAAGACCCTCTTAGTGTCCAGAATAAGAGCATTTACCTGGGGAGTTCATGCAGATTGGCTATTTCCCCATGCAGACAAGCCTTCAGCCATTTTTCCAAGTGAGACGTGTACAATCTAAATTCACCCCTAGTTTATACAGTGCAAACAAGGGCTGCCAGTGACAGAAAGTCTACCGTGGGGAACAGAGGATACAACGAATGCTGGAAATCCATAGAAGAGGGTAAATCTGGCTGGGGAGGGGGAGTGCAGCCGGATGATGCACTGGATTAGTGCATTCTTTATCTACGGGGCTTGTATGGAGCCTCTGATAGAAGCTAAAGCTACCTTCCCAGGTGGATCAAACAAACAGCTATGAAAACACTACCTGTCCCCTACAACCCTAGGATGAATCCTCTGTGCATCACAAGCACCTCCTTGCACTAGCAGGTTTGAAGTCCGACCAATGAGGAAAAATCTAGGGAAATAATCATTGAAACGTAAAGATTTTTACAGGATTTTCATTTAAAATACTGTTTTAATGTTTGTCATGTAGTTAAAAGATTTCTTTTTAAAGAGATGCACACTGATAAAAGCCACCCTTTGCCATCTCCTCTTACAAAGTAAATACTGGTATGTACTGGAAACTTCTGCTTTCTATATCTATAAAGTCAGTAAAGAATTTGATAACCCTTAAGCCATGATCAAATTGAGGAGATATACGAGTATGCCATAACCTCAGTTCTCGTAACTGACAAAAACAGTTGGGAGTGGGACACATACTATCACATTTTGTGGGTGATGGATTTGGACCTGCTCTGTAATTATTTATGAATATTGTATGTTGCCCTGGTTCTTGGGGTATTTTTTGTCTGACTATATTATGTTAACAACAAAAGTCTGTCTGAAAAAAACAGGAAGGAAAGAAAATGGCTCAACAAACACTTAGGAGTCATGAAGGGACAACGCCAGAGTTACTACCTTTGCTTAATTTTGCTTCATCTCCAACCTACAAAACTGATTTGGACCGGGGCAGGAAAAGTCCTCTGAACACAGAAGGACAAAAGAATTCTGCCAGTTTAAAAGGAGTAAACTTCTCCCGAGAGAGGTGTAAATTGTTTGGGGGACCCGGACTGAGGCACTGGGGACCTGCTGGGGCATCTGAAAAAGTTAGAACTGCCTAGGTCACCATCAGGTGATAGTAAAGCACAGACATGTGTAGACTGTTTTAAAAACCTTGTTTCTTTAATGCTTTGTTCTCCCTGCTAAAATAACTAATACTTTGGTTTTAAGAAAGCTGCTTTGATCACTGTACATCACTGGTCACAGACTCCCAAAGGGGGAAAAAGATCACAGATGTTGAACAAGTTAGACCTGCTGGATAAGCACAGCTGATACACAGGCTACTGTAGCCAAGGGTGAGACTAAGAGTGAGAGAACTGCAAAATTCCATCCTGAATAGGTAAAGGCCAAGGCCTGGCACCACTCAAAGAGACCCGGGAGGCAACAGGCGCAGCTACCTCTGTAACTGTAGCAGTGTGCTTCTAGCAACACGTTCCTGCATCTAATTTGAGTTCTTGCACCTCTCTGCCATAGCAGAGCCTCAACCAATTTCATGTTGGGGGCAGGTTATTACAGATGCACAATGCTGGAGTAGGCTCTTTGGAAGCATCAGGAAGAAGAATACTGCCTAGAAAATTGGAGTGGAGGTGATTTACATTTAGGGTCAACACTTACAATCTCCAAAAGTGTTACTGACTTCAGTGGGAGTTTCACAAATGCAAGGTTCTTATTTGCAAAAAGAGACACCCATCGCAGGAAGCATTAAATATAAACCCCTACTTTAATCTTAACGTAGGGTTGTTTAGAATGGGGGCACTCTGTCTTTAAACATGAGATTGTTTGGTGGAATCCTTTTCCCTCCCATTTGGGACTGCTCATATCCCCTCCAGTCCCATTTGTTGTTGTATAAGATCGATGTGGCAATGACCACAATTGCATATGTGAAAAGGTGATAATGAGACCAAATTTGATGAATTTTTAGCTTTTTTTTTTTTAAAAGTGCAATTTAGCAACTGGAAGCAAGGAAGAGAACTAGCACAACATGATAGTCCGCTCTCTTCACTGGAAAGTGCATCGCTGACCACCAGTAAGGTCCACTGACCACAGGTTTGATACTACAGTAAGACTTCTGAGACAAAAAAATCCAGCAATCAGAATGGCAAAGCAAGCAGCCTGGAATGACTGATGTACAGTCAATTGGGAAAGACCTGTTGTGATAGACAAATGTACCCAAATTGTGAGCTCACCTGTAAGAAGTATATGAATGTTCATAAGATTTTACAATAACCTACAAGAAAAAAGTTGATGGAAAGCAGGTCAAGTTGTTTTCAGTAATGAATGTTATAAACAGGCGTAAGAGAACCAGACAGAGACTAAATTAATTCAACCAAAAAAGGCCACATTCTTGTAATTCAAGACTATCTTGAAATCATGCTTGGTAAAAACAAGATGTGGAACCAGAAATTAATGAATCAATACTGGTGTGTCAGATTTCACTCTAGCTAATTGCTAGAACGATTACTGTAATACTACCCTATGTATTACTGTGCATTCATTTATTTTCCCCAGCACATATCTAGTAATATTAGCATTTAATTTAACTAAAGACATATTAATTTTACATAACGTATTTAAGGACATGAATATTATCAATGATCTAAGGACATTTATTCTACACCATGACTATAGACACGGTACCAAGTTATTTCTTATACTATCCAGTGGATAACTAGGCATCAGTTGGTTTTACTTGCAATATACTAGTTCTCTTTTTCTCTGTTTATTCTCAGGCCTGCATAACGGATACCTGCCAACTAATGGAGACTGAACCCTTGTTAATTTTTTTTTTAAAGTCACCTCCATTCTAAACCAACTGGGGGTCTCCTATCATCAGTGACCTGAGCCAAAGCCCACCGAAAATATCCACTGACTCCAATGAGACTTGGATCAGGCTCCAAGTTCAATGGATCCACTTGCTGGCACTGCTTACAATTCAGTTGCTGATTGTGGTATTCTTGAGGCTCACAGAATGGGCCAGCAGCCATGAAAACTAATGTCTACTGGATATAAACCTTATGTTACAGTCACTACTGAATCATTGACTGCGACAGTGCTGTGGGTTGAGGCATTGTGAGAAATAAAAGACTTGCTGATGGTAGGTGGAAAGAGTGACAAGCAAACCGTTCAAAAGCCAAAGCAGAGTTTAGAATAAACTAAAAGCATCCTTTATAACCCATTATATTTACTTCTAAAAGGTTAAAGGAAATGTTTTTAAATGCCTAAAAATATGTATAATGTTGAACTGCACTGTTTTTGGCAAGAGATCCCCCATCTAGGAAAGATTTCATATCAGCCAAGCTGTTAAGCAGAGGTTGTCATGGAAACAGAATGTATTCAAGTGATATGGGCAGTGATATACTCTATTTAATGTGTTCTTCATTTGCTGCAAATTGGGAACATGTCAGAGCTAAAATCCATTATGTAACTTTATTTTGTTAAAAACAAATGGGCTTCCCTTTAATTTTGTTACAAAGTATGGACCCAGTCCTGCACAGTTTTCCACTGGCATATCCAACCAGAGGTGCTCCGAGCTACAGTTGTGGTGCAACCGTAGCTATGGCATTTCCTGACTTTTGAGTACCTAGCCAGGCATCCTAAATATAGTATTTAGTTTGGAATTTACTACTTTTTTCCTTAGGAGAAACTAAGGATGCTCAGAGCTGGGCTCCCTCTTGCAAAATGTGTGAGGTGCCTAGTACTCATCTCTAACCTTTACATCCGCTAGAGCCCTTGGTATATTACAAAGCAAACAGCAACCTTCTCAGAACCCACTGCCTCTTCAGTACATTTTTTTATAGTGAGAAAGGAATTATACATATTTAGAACACAGAAAAGGGACTGAATTGGTTTTGTTCAAATTAAAAAAAAAAATAACCACCTTTGGGAAGGACAGCAAGCTTGGAAAATTTCCATCTGGAAAAAAATGTGACCCAAACTGATCTTGCAATGGAAACCATTATGGAGTTTTTACTACAGCAGTTGCTGCTGCTTCTATTATAATTGCAAAGAAAATTGCATGTACAGTTACACTATGAAAGCCATTAGCATGCAACACATGGATTATAGAAGATAATGCATTGGAAAGTGTTCGGGGGAAATGTCTTAAGTGATGACACAAGGGAGCAGGAAATTCTGGTTGCCTGGTACAAGTTGATCTTCAGGTAAAAGATCAAAAAATTGAAACTTTGCTCAGCACTTCAGTATTGAAGGTGTTATATAAATGAATACAATGTAAAATGGACAGTAGAATGGTTATGGTATTTCACAATCTCCTGCTCTTGTGGTTATGAAAACTGGCTGAAAGTTTCTTTTCTTCTGGGGCAGAGGAGCCGGTCTTTCTTTTTGGACTTTCCCTGTAGTTTAGCTCATGAGGCAAGGCCTAAGGTGAAAGATGTGGAAGCTTACATTGGCTGAAACAGGCACTGCAGCCAAAGAAGAGGTTAGAAGAGTAGCTATAGGGCAAACATCTTGGGTTCTAAACAGACTAGCTCTTCCAAGCCAGCATCCTAATTTGAGTTTCTGATACCTTCTTTCTATCTACCATAGTATATTATCTATTGCATGACTCACAACTGGTAGAAGAATATGCATTGATATAAATCTATCCTGTATCCTTTTGAAGACAAATATCTTAATGATAAATAATGACCATTCTTTCCTGTTCTATTTCACCTTTGATTCAAGGATCTCAAAGTAATTTACAATTCATTAAGCCTCAGTTCCTATGGACCAGAGTGGAGGTTAGTACTAAGGGCATAGATAGCAAGAGGCTTCAGAACTATCTTGGGAATCTGCAACTGGGCAAAGGGAAGGTTGAGGATATAACAGGGGGGAAATACCTTCCCCTCCATACTCCAATGGAAAAGGTTATGGAAAAAATGTGGGCCTGATCCAAAGCCCACCGAAGTTAACGTAAAGACTCCCATTGACTTCAGTGGGCATTAGATCAGCTCCTTAATCCTCCCATGACCAGTTCTACTGGCTTTGGCGCAACACAGCTTCAACACAGCACAGAATCTTTGCCTCAGAGTTAGAGCTTGGTATAGAACCCAGATGTTCAGACTCTACTGTCACTGCTAGACCATCAATGCTCACTTATAGAACATTTCTGCTCCCACGGTCATAAGGCATTGGATCAGGCCCTGAGACACTGAAAGGAACAAATACTAAGCAGGGTAGGAATTTCACATGCAGAAATGTAAAGAAAAAATTTGATCAGAATAGTGCCTTAAAACCAGGATTGGATGTATAAAGAAAAAGACCCTCTAAGCATCTTTCCTTTGCCTCATGTCACCAAGAAATATCTGTAATATCCTTCACTTATCATATGCATTTTCCCAAATAGGTGTTCTTTATTTCGTTACTAGTGTCCTCCATTGGAGCAAAGATTTGACTTTTTTTTGATAAATGCTATTGGCACTGCAACTAACAGCTGCTTTATGCTGACACCAGTTCAGATGGAAATCTTTTCATGTTGTATATATTATGGCTCATAGCTGGAGGGAACAATATGCAGGAGAGAGATCCTACACAACGGGCAAAACATTTCAACTTGTGTGCTAGAATGGATTTGATCTGGGAACTGCAAAGTTTGGGAGCAGCATACGTTATTTAAATAGTGAGGAATTAAACAAGATTCCACAATAAAGGGAAGAATATGAAAAAGGAAAAGAAAAGATATGGTGGAGTAGAATCTATGCTCATCTTTTGCAGATTATGAGTTAGAATCGGTTTTATGATTCAGCCAACAATCTTCTATACCAAAGTCAGAAACTTCCATCCCCTAGGCTACACCAGTACTTTAAGAAAGCAAAGCCATGGACCTCTATGTAAGTTAGCCCCCAGAGGCAGACTAGCTTCATGGATGTAACTGAAACATGCAGATTAAAAAAAAAATTATAAATTTAAAAAATAAAAGCTACAGAGTTCAAACAAAGTGTGTTCCTTAGTTCAGATCAAGATTCTACCTTATGAAACATAGACTTTGGTGCAAACATTTCTTCTTCACATAAAAAAGTAAGGATAAATCAAATGGGTCAAATTTTGCTCAGTTATGTCAATATAAATTGGGGTTAACTTCATTGAAATCATACTGTAAATGAGATAAAAATCAGGCCCATAGCCTCCTATTAAATATTAAAGCTCCTATTAACATATTGTTTGTATATTATGTTAGAATGAATCTATTAAAACAAAAAAGAATACGAATGTTTGTTAGTATCCTGGCAACGCACCAGATTCCATGAAAATTTGGATTTTAATAGCAATCCTGTTTCACCAATATAGTAATGCTTTATTTCCAGCTTGTTTGAAATAATTTTTTGATTCTCAATACCATCAACAGCCAGATAACACTTACTGTATTTATTTAAGTGTCCTCTATTGTATTATAGATATGGATTTGGCACATCAACCAAGATAAAATGGAGCATTGCATGCTAGGACTCAGTCTTGATGGAGTTCAATCCTGCTCCCACTGAAGTCAATATCAAACGCCCATTTTCTTCGAAGGGAGCAGTATCAGACCTTGGGTGCCTTATTGAACTTGGTGAGCCAAATTTTGCTCACAGCACTCAATTCACCCCAGTCTCGATGTCTCTTTCCACCATGTAAGCCCTTAATGTGAAGCTTAAATGGGTGTTGAATGGCCTGGAAGGTTTTAACGGGCATGCACCATCACTTGAGGGATGGATTTTACTTACTGTGCATAACTGATCCTCCCCTTTTTAAATCTAACTACAACATTTAAAAGGGCAAACAAAAAATCATAAATCTATTAAAGTCCTTTCCCACAGCACTCACAAGAGAAGTCCCATTTTCTCACATGAGTGAGGACTGCAGGATTAATACATAAGACAACTATTAAAAGTAATATTCTGGAAGATTAAAGTACCCTGTTTTTTACAGCACTGAACAAGCTGCCTCTCCTTATTTCCCAGGTGTTTGCAAATTTTATGCTGGCTGTTTTAAAGAGCTCCCTCCCACCCCTTATTCTGACACAGTTCTGGCCTCTGGGTCATCCTGAAGTGGAGCTTTTGTTCCAAACACTCCTGTCAAACTGAACCTAGTTAGATAGAATGTGAGAATCAAGAATAAAAATAAAAAGCCCCAATACACAAGGGGTTAAAACATGGGTAAAATAACAAAGAAAACAGTCCATTATGTCTGACAACCCGAATGGGCATCTGGGAGTTCTGGGGCATTTTGACGTTTAAACTCCACTCAAATTTTGGTTACAGAATTCACTTGTCTCCATTACATGTCACAGCCTTCCTGTCAGTTTCTAGCTGACATTTCAAGTTCTACTTACTTCAGTAAGTGAGTAAGACCTTTTACCAGAGAGCTAGAGAGCGAGCTATTAAAATAATAGATTCCCTTTCATTAGACTGTCTTAAAAGCTAAAATAATAATATAGCATGATAAAAATGTTTTAAAAGCCTTAGTTAGTAGCCCACAAAAGCTCAGTACAGACCTATGAATACTCATAAAAATTAGATACCCTTTTTCTGCACTATTTCAATAGCATACATTTCTTTTTTCAAATGAGATAATGTTGGAGAAGTACTTTAAATATAAAAAATGCTGGATAGCTTACTTAACCCCCCCCCCCCCCCCACCACACACACACATGAAAGCAATGAGGGCGAGATTCTAACCCTAGGCACAGTCCTGAGCAAACTGCACCATCCCAGACGTAGTCTCTGGAGACACTGTAGCAAAAAAAGACATACACCTCTTGAGTCCCAGTTCTTTCCTTAATTCCTCTTTTCTCCAGGGGGTCATAGCCTATAGCAGCACATCCTAGCACACTGGCTTAGGTCTTGTCTAAACACAGAAGTTGCACCAATTTAACTTTGGTCAGTTTAATTAAACTGGTGTGACTGTTATATATGCACTCTCTAGTATTGGTATAAATCTTATATGAGTTTAGCTTGTGCCTGAAAATGTACCCATTTCTCACCCTCCCGTTCCATTTGCTCCAGGCACCTTGACTCAAGATCTGGGTAGCCTGTCCAATGATGTAAAGGATGTACTGGAGGGGCAGGGCAGTGTCTTGCTTTCTTTTACTCAGGCACATAGGCCACATGAGACTTTCTAAACCCAGCTTGTTCACAGCTATCATTCATAAATCATCTGAAGCCTAATATACAAAGTATGGTATAACAGTCATATCAGATTTCAGGTATTATTATTTGTTCAAGTTAAATGATCTTATAACTTGAGAGCAAATGAGAGAAGTGTAACAATTTTGAATAAGTACAAATAAATCATCTCTCTCAACCCTTTGATGGTTTAAAATAAAAATATTAAAAAGTTTTAATGTGAAGAGATTCCCAAAATGCTTTCTGAATTCTGGAATTAATAGGAATATGGAAATTAATGCCTGCAAGAAGACTGATGTCTGAGAGCATTTCTTCTTTATGACAACAGGCTTTTCAGTAGAAAGTGTTAAGCTTTTATCTAAACAATTATGTTGGGAAACTCTGACCTGAGCACTTTCTGTATTACTGGAAAAATAAAATTTATCAGTACAACAAAAGCACCGTATAAATATATTTAAGTAATTATTATAAGGTGGAATAATACCCAAGCAACGGGAGTGGTTAAAGATTTTTATTTGTGATATGTCCCATCATAACCTAGTGACAACGTAGGACTCCATTATTATTGCTGTCATGCCAAATAATTCAATTAGGAGATCAAATCTACAGGTATTCCCATGGAGAGCAAGTGACTTAAAAACTTAAAAGGCACATGGGGTGTGTTCCAAATTCTCTTCTCAGTTATACTGGTGCAGCTCCATTGAAGTCAGAACTGGGCTCACTTATTTTTAGCTAAAATAAGGCAAAATGCAGAACAAAAATAAAGGAGCGTTGACTAGCCAATTAGAAATGTTTTTATTTCTAAAATCCTGCACCCACAAAGAGTAGCAATTACTTCGAGGAGTAACCCCATTGATTTCAATAAGACTATTCGTAGTAGTAGGTATTAAGCTTAGCAAGAAGTGGGTGGAGGATTGGGTCCTTAATATATTGCTGAAGACTCATTCCCTCTGAAAAAAAGACTTTGTTGAGATTTCCCTTTTTTAAGCTAAATCTCCCGTGAGTGGAAGTTTGTGGTTGATTCTATCTGGTGGCAGATGAAGGAAACGTTGGAGTAATTAGTGTTTCCTATTTTGGTAAAACATGATTCTATGTTTTAATTATGGAAATTTAGGTCAGGAATACCTAGCGATCCCAATCAGGATCATATTCTATGCTGTACAAATAGAATAAGAAGCAGCACCTCTTACATTTTTAACAAATAATTATTACTACAGTATCCAGTGTAGAAGTCAAGCTATATATTCAGTATGGCAAAAACAACTTCCATTCTAACCTGGTTTCATACCACATGCTCATAACGTTCCAAAAGATTCCCTTTTCTCTGGAACCTTCCATGCTTTGTCCCTGCTGAGAAGTGAATTTGTTTTTGTGGAAAGCTTGAACAAAACCATGTAAACCATAAAAAAAAAAAAAAAAAAAAAAAAAAAAACATTAAAAAGCCCTTTCCACATGATAAAATTATTGTGACAACTTGCTTTTAACAGCAATATCTCAAAGAATATGGTAACACATTTGCTTTCTGTTTCTATTTCAAGAAATGGGTGTTTTACCATTTACTTCAATGTTAACAGGTTCAGCCCATTGTCGCTAAATGGACCTTTCTGCAGAGAGAACATGTTGTGCTAAGTCTGAATACTGAAAAGGTTTGACAATAAAGTTATGAATGTGGAAGAGGATGTGACGCACAAAACTATATGCTAAAAGATAAATTCCCCCTCAGACTTCCAACAGGAGGGTCCTGAACTCAATGGTCCAAAAGCGTCCTGCTACACCCAGGGCAGAATTTGTGGAGCTCACAAAGGAGGTCTACTCCTCCTTCATACCATGCAACCCAGCTCCACAGAAGCTTATGGCACCCCACCTCAAGGGCCTGGTTTGGGGAGGGACAGGAGTAGAACTAGAAGTAGATCACCAATTCCCTATATGCATTGTTGTCACAGGGGGACAAGAATTCCTTCCATTCTTCTCAGCCCCCTATTTCACAGCCTGTATATTCATCTCTGTGCTCAGATGATATCCAGTCCTTAAAGAAGGACGCAGCATATGCAGATAATTAATAGCACATTATTTAGTCACAAGAATTTATAACCTTACCCGCTGAAGCACGGGATTTTGAAGTTGAGAGGCATAATAGCTTCAGAGCAAGAGACCGGTGGAGCTTTTAAGTGCAGCAAGCTACTTATCTCTGGACTAAGGAGTTTAAGCACCTTTGTAGCCTCATTAGCTCCAGAATAAGGAGCTGAGACTTGAGGTGCACAGGCAGAATAGCCCTGCTTCAAAGTAGTTACATTGCTATTGACAAAGCCTATGCAGTTGGCATGTTGAGGGAGCCAAAGAGTTGTAGTTCAAGAAACTGAAGAGATTCAGCTATTTCCTTTTGTTGGACATTATAAGCAGAAAGTATCTTTACACTGCTCCAATACAGGCACCACCTGCTGGGAGGTTCAGGTAGGCCTTAGTAACCCACTCTACTAGTATAAAAACACCTTGCTAAACCCCAGGCTCAGAGCCTTCTCCTCTGACTAGAAGGGATGTTGCCTATCTCCCTTATACTCAGGGTGAGTTAATGAGCTGCACCTGCCATAATGATCAGGGCTCAATAGCTTTTCCTTGCAGGCTTCCAACACCTGTTTAATGGGGCAGGTGCCAGATCAGCATCAAAATCTAGACACTCTTTCAGTCAGATACAGGGCCTGAGTCCCCACTGCCTTCCATAGTGATTCGTCAGGGACACATGTGCAAGGAGGGTGTAAAATGCTACCAAATCAAACAAGTTGTGGCCCAAAGAGAGGGTAACTTGGCAAAGTGGACTGAGGCAGGAAGAAAACTTACATGCACATAGAGATTTTCATACGATTACTTTTTGCAACTTTCTCAAAATGCCTCTGGCAGAGTCTGGAAGTGCCGCTGAAAGCTTATATAGAAAGATTTGATGGTGTTGGTCTTTCCTGCCTTGCTACTGTTGTGTCCTCTGTCACAGAGGAACTGATCTACAAAAGCTCGGTTTCTAAAGAACAGCGTGTTATCAACAGCACAGAATGTCAACCTTAGAAAAGACAGCAATAGAACTGAATTCCAAATGCCTATTCTTCCCTCCTCCTTTTCTTCCCTCGCCATTAAGCGAGCTCTTAAAAGCTAACATCTGTTGTAGGGAACGTGAGTGCTAAAGAACTTTTAGCAAGTGGCATGCATGGAGGCAATCACAGTCATGGTACCTGGGTCTGTCGGGTTATTTCCAGTCAAAATAATCTTCTGTTCAATTATGGGGAAGAATAGAGAAGCCAAGCCTGACTCACAATCACATGGGGGAAAATGCGAGTAGCTTCTTCTAGTTCAAAACATCCAGCTTGCTGTGGAGGAGGATTACTGTCAGGGCAGAGCTCTGCTCTCTTTTTCTATTCAACAGCTACAGGAACTTGGTAGTTAGAGATGGAATAGACCCATTAAGTCAGAGACCATTTTCCTGACAGGATAGAATCCACTCCCCCCAGTATGGAAATGTCAGGTATTAAGCTATCAGGGATAACCCCTTCAAAAATTGGATCGCTCATCTCGAATACCTCTGGGCCAGACCTGCATAGTGGCTTGGTGGAAGGGTATTGTGCTGGATTCATTAATACTCAGCCATTCTCCATGATCTCAGAGACACTGGGGGAGAACATTCTGGTCGGGTCTAACTTGCATGTTTTGCACTAGGGTGGCAATACTTCTATGAACAGCGACAAGCCAAAAATGCTTAAATCTAGTTTTACGGGCTGCAAAGCTTTCCTACGCTAAACTATTCCACTGTCATAGCAGTCCTGAATATGCCACCTCTGTGATGTGGCAGCTGGAACTCCTGAAAGTGGAGTTAGGGACCGATGTTGGGAGAGGCTTGTTTGGCTTTAAATCGCCATTTTATTCTATACTCGTTAGCTTATTTGGGAGCCAATGCACTGTGTGATATAGGCTACAGCAGGGAAGCATGGTTGCTGTGCAACCCACTTAAGTCAGGTAATACTATCAAGGTTTACAATTCCTTACACCATTGTCGTGGTAATGTCCCACTATTCATTTAATGGTGTGTCACTTTCTCTTTTACAGTTGTCACACAGTATTATTCCTTGGGAGATCTCCCCAAAAACATCCACAAAGCTACCTCATTATCCTCCTTCAAAATCCCTCCTTAAAACTCTCCTTTGCCATCATACCACCAAAAAAAATGGACACCGGTTAGGCTGCCTTTGCGCTGATACCACCGCCTATCATGCTGACCAACACTGTCTCGTTGTTTCCTTATACTCCCCCATCTATCTATATTCATCTATTGTCTATTCTCATATTTGGATTGTAAATTCCTTGGGGGCAGCGACTATCTTTTTGTTTTGTGTTTGTACAGCACCTAGCACTAGGGGCCCTGGTCCATGAACATGACTCCTATAATCTGAATCCTGCCCACCGCGTCAGATGGGTTTAGATTATGGAAAAAGCTCCACCATCCCCGTCTAGCCTGGGCTGCTCTTTGCACGTAGTAAGTCCCAGACATTTTCCTCTCAGAGTAGTATTTGATGGAGTTTATTCTTTCAGTGAGCCCCATGTGTGTGTTACTCCAGTTGCCCAATTATTTGCATTTCGGTAGTGTCAGAGAGCACTGGAATAACTTCCCCAGTAAAGTTATCCAGGATTTCTAGGTGCTACTGTAATACAAACTATTATTCTCTCTGAACTAATCCAGACAAAAAGATGGAAATATTTGGGACATGCATTAAGGATCAAGCCAGATCATCTGCTGTCCTGGGAGGACACAGCTGTGGGCTGCCCGTTGCTCAGGATGAGACAAAAATTCACAGGGCCAGATTCTGTGCCAGCTGAGGCACAGCACAGAAAGCAAAACCCAGAAGCGGAGACACAGGTAGCTTTTAAGCCCTGATGGCTTCTGTAATTCACATCAGCCCCCAACAGATGGCTACAGGTGGTGCTACAGCCCAGAATCCCCATACTGCTCTATGCTACAGGCATGCTCTCTCCAATCCACAATCCACTCCCAACACCAGGGTAATATATGGATTTTTATGCCATGGAATTCTCCCCCAGCCCTCTGTGGCCCCTTTGCAGCCCCTATACACTGCTGGAGTGGGGTGTAGCAGTGAGGGCCAGAATCTCCCCCTCCATTTTGCCCAAATCGAAATTCCCACCCAATTCCTTCCCTGCCCACCACCTGCTTCATTCCAGTAAGACTGAGCACTATGAGGATTCTGGACTGCAGCGCCACCCACAGGCATGGTTTGGAAGCTGGGTAAATGACTGCAGGCATTAGGGCCGCTCTAACTCCACTTCAGCCCCTGCAGCCACCAGGCAGTGCTAAAGATGGCTTAAAAGCCACCTTTGTCTCCTCCTTCCCTGGAGGTGCGGTACAGAATCTGGGCTTGAGAATTTACCTCTCACCCTGTGTAGGGGCAGCATCATTCCTCTGAGAACCATAATTCCTTTCCTGCCTCCCCCTTGCTCTGGGGGGGAGAGAGGCTAGCAGGTGTGCGGTACCCGCATACTCTTTGACCCTGAACCCAAGATTCAAGTAGCCTGCACAGACATCACAGGTTCTAACTCCCTCTTACTCCCCTGCCTAGACCTGTAGTTGCACCTGGCAAAATGTTTTGTTTATCTCCTGGCAGCCTACATTTTGTTGTGCTAGAGTCCATTAGCTTAGTCCTTTGTTGTACTGTGGGCAATTAGGATATCAAGTGCCTTAGCTCCCTCCTGGAAGGCACTGCTGCTGCTAACCTTGGAGCCAAGGAATGCAGGACCATTCAGGCTGTGTAGGGGGGACTGCCTTGAAAACTGCGCAGAACACTAAACGACCCATAGGCATAGTAAAACTTCTGTGCAAATGAGAAACTTAACAGCTGAAATCAGCTTGGCTATATCGGTAGTAAGCAAAAAGCAGACTTAAGTATCTGCATTTTGCTATCAGGGTCTCTCTGCTTGCCTAATGATAGCAATATATAAAAATACAAACCAGAACAAAAATCTATGTGACGAATTAGCGTAAATTGCCCTGGCCAGTTCTTTGGGTGAGTCTGATCTCAGTTACACCAATGGTGGGATTTCAATGGAGTTAATCCAAACGCACAGTGGTGTAACAGAGATCAGAATCTGATCCTTTGGCACTAAACCCAACAGTAAAATTTTGAAATTAGGCACAAAGTTCTATTCAAATAGATTCTGTCTAGCCTAGTATTTTAATTTTCTTGGGCTGGTATGAATGACTAAACTATTTTCTATGGAATCCACTTTGACAGCCTGAAGAAGAAATAATACTGAATGGATTCCTATAATTTGTTTACACTTTCAGGAAGTCTTTGACAAAGGCCCTCACAAGAGGCTATTGAGAAAACTACATCATGTTGTAATTATTTATATTACAGTTGCACCTACAGGCCCCAACCGCGAACAGGGCTTCACTGTGATAGATGCTGTCCAAACACAAAATGAGAGAGAGTCCTGAAGTTTATACTAAGTAGGCAAGACAAAGGGTGGAAGAGGAAACAGAAGCACAGCACCTTGCCCTACACCACACTGGCTCCCCAAGACAACACTAGCCAAACTAGTACCCATATTAAAATAATTGTCACCAACAGTTCAGTTGCACCACTGTACCCAGATCTAAGGTGTGTTCACCACCTTGTCACAAAAATCTTTCTGTGGCTATTCTGAGCTGGTGGATGGTGCCAAGGTTGCTGTAACTTAACTCTGGAGCTGACAATCCCCTAGACATGAAAACAGCAAGCAACTAGGTGTTTCAAAGCCACTTTTGCCCACCATCCCTGTCCCTCAGTTCCTGTGCAGGAACAAAACATTAGCGCCAAATCTTTCAAAGAGCACTTGAGCCATATTTCTGATTTCATTCCCATTACTAGGGAACAGCCTTTATTTTGTTCCTGCATTTACTTGTTTGCCACACAAACCTGCTGTTTTTTTTTCTTTAAACTAGCCAATAAATAATGATGGGCCCCATTCTGCCAGCCTTACTCTTGTAGAGTTGCAGTTACTGTGAATGGTTCCATTGAAGCCAAGGGGCTACCCGTGGAGTAAAGTACTAATCTCTGTAACGCTGGCAAAAGCTAATTCAAGAATATTTTGTATGGATATACTTTCATCTGAAATGGGCACTTTATAAACTATATGTACATTAGGAATCACTTCACCCCTCTCTGACAGCTACCTGTGGGGTGGAACCTGGAGGCTATTAACAGCCCACAGCTGTTAGACCAAGAGGGGAAGCATTTTCTACTCTATTGTATTATTGGGAATGAGGACAGGCAGTGCCTCAGTTGGAATTTGGCCAGGGCAGTGAGATTAGTGTCCCTACACTGATGTTTCATTTCAAACATTATTTATTTTGGGCCAGATTTTGACATTCCTATCCATACTGAATAGTACCGTATTCTTTGCGTGGCCCCAGAGAAATCAATGGTGCTACCTGAGGAGTCAGATACTAATTAACACATGTGGAATCCAGACCTGCTGCGGTTTTGATTTGTATTTGTATACTTTATTTACTGTTGCAAATTATTTCTGTCAGGAAGCCATGAAATCAAAGTTCCTGAAAGTATTAGCCATCATATTAAACAAATGGACCCCACGCTACTTTACATTTCAGGAACTATTCTTTTCCATTGTGTCCCTCATTTAGGGTGACCAGACATCCCAATATTATCGGGACCATCCCGCCATTAGGGGGTTTTGTCTTATATAAGCAACTATTTCCACCACTACCCCGACAAAAAAAGTGTCCCGATTTTTCACACTTGGTCTCCCAACCCTCATTTTGTGTCTTTCTGTCCGCATGTTTGGATTATGGTAGGCAGGCGCTCGTTGGTAACTGATAAGGATCGCTTCCCTTGGGAGGAGAGGTAAAATCCACGCTGATGGGGACAGCCTCTGAATTTAAGAGTGAGTGAGTGGGTGGGGGGGAAAATGTCTCCCCCCTTTTCTCCCCAGAGATGTTACATGACAGCTGGTCCCCGCTGAAGGCAAAGGAGCTCCAGGGAGGGATAAAAAACAAAACAAAACAACCAACTTATCCTCTGGCAGGGAGAGGCACAGAAATGTCCACGCAGCCACAAGTACTCCTGTTCTTCTTTTTGCGGATACAGACTAACACGGCTGCTACTCTGAAACACGCAGCAGGGTGAAGCCCACCAACCCTTCACTCCCCACGCACACTCAGGGCACGACTCAGCTGCCCCAGTGGATGAGCGCCACTAAAGAGACTTGGCCCATTTCATCCCCTCGCCGGTTAACACCTTGCCCCACGCGTGGGTTCCCCCCGCTGTCCTGAGGGCGGGGGCCGGGGGGTGGCAGACAAGGACAGGGCGAAGCCGCGGACAGCTCCGCCCCCCGGCTTGCCTGGCTCCGGCACCTCTGCGCAGGCTCAGCCTGCCCCTAAACTTGGCTCCGGAGAAGCATCTCGCCGGAAGTTGAGCCCGAGCCAGCCCCCAAAGGTAGCGGCTGCTCTCCTCCTCCTCCAGCCTCGGTGCCTCCGGCGCTCCCCGCGCAGCGGCTGCAGCCTGCCCGGCCTGGCTGCCCCGGGAAAGGCGGTGGGAGGCGGGCGCGGCAGGTAAAGCCCCGTGGGAAGGAAGGAAGGAAGGAGGGAGACAAAAGGCTTGGGAGCGGGGCCATGCTGCACGATGCCGGCGCCGAGGCGCCCCCTCCCCCGGCAGCCTCCCTCCCCCGGCGGCGCTAGGAGACCTTTCAAGTTGCATGTCCCCCGATGAGGATCCCGCCCCGCTGCAGGAGGGACGGCGGGCGGAGGAGGAGAGGAAGGGGGGCAGCATGCCGGCATGGGGGCGCAGCCCCCGCGCTCCGCATCCGCCCAGCCCAGCCCTGAGCCTGGCCTGTGCGTGAAGCAGCGGAGCGGCACCGATCGCGGAGAGGGAGCCGGCGGGGAGCGGGGATGGGGCCGGAGCGCGCCGCGGCGGCTGGCAGGGATGGATGCCGCGGCCGCCGCCTGTGTCCTGGGGGGCGCCGTGGGAGGTGAGCGCTGAGACCGGAGCCGCCCGCCGCGTGTGAGTGGAGCCAGGCGGAGGAGAGGCGCCCCCCGTTACCCGCTCCATGGCGAACGCCAGCGAGCTCAGCCCGCACCTGCCCAGCCCCGGCGGCCTGCTCAGCGCCTCCGGCCTCAAGCTCGCCACGCTGGGCTTGATCCTGTGCGTCAGCCTGGCCGGCAACGTGCTCTTCGCCTGGCTGATCCTGAAGGACCGGCACTTGCACCGCGCGCCCTACTACCTGCTGCTGGACCTGTGCCTGGCCGACGCGCTGCGCTCGCTGGCCTGCTTCCCCTTCGTCATGCTGTCGGTGCGCAGCGGGGCGGCCGCCTGGCCCCACGGGCCGCTCAGCTGCAAGGTGCTGGCCTTCCTGGCCGTCCTCTTCTGCTTCCACGCCGCCTTCCTGCTCTTCTGCGTGGGGGTGACCCGCTACATGGCCATCGCCCACCACCGCTTCTACGCCAAGCGCATGACGGGCTGGACCTGCCTGGCCATGGTGTGCATGGTCTGGACCCTGGCCATGGCCATGGCCTTCCCGCCCGTCTTCGACGTGGGCACCTACAAGTTCATCCGGGAGGAGGAGCAGTGCATCTTCGAGCACCGCTACGTCAAGGCCAACGACACGCTGGGCTTCATGCTCATGCTGGCCGCTGTCATCGCCGCCACCCACCTGGTGTACGTCAAGCTCCTCTTCTTCATCCACGGCCACCGCAAGATGAAGCCGGCCCAGCTCGTCCCGGCCATCAGCCAGAACTGGACCTTCCACGGGCCGGGAGCCACCGGCCAAGCTGCTGCCAACTGGACGGCTGGCTTTGGCAGGGGCCCCACTCCTCCCACGCTGGTGGGCATCAGGCAGGCCACCCACAGCCAGATCAAGAGGCTGCTGGTGCTGGAGGAGTTCAAGATGGAGAAGAGGATCTGCAAGATGTTCTACATGATCACCCTGCTCTTCCTGCTGCTCTGGTCCCCCTACATTGTGGCCTGTTACCTGCGGGTCTTCATCAAGGCCAGCACCATCCCGCAGGTCTACCTGACTGCTTCGGTCTGGATGACATTTGCCCAGGCAGGAGTCAACCCCATCCTGTGCTTCATCTTCAACAAGGAGCTCAGGGTCTGCTTCAGAGCCCACTTCCCCTGCTGCCAAAGCATACAGAGCACCCAGGGCACCATCCTTTGTGATCTCAAGAGCTTTGGCATGTAGGGTCGCTTATCTTTTAATGAAAAAAAATGGATCCTTTTCCATATTTCTGCATATGCACTCAAGGGAGTGCTGGTTCTGAGGAAATTCAAATCACCACCCTGCCCCCAAACTTTCAGCTCTAAGAAGCTATTTTGTTTATTTTTCTATACTCTGCATACACTAATCTTCAAAACATAAGAGATTGCTGCCTATGGGCCACTTACATGAACAAAATACCCCCAACTTTAGGCTGTAAGAAGCAGTTTTATTTATTTGTCTTTGTGTGGTTTTTAAAAAACAAAACAGGGCTCCGAGTTTCTGGTCTTGCTTCTAACCTTTGTAGGTGTGATTGCACCTGATCTGGATAAAAGGCCATGGTAGTTTTATCCCCTATTCCTGTCGGTTTTGATAAAGGCTTAACAATTTTATTCAAGATTTGATAAAGGCCAAGACAAAATTTTATACAAAAGTTATTTTTGATGACCTCAAAAGGTGTTGTTTTATTATTTGTTTTGAAGTCAAGAAGAGGAAGTTCCTAAAGTGTTCAGAAGCAGTGTTCAGTTTCTATGGGGAGCTGTTGGGTTGACAGTCTCAAGTGATTTTAAGTATTGAAAGCAGTGATGTAATTTTTGCCTGAAATGCAAACACAGTGTAGAACTAATTTTAATTTTCTTGTTGCACTACTCATTTGGTAATACTTCAGAATTCTTTGTGAAATGTGATTTTAAAATGAATCTCAACTTTAAAAATGATCAATTATACCAGTTTTTAAACTAGATTGAATTAATATTTTACTGACTTTGTAGGAAGTTATCTACAAAACTGGGTCACATACTTGTACGTTTTGACTGTTTTCTTTAATAAAATACTGAAACTTTATGAAATTGTTTTAGAATGGCAGAATAGTGCTTTCTGACAATTTGTGTGCATTCAAAATTGCATGTCTCTTATGTCTGAGTATAATTCACACTTTAGGATATCATGGAGAAGCAGAGAGTTCTCATTTGCTGTTCAAACTCATTTTAGGTACTTATACCAATAAAAGTGACTAAAGTATTTTTAAAGAGACTTAAGTTCATGATGGGTGACCGGTTTAAATAGCACAATTATTTTTCTGTCTGCTAAAACTAATTGTCATGTAAAAAAATTGCTTTTCTATTAATGATGGGAAAATTCTGGATAATTATGTATCACTAATTTTAGTAGGCAAAGGAGTTTAACCCAGTTGCGTGGTTTAACATTGTGCTCATCTGTAGGCTCCACTTATCAGGAAGGTTATTTTGAATTATTAATAGGCGAGCCATTTTTATATTTTATTATTGTGGCTTATGCTGTAAAAAGACTTACCTAAAGGTATTAACTGAGTTGCTGGGAGTGGGATCCTGAACCAATCTATCCTATCCATGCCAGGAATTAGCTTCTTCAGAGGTATGTAGTAAAAAAACCCATTTGTTTGGCAAGGAAGCTCTCTCTCTGACATAAAATTTAGCAAACAGTAATATTTTCACTGTTTTATAACAAGTCACATACATGACAGAAATAAGGGACTTAATTTCTATGAAGAAATTTCAGTGATTGCTACAAGAGTATTTCCATAAACCCTAGCCCAAAATTATTATACATCTACTAGATGAGATATCTGTCCTGAGTGTAAAATTACTGCACAGATGTATTTGCTACATCTTAACCTTAATGGAAGAGACTACAAGTTGTTGTTGTTAGGTGAGACAGTTAAATTAGAGGGCTGAGAAGATTTGGATAATGAATGGTGAAACCAAATTTTTGCTGTAACTGAGTCTAGAAAACTTGAGACAAAATTTCCTGAAGTATGTAGTGCAGGCTTTGCGATTTGAGCTTTTGCTTCAGTAGTAACATACAGAAAGCAGATGAAAAGGTTCAAAAACAGGAACATGAATTTAAATCATCAGTGGCTGGATTTTGCCAAAGTTTGAAAAAGGAGCCTGATAGTGACTTAAATAGTTCAAAGCTTTGAACTACAAAGTGAAACTTAATCGACAGTTACAGAATTGCAAGTGCAAATATGGTTTTTTTAAGGGGAGGGGGAGAACATAAAAATTGTATGTTACAATTCCTACTCAGTTAAGGCTAATCCACAGACATCATTGGTAATTGCCTTTTGGGTATAACTAGTTCTTTTCAGTTTTATTCAAGTTTTACAGAGAAACACTGCCTTTGAAAATTAAAAAAGGTCTTGTAGAGATACAAGAATGTGACAACCGGGGATACCTTTTAAGGACACATTAACAGTCTGAAAATGCGCATCCACGTCCTCTTCCCTTTCCTTACCAACAGAAATAAGAAACCCAGTATTTTTTCTTCTCTAAGCTTGATTTAAAAAGCTTTCTTGGTGAGTGCAGGGCGGCGGGGAGAGGATGAAGAAACCACTAAACATAGCTTCTAAACTCTTGGGGGGAAGATAACTGCATCTTAAACACTATATTTTTTATAAAGCAGCGATGTAAAAGTGTTCTTGCCACCGCGAGAGCCAGATTTCACATCTTGTAAGACTAGAGGCATGAACAGAAATCTATAGTCAACACTGGTGGAAATGAAAAACCACCTCCAGGAGAATGGTGGTTCTATTAATATTTAGGAACTCAGACAGCAGCATCAGATCATTCTGCTGTAAAGGACAATGTCGCTGTGTGACATTCTCACTAAAACCAGAGAAGTTTCCACCTCAATACCTGAAATCCCATGTAGGGATGGTGAGCCTGATCCTGCATCCTTTGAAGATGGTGGTGGTTTTGCTGCTCACTTCAATGACAGTGAAATCTGGCTCTGATATACTAAAAGGCTTAGATAAAACAAAAGAATGTCAACAAATAGGTAAGGCTGTATATTACTCCCTATTCTTGTAGGCAATTCCCAGTGCTATCTAAGGGAATTCTGAAATGGACAGAGGGCAGAGTATGGAAATGCTTAATATATTTCATTCTTCACCCACCTACACAAAGAAAAAAGACCGGAGTGACTCCTCTGACTTTAATGGAGCTATTTTGGACTTACATCAGTGTTCCATAACAGAATATAAATTAGGCCCAGAAAATACAAAATTAAGCACCAAAGACTGATGCAAATGAAGAAAGCTGTATTGCTTACAGTACATGTATACCAACCAAACCCACTTCACAAGTTATATACAATTGGCAGAATCAATCCCTGCCCCAAGAATACGCAAAGCAATTTATCAGGAAGTAGAACAGCAAAAGAAACGTAGAAACAGTAAGATGAAGTCTGTTTTTCCATAGATGGTTATGAGGGTGAGAAAGTTACTAAAAACAAATGCACAAACCATCATATTCAGTAATAATTGTAATGAACCCCTTCAAAGTACTTTACAATGTTAGCTAATTAGTTTTCACATCGGCCGTAGGAAGTTTTATCCCCATCCTACATATGGGGTAACTGAGGGAGAGGTTAAGTGGTTTGACCAAGGTCACAGAAGGAGTAAGTGGCAGCGAAAGGACAATAATCTCAGATAGTATGCAAGAGTGGTAATCGGGCTAACAATTGGACACCGTCCCTCTGAACAACTGGATGAGAGAAACATACATAAGGCAGCGTGGGTTAGTTGATATGGCACTGGACTGGGACTCAGGACCCTGGGTTTTATTTCTGATTCTGTCACTGGCCTGCTGGGTGACTTTGGGCAAAAACCTCTGTACCTCAGTTTCCCCATCTATAAAATGGGGATAATTATGTTTACCCCCTTAAAGGTGCTTTGAGGTCTGTGTGTGAAAGACAGTAAATAAGAACTAGATATTTGTATTACCTAGACTCTTCCACCAAAAGAGGTGTTCAGTTTCTTGGTGCTAGTACACCTCTACCTCGATACAACGCTGTCCTCGGGAGCCAAAAAAATCTTACCGATTTATAGGTGAAACCGCGTTATATTGAACTTGCTTTGATCCACCAGAGTGCGCCCCCCCCCGCCCCCCGGAGCACTGCTTTGCCACGTTATATCCGAATTCGTGTTATATCGGGTCACGTTATATCGAGGTAGCGGTGTACTGTTTTCACAACAGACATTTCAGAAGGGCCTGCAAGGTAATTGATGGGGCTGTGTTGACATACTCTGGCTTTCAAACTTAATGTCCTTAAGTAGGATTTGTATTTAGCGTTCCTTACTTGATTCATATATACTGTACACAGTATATTAAAATAGCATTCCTTTTCCAGGGAGCATTATTGTTCAGTGTCACAGACAATACCAGCATCAGCTCATGGTAGCATCTTATTAGCCCAGCTCATATACTGTAGTACACCTCATTTTGCATAAATTATGGCAGGTTCGTTAAAGTTAGCTCCTGCATTACACTGAAAATATTTGTTTATATTGGCAACAAATCCCTAACTTTGAAGTATTTCATGCATTCTTTTCAGATACTCCCGGTGACATCCTCTCTGATGAAATCAATAAAAGTTTTGCCAATGACTTCAAGAGGGCCAGGATTTCACCCTCTACATGCAAGCAAATAATTGAAATCTAAACAAAAACTGGGTATAAGCATCTCAGCTCTGCAAGACAAAGTGCTGTCATGCCCTCAAAGGCCTGCAGTATTACTGTGCTGAGGGGGTCTGATGCTGTCAGAAAATGGCTATACCAATGAGAAAAATGTTCTCTAGTAAAAAAAGGGGGGGAAGTTTTGCCCCAGCCATCATGCAGGAGAATAGAGGTCCCCATCCTTGCATGGCCATGTAAGGGCTGCCAGGTTTGCAAAGCTGGAGGACGAGCAGGGGCTGTACAATCAGCACTCCCCTCAGGGCAGGGACTAGGAGGAGCAGAGGCTCTGTTTCCCCCCACCCAGCAAGCAGAGCTGGCCATGCACAAAGGGAGAGAAAGCTGCATCCCAGAAAGAGGGGAATAACTAAAAGAGGGCAGGAATTAGGACTGAGTCAGTGCTTTCCTCAGGCTTTGCCTGGGTGCAATGCAGCTACATGAGACAAAGGGTTGAACCTACAGGCTGCTCTGACTTATGCTGGAAGATTGGCCCAGCATACTCCTCTAAAATCAGAGGCGTGCAAAGATGAGCTTTACACCACGCCCGTACAAGTCCCTCTCACACATCCTAACACTATGCATGCAGCTCATGGTCTGGCCCCCTGTACTTACATTTAAAATCCTTCCACGCCTGGGGCCCCATCCCACAGCCAAAGAATTCCCACTGGAGCTTCTCACTACAGAAGTAGCCTCACAGCTTTGACAGTGGACTATTTTTGCCTCAGAGAGCATAAATCTAAAATATCTCAGGATACTATATTTGTTTAGATTTCAGCTCAGCTGGTAACAGTTATAATCCCACCTTAAAAACCCCTTAAAGTTGACAGCTCTGTTGCAAAACAAAAATATATTATCAATGTGACTGGGGCTCTAATTTCTAATCCCGCCCCGCAACCAAGCATAGACAAAAATAGACTATTGTGATGCATAATCTGAGCCAGAAAGCTGTGATGCTGGCACTGTTCAGAATGTCAAAGAATATAATGAGGCCCAGGAAAAATGAAACCTGTCTTAGCCACCACTCAAGGGAGTGACAAAAATTGGTTGCTCAACAAAAGTGGTCTCTTAATAAAGATGGAATAGAATTGTACCCAGTGGGGGAAAGAGGTAATTTTGGGTGGTCTCTTAAGACAGGCGGTTGCCTAATAAAGGTGATTACTGTACATTTAATAAAGATTACTAGATATGCAGCCAATCAAGCTAATTAAGTTTGAAAACAGCAGCCTCTAAGTTGCCACAGTGCAACACAGATCACAAAAGCTTGGTTTCCTTATGTCATAGTGCACTTTTGTACCTTTACAAAGATTTTCCTTCATGAAGACTGGAGTCAGTGTATTTCTTTTATGAAGTCCCTCAGGCTAACTTTTTCAGAAGTAATTACTGATTTTTGGGGACCCACCTTGGGCCTGTTTTTTTTTTTTAAAGAGATAAGTATCTAAGACTCCAATTAAAGTCAGGCTCAGAAAAAAATCAGTCCCAAGGTGTCTAAGGTTGGTCACCCCCAAAATTGGAGCATCCATAATTAAAGAATGGTTTTAAATATCTGTCTTGACTTGCTTGGTTCAAAGCCATAGGGGGAATTATTATTTGAGACCATGTATTAAAACTCAGGAGTTCCTGGCTCCCACTCATGCTCAAACCACTCTTCTCTCACTACTACTGCACTAAAGGGCTGAAATTTTCAAAAGTACCTAAGTCCCATTTTCAAAAGTGACCTAAGTAACTTCTGAAAATGGGACTTGGCTAAAAATTTCAAAAGCACCGAAGACCTGCTCCTGTAGTCTTTGCTAACCTAGAATTGCCACAGACTTGGGGCCCAATTCCATAGCCCTCATATATTGAGTGATTCAGTAATCCTTACTCATACAACAGTCCAAGCTAAGGATTGCAGAATTGGACTCTAAAAGTCTGATTTTCAAAGGGTCTGAGCAGATTTCTGGGTGCTAAGCACTTCTGAACATCAGGCCCTATGTGACCTTGTACAAGTCAATTAACCGTCCCATGCCTCAGTTTCCCTATCTGTAATGATCTTTACCCATCTTTCTAAAACACAGAGAGCTACTGATGACAAGTACTAATTATTATGGGTGAACAGTCAGTCACTAGGCAGGGTTTCGTCAACTAACTATGAAAGTAAAGCTAAACAGTTTTTAATGTGCATTTCTCTGCATCTTTATTTGTATGTAATGACCTTAGTACTTGTAGCTCCTTTGATTTTGTGGGTCAGGCACATTTATACTGTGAAATTTTACTGGAGAGCTCTTGCAGGCATCACTGCTCCCTTTGGTTCACACTTTTCACCTGTGTTGTGTCCAGGTTGATAACACACAGCAGTTAGCGTGGGAAACTTTTAAAATCATCTTGTAAGGATATGAGGAAGTTATGAAGTCCCAGCTGATCTTAGGCAGTCAGTATAGTACACTGCAAGGAAGTGGAAATCTGGAGCCAGAAACCTGCACAAGGAATGACGAATAAAAGAAAATCCTTTTCTGAAACTTCTGGCTTGCGTTATTGGTTTTGTAATTAAAATAAACATGTTATAGGTTAAAAAAGTGAGGATTAACCACTGGAACAAGCTACCAAGGGAAGAGGTGGAGTCTCCATCTCTTGAAGTCTTCATAATCAAGACTGGATGCCTTTCTGGAAGATAACTTGTGTTTGACTAGAGCCTGTTAGACTCAGGACAGGAGTAACCTGATGCAGTTGTGTGGCCTCAGTTAGACAAGAGGTCAGACCAGATGATCGAGTGTTCCCTTCTGGCCTTAAAATCTATGTAAATAGTCACACGGCCAGATCCTCAGCATAGTCATTGGCGCTACACTGATCTGACCTAGATGAGGATGAGGCCCATTGTTTTCATTTCCCATAGTCATACAGTGAGGAAGGACCGATGATGAGGGCCTCTCCCATCAAGTTTGACAGATGAGCTACAGTCACTTATTGTGAGTCCTGAGATGGGGCCAAAGACCAATTTTGGAGCTGCAGCCCTGTCTGCAAGTGCCAGAGGCGAAGACAATTGTAGATGAATGTGAGCTGCTTCCAGTTTTATGCCTCACTCGTTTCTCCTTGATTGTGGCAATCTACAAGCTCTCAAAGGCCATCGGTCTCAGGTGGTGGACCTGCTGCCATTGGGTCTTGTCAGGGGCTCAAATCTCCCAGGTGTTAAGATCAGCATTGCAAAATTGGAGCTTAGTCTCGGGAGTGTCTGTGGAGCGTTTTCTTGGTCTGCCCCTAAAACAAGTTCCAGTCTCTAATTCTCCGTCTGCAATAAATACAGGCAAAAAGAGAGCAAAACCCCTTTTTCCTCTTGAACCCGCTGTCCTTGGCTTCCAGGCATTTCTTTAAAGCCAACCAACCTGAGGAGAGGGAACAGGTTCTTACTATGTTACTGTAATTAGCCTGTTTAAGGTTAACAATGTCATCTGCCCTGACTAGCTGAATCATTAACAAGGCTCTGCTGCTTTGCCTCTGTTCAGCCCAGCTAGGTCCACCACCTGCTGTTTTGGTATTCTGCTTCCAAGGCTGCACAAGACAACTCTCCTCTCTCCCCAAAAGCATAAACAGACCTCCTATCGCAGGTGACAGAGGCCTATGAACATTCCCGTCTATATCTAATAACATAGCCTAAAAGGGTAGACCAGGTGTAGAAGGCAAGGCTGGATACTGCTGGCCCACGAGAGCTCCCCATGGAGATTTAGATGGAAATTCAACAGGGGCCTTGTAATTTTCTGTAGTGATCTGACAAATGCTGGGAAGCCTTTCAGGAGTTGCTCAGTCCCCATTTTTTACAGTGGCCCATAGAGGCTGGAACTCGGGGTGCTGCTGCACCCCCTGGCTTGAAGTGGTTTCCCACATATACAAGGTTCAATGGCTTTCAGCACCCCCACTATACAAATGGTTCCAGCACCCTTGCAGTGGTCAGTGCCATCCACTCAGAGACACAGCAGAAGAGAATGCGCAGTGGCTTACTTTAAAAGAAGTGTGTTTTGGTGTTCTGATCTCTCACCCCAACAGGGAGAGAGTAAATTCCCCAACATGTAAGACAACCATGGGGGGGGAAAAAAAACCAAAACCTTGTTTTTTTGTTTATAATTTATTGCCATATTTCAGAATTAGGAAACAACACTCTAGGGACTGATCCTCGGCTGGTGTACATTGGTTAAAGTCAGTGGAGTTAGGCCACTTTACAGCCACTGATGATCTGGCCCATTGTCTTTGGTTAGGTCAATAGTGAGATGGGCTCCCCAGCCTGAAACCGTGAGAAAAACAGAGAAAAATAATAAAAGGGACATCACCAAACATTAGTTCTCAAGGCTCTGATAGCAAAAAGGAGAGGGTGCCTTGAGAGCTAAGCTTTTAGAACACTTTCTCATATAGTAGAAGTATGACTGCTTGCTTCTTAGTCATTTTAACAAAAAATATTGTAAAAGAAAGGGGAAAAATACGAAGGCAAAGATTTGAGGATTGAAGGCACGGTGCTTTTTGACAGTGAGAGAAAGTGGAACGATTTAGTGGCGTATTACCTCACTCCATCGGACTATTCAATCTGTTCCCATCTGTCACCCTCGCGCTCGGAGGAGGAGGGTGGAAGGGAAGCTGTTGAGCAGTTTGATAGAGTGAAGTAGATCAAGTGGGTTTCCCCCTCCCTGCATTAGGCCTGACATACTAGTGCTGAGCAATATTGCTGTACGCCTCCAGTGTATTACATCAGACTGGAAAGGACAGAAGTAACAGCCATCCCTCTCTATACAGTGCTAGTGAACCTGCCCCTGGAGCACGGTGTTCGGTTCTTTGCACCCTATTACCAAAATGACATCGCCCAAATGGAATGAGTTCAGAGAAGAGTAGTCAAAAGGATCAGGGTCTGGACGCACTGATTGATGAGAGCTTGATATGTACAGCTGAGCTAAACCATGACTAAGGGGAGAGACTGTGGGCGTAAGTGCCAAGAGCTATATCTAGGAGCAGTGGTATGAAATTAAGAAAGAAAAAATGTAGGCTGAATAGCATGAAAAAAAAAAATCTTCCTGACAGCAATATCTATTAAGCTGCAAAACAGTCGTTTCTCAAGGGAAGCTCCGGATGCTCAATCACTTGTTACATGGAGGGGGGGAGGGATAGCTCAGTGGTTTGAGCATTGGCCTGCTAAACCCAGGGTTGTGAGTTCAATCCTTGAGGGGGCCACTTAGGGATCTGGGGCAAAATCAGTACTTGGTCCTGCTAGTGAAGGCAGGGGGCTGGACTCGATGACCTTTCAAGGTCCCTTCCAGTTCTAGGAGATGGGATATCTCCATTAAAAAAAAAAAAAAAAAAATTTAAAAGTCAGCATGGACATAACTCTGAAGGAAATGGTCCCATTGTGACCAAGAGCGGGACTGGATGATCTAACAAGTTGTTTCCCTCTCCAATCTCGACAGCACACATTGGAACATTCTCTCCCGCCCTTGGGCTGCTTTCTCTGGTCAGCCTGTAAGCTCTTCAAGGCAAGGACTGTCTCTTTACATAACACAAAGGAGCCCTGGGCTGGGCTGGAATCCCGAGGGGCTAACGTAATACACACAGTGAAAATGAGCTTGATCCACCGCCCCCTGAAGTTACAGCAGTTTTGTCATTGACTTCAGTGGGCTTCGGATCAAGCTCTGTGGGTGAAATCCAGGCTCCACTGAAGCCCAGGAGAGTTTGGCCATTGACTTTAATAAGCCCAGGATTTCACCCTAAAAGCTTCATCCATGGGACAGAAGTAGTAAGAAAAAAAAAATTACTGATGGAGAAATTACTAGGAAAAATAAGAGAGAGAGAATGCATGTAAGCAGTCACCAAAGGTTCCACCCCTGAGTTTGCCTTCCTGGTAGACTGTGCTAAAGACCCCAGACACTCTGTCTCATGCCTTTGTTCGAAGATCTCTCAACCCAGGAGTAAATGGAATGTGGGTCTGATTCTACAACCATTAAAGTCAATGGCAGTTTTGTTTGGTTGTAAGCTCTTGGCAGCAGGAACCATGTCTTTGTTCTGTAAAGGGTCCCGACATACTTTTGCATGCTCTGTGTAAAAGCAACACAGTTAGTGCTCTGGAATGTTTCAAAAAGCATTCCAGAGCATTAACTGTGGTGCGGAGGGATAGCTCAGTGGTTTGAGTATTGGCCTGCTAAACCCAGGGTTGTGAGTTCAATCCTTGAGGGGGCCACTTAGGGATCTGGGGCAAAATCAGTACTTGGTCCTGCTATGAAGGCAGGGGGCTGGACTCAATGACCTTTCAAGGTCCATTCCAGCTCTAGGAGATAGGATATCTCCATTGTAAAAGTAAAAAAAAAAGCTCAGTCTTGCGCTTGTTTAGTTGGAACCAAGGCATTTTCACTGTGTTTCTGAACTGTGCTACGTCCTTGGGATCTGCAAAGCTGCATTACAATTAAAACAGGGTTTAATCCCATCCACGTGGGCTGGTCTTGTGGTCGAGGCACTGGCCTAGAACTCAGGAGGCCTGGGTGCAATTCCAGTTCTTCGCAAACTTCCTGTATGACCATGGGCAAGTTGTCTCTGTGCCTCAGTTCCCCATCTGTGAAATGGGAATAAGACTGCCTTTCTCCCACTTTGTCTTGTTTGGTGGAACTGTAATCTTTTTGGGGCAGAGACTTCTTTTACTGTGTATTTGTCCAGTGCCTAGCTACAACGAGCCCCAATCTTGCTTGGGTACTCTAGGCATTACTGAAATACAAATAGTAATAACTGGATTCCCAAGCATGTTCGTTTTTGTCATGTTGATGGTACCTTGCCTCCCTTTTCCACAGCCTCTGCCAAGTTTTCCTGATACCTATTAGGGAATTTTTCCCCTACCCCATGTCTCCTTCAGCTATTTGAAGGCAATATTGTGAAGCACTTAGAAGACTTAAAACAGGCCTGGCTTTTCTTCCCTGTAGTTATAGGAATAGATAATAACCCTTTAATTTGTGAGTCTTGTAGTGGTGCTCTCCACAATCTTGGTGTCAGAAGCCATCAGACCCCAACCAGAGCAGCAGTGCGTATATATAGCTAGGGCTGGCACGTTGTGTATTTTCAGTAGATGTGGTTATTTGGATCATAGAGTATCAGGGTTGAAAGGGACCTCAGGAGGTCATCTAGTCCAACCCCCTGCTCAAAGCAGGGCCAATCCCCAGACAGATTTGTACTCTAGTTCCCTAAATGGCCCCCTCAAGGATTGAACTCACAACCCTGGGTTTAACAGGCCTATGCTCAAACCCATCCAACAGTGCCCCTCTATTTCCTTCATATTTGTTGCATAAAGATCACGAGACACAACATTTCCTATGTGTATTCATTCTGCAGCTTCCAAGACAACGCACCATTGCCTTTCTACCACCAGGGCCATAGCTTGAATATTGCAAACTGCAGAACAATCAATAGAGATGTGCAGCAGTTTGCAGGACCTACTCCACCAGGGCTGCTATCTTGGATCCCCTTCTCTGAGGAAAGGATCACTCATGTCTGTGTTTGGGAGAGTTAAGCGCTTCTTTTTGCATTTAAAATTCCTCCTCTTCAGCCAACTCCCCAATAGTCCTGCAGCTCCCTCCCTGCTAGAGTAAGAACTGCAGTCTATTCTCATTACATTGTGACAGAATTTATCCACAGATAGATCTCTGATTGAGGAGTCTGGAGTCCAGAACCCCCCCCCCCTCCAAAAATAAACTCAGCCCTCCCGCCCCATTAGAGCGGTATGCTCCCAGAACAAAACAAGGAGTTGCTATGTAAGCCAATGTTGTGCAGGGTTGTATCCCTTTTACAAGGCTATATCTAGGTCTGCACCCTGCACAACATTTAATAGATACATTTGTGCACTTTACAATTCAAACCACATGCAAGCCTGGGGCCAGTTTCTCTAGGATGTTATGGCTCCATTCTGGTGATGCAAAGCAGCTGATGCATACCAGTGAATTGGGCATATATACGACCGCTTGCACATTATTGGCCTAATTCTGCATTCTGCAAGCACCCACAACTACCATTGAGAAAGAACAGAGGAGTCACGCTGCCCTAGATGTGCATTAAAATCTTCCAGATTCCTGGGTCCACGTTACTGGTGGATGATGATGACAGTGCTACTCACTGAATTTGGTAACTGGTTACAAAAAACCCTTTTTTTGTCTTTAAAGAGTCCTGCCACTCCTTGTGATTCTTCTAACGCCTGCTGGAAAACACATTACGCGTTGTCAAGATCAAACTCCTGAGACATCTTGTTTAAATCAAGGGATTCTGAACACCTTCTGTTTCTTTTGAACAGCCATCTGTGCAGCAATAATAAGATGTGACGCTAAAGAGGCTTTAGTTTGAGGTCAGACTTGCAGGTATTGTACTTTAGTTTGAGGTCAGACTTGCAGGTATTGTACATCATTAAGGTGCATTATGTTGACATGGCAAATTAGTAAAGAGCCTCTTATAAGGTATTATAATGGGGTCGCACCCACCTCACACGAGCGCCTCCTGGCTGAGTGTGTGTCTGCACCTCTCTCAGTCTGTAGCGACCCCTGTCGGTGGTTTCTCAGGTGGCTTCGGTGACTCAGGCCAAGTCACACACAAGTCTGTATGTGAAACACAACTCACGCAGACCCCTTCAGGGGTATGAGTCCAACAGGGCCTTTCAGGTGTCCTCAACACGGACTTCAACTGTAGCCTTCCCCAGACTTGGTCCATAATTACTCCTGCTGTCTTTACACAGTCCCAGCCCAGCTATGGGGCCGTGCCCCGAGGGCTTCCTCCCTGAAGCTGATATTTTCACCCTCTCTGTGCCTTTCACTGACCCCAGCTTTCCAGCTGAGTTATTAATTTCAAGTCCGCTTTCAAGGGTGTATCAGAGTCCAATAAAGTCCAGTACCATTAACCCTCTTCAGGGGTTTTCAGTCTCCTTTCTGAGTGCTAGGCCACTGCCCTGTGCCCTCCTTTCTGAGTCCCAGCCCAGGTCTGACCTGGTGGTGCCTAGGGCAGCTCTCACTAGAAATGCCAAGGTCAGGGCAGACTGCAAAAAGGAGAGCAGATACTCCCAAGACTGGTGGGTAACACTGAAGTTAAACTCCCCAGCCAGTCAAAAACTGTGCTCCTGATCCCCACACCAGTTATCAAGAAGCAAAATAATAATAATAATAATAATAATAAAAAAAAATCACACAATCCCCTTTATTGCATTCCAGTTTTCTGTCTCCCAATCAGCACCTAGATCCAGTACAGTGAGAAGGTATTTGAAACTCTGCTCACTATACAAACTGTTCTTCTGATCCCAAAGGGTCAGCCACGTTACCAGGTTAATATGAGTTTGGATCTTACCCAAAATACCACACTGCCAGCCAATCCTTTAGTGTCTAAAACTAAATGTTTATTATAAAGAAGAAAGAACAAGAAGAGAGTTGTTAAATGGTAAAGCAGTCACATACATACAGAGACTTCGAAGTCCATATATCAGGTTCTTAGAAGTATTGGTGAGTTTGATGGCTTGAAAGTCCCTCTGGAGCACATCATGGGTCATTCAGTCCTTTGTTCAGAGCTTCCTTTGTAGGAAGGATACTCCAGAGGTAAGAAGCAGGATTGAAGACAAAAAATGGAGAACATGCAGCTGTCTTTTATAGTCTTTTGCCATGTGTCTGGTACGTCCTTTGTTCCAAACACAAACTCATAGTACATGGCATTGAAAGGCCTTAAAGTTCTCTCCATAGGCATGCCCCTGCATGCCTTGCTGAGTCATAAGTAAGGCTTAGATTCAGTCATGGGTATGTTTGGTAAAAGTCATGGACAGGTCACGGGCAATAAATAAAAATTCACAGCCCATGACCTGTCCATGACTTTTACCAAAAATACCCCCACCAAATCTCTACTTCTGGGGCCCCACTGCTCTGGGGGGGGGGGGGGGAGGCCTGCTGAGGGGCCCTGCTCCAGTGCTGGGAGTTGACTGTTCCCCAGCTGCTTGTCCCGTGGACTGCTCTCTGGGACGGCCTCCAGGTGCCCCATGACCACTGCTGCTCAGGCGGTCCTCAGGGCACCCCAGGACTGCTGCTCGGGTGCTCCCCAGAGCCAGCCATACTGGCCGCTGTTCCTACAGGCCCTGGAACCAGCTGCCTGGGGCAACCCGAGCAGCAGCAGGTGTGGCTGGCCCCAGGGACCACTGCTCAGATGCTCCCCGGGGCTACCTCCAGGACCGTTGCTTGGGTGGTCTATGGGATCAGCCGCACCGGCCGCTGCTCAGGTGGTCCCTGGAGCCAGCTGGTCCCTGGCTTCCCGAGCAGTGGCTGGTGCGGCTGGCGCTGGGGACCACTGGAACAGCTGGCCCTGGGTCGCTCCAGCAGCAGCCGGCTGAGGGGCACTCAAGCAGCTGGCCCCGGGGTCAGCTGCTCGGGTGGCCCTAACATCAGTTGCACCAGCCGCTGCTGAAGTCACGGAGGGCACAGAAAGTCACAGAATCCGTGACTTCTGCAACCTCTGTGAAAGAATCGCAGCCTTAGTCATAAGGTGTCGTCCCTGGTCTTTCAATGGGTTTATTGTACAGCCGATGTCCCTTGATGGGCCATCAAGCAGGCCTAGTGCTGGTGCCAATCTGTCTAGGGGTGTCACTCAAACACAGCACAAGTACAGATATACCCTACATATCTATAAGTCATAATACAAAGGGGATACAACCATATAAACAAAATTATTAGACCTGGCAAATTATAACATTTTTGCAGACACCTCACATGGCATATCTGGCAGAACTTATGGCAATTTTACAATATTGGTATTCATAATATCCTAACGTGTCCCCCAGATTCCAGACGGCCTCACACCAGGGACCCTATGAATAGCAGTCACGTGCTGCTCTGTCCCATTTAACTCTTCACTACTGCTGCTACAGTTCCCCTGGGCCACTTCCCCACAGCCTCTGCACCCTCACCAATACTTCACCCTTACCTCAGGGCATTCCATTTAAGTCCCAGCAGCCAGCCAGAGGCTCCTTCTTGCTCCCCCTGTCCCTGCCAGCAACTCGTCTGTGGTTCTATAGTTTGTTAGCCAGCCAGGAACACCATTTCATACAGCTCCAGGCAGCAATTGATTCCTCCTGTGTCCTGCAGCCCCTTTTATATGGCCCTGCGTAGCCCTGATTGGCTGCTCCCTCTCTGATTGGCTGCTTCCCTCACAGCCTCTCTAAGCTGCTTGGGGGCAATGCCTCTATTCCTTTCTGGAACAGGGTGTGGAAGAACCCTGAGGCCTCTAGCAGGGGGCCTCTGGGCCTGATACACCCTGTCACAGGTATATTCTGAGATCATCCAATATGTTTGAAACATAGCTGATCATGGGAAATCCTATACTTCTGGCCAGGCATTTGTAGTACCATGAAGTTAGTTAATTTAATGGTAACATGTCTCTTGCTGATCCATGGTGGTAGCAGCAATAAAGACCAGGTTCACAATATTTAGGGATCCTTCTTAGAAAAGAACACAAGCAATTTGGCTTGAGCCTCACCCTCAGTCCTACATTTATTTCCGCTCTGGGAAAAAGAAATAAAAGAAACCCCTCCCTAGTCACCCTTAACAGGCAGTGCTTCCCTACTTGCAAGTACTCAAGACTATTTTGGAACAGAGAACTTTTAGTGAAAGGGAGCCCAAACAATAGACTATGGGAAGCTCAATATATCGATGTCTTCAAATAACGATTAAGAAACCCACAGTAACTTGCAAGGAGTTTATTCAGCTCTTCCCCCTGCTCTCACCATGTACTCCACTCATGGTGTAAGTCAGTCTTAGGACAGCCAAGGTCATTCAGAGGTGACTCTCCTCTGCTGGTCCTGTTTTATCCTATAACAGTTGCCTTGCTCAGCTCTGGGGTTCAGTTCTCCCCATGTCTGAGTGCTTGAGGGCCCCATGAAGATAGCTGAACTCAGCTGGCCTGCCTGTGGGGTCTGTTTCTCTGTCAGTCCAGTGACTCTCCTGTCTTTGCAGCTGGTGCTGGTCTGACTAGTCCTCAGGAAGTGGCTTCTCCATTGTCATGCATCCAGAGTCCACGCTATCACCACTGCTGCCAATCTATATAACCTCTTTGAAGAATTAGCTCTGCTTTTCAGGCCTGCTCTGCTGCTACTGTAAAAGTGGTCACACACATCCTTTCTTCAAGCAGCTAATTCTTCATTAAGACCATCACCAGACCTCTAGATCGATTCCACACCACAACGAATGAAAGCCTCGCTTTATTTTTCCTTGTGGCCAAGCTCCACTACCCAACTGTGCAAGATTGGGATTTTAGGTAGGGTGATGCCTCACCTATGGACTATTTAGCACAATTCTTATGTCCTTTTGTTCTACAATAAGGATAGTTGTTTAGCATTACCATAGCACGCAAAACTTAATAAAGTTTTAGCCAAAATGACAAAAAGTTTAATGGAAAAGTGGTGGGTAACAAAATGCGAACGAAGTTGGTCTAAATTGGTTTCTTCCCATCTTGTCAACAGAGGGCTCCATACCTTAAGTCCTCTCTCTATGGGGCCTACATTTATATAGCTCTTAGTCCAGTAAATGCGAAGGATTGCTAAACAGAAAATGTGTTGTTGGGCCTCTTTCCCCAGTAAGTATAAGGTACAAAGGAATTAAGAGTAATGTCCCCTACTGCAGTATTATGCTTCCAAAACAAGATCCTGTAATAAATATGGTAAATTCCATAATTTTGAGGAAGGTTACTAATATTCTATAATATAATCTTAATGTCAAAATAATCTAAACATTAGCAGACTGATTCAGTGAAATGAATAAATAAAAACATTTCAACGCTATTGCAATAATAACTGGAAAACGTATTTTCAGGGAACATGAAACCCTCTAGGGAGTGGCAGCTACAACTGGAATGTTTTCCTGATCTGGCCCTCCAAACATTCACTCTTTCCTCCAGCAGATGCCTCCTTTAAGCTCACTTCTCCCAGGAGACCCATCACCTTTGTCTCCCCAGTGAGAAGGAGAGTAAATAAAACTAAGCAAAAATGGAACTGCATGAGGACATCACACTCACTTCCTTGATTGCATTGCATCCCTTGTCTGACGGGCATTTCCAAAGTGCTCAGCAATGGCCTAACTGTGATCCCACTGCCGTCAACGGGAACAATCTCACCCTAAAGTCAGAATTTTCAGAGGGATCCAGCAGCCACAAGTGGGCTCCGATTTCCCAAACTGCTCAGCACAGTGGGTGCATGTTGGGTGCTGGACGCTTTGGGCTCCAACAGTGGCTGCTGAGTGTAACACTGACAGGACAGAACACCACACCCAGGAGGTGTGTGGGCCACGTGAGCACTTCCAAATCTGCCCGCCCCCCCACGGCAGGGAGCCTGTCTCCCTGTGTGTTTGCAAAGCACCTAGCCCACTTTGGATGCTGTATAAATTAATAAGCTTTGACACTTCAGAGTCATTTTGTATTGATCAGACAGTTGCATAGCCACAGCGAAGGAGAATTTACATTTGAGGGTGGAGAAGCTGAATAGCATGACCGGCGTTTTCTTAGGTACCTCTGAATGTGCTATAATAGGGTTTAAAATTAATGAATTATGGTGAGAAGCGGACACCAAGACTCACAACTCCCTGGAAAGTTAACAGATGGAGTGACAAAGGCCCAGAGCCCCAAAAATATTTAGGGGCCTAACTCCCACTGAAATCAATGGGAGTTAGGCCCCTACATATCTTTAACGACCTGGGCAAACCTCCATAGGCCAAACTCATCTCACAGCTCCGTGGCTGTGAAGGACACATAGCCATGGAAATGGTCATTTCCACGATACAGGGAGGTAGATGGATGGGCAGGAGCAAACCTGCAGCATGGAGACCAGCTACACAGGGCTCTTTGCATGACCGTTCGCAGGAGGTCAGTGGGAGGCTGGCAAAGAATCAGCTACTGCCCCAATTCCCTGGTTCTGCCCCCCATGGCAGGTGCATACTGGGGCTTCAAATGGCTCCCACGCTCATTAGACTCAACTGCAATTGCTTCAGAGCCAGAGACGGATAATTCCTTTCCCCTGGCCATCGTGCAGAGCTAGCCAGTGCACAGCCCACAACTCAGGATGGTCCCTGGCTCTGTCGCCCCATACCCACAGTGGCTCCCAGGTGCACATATTCACCACAGAAGCAGCACTACAATGCACCTGCATTCTAGTTGGCAACAGCCCTCTGTGTAGTTCACCCCCCCCCCCCACTTATTCCTAGCTCTGTAGCTATCATGATCCTAACAAATTCCTGCAGCTAGGAAGATGCCATGCATGGGCTTGTGAACAGATGCCATTGCAGAAACGGGGTGGACGAAATAAATATGGGTTCATACCTTTCTGATGCTGCTCTGGGAAATCTCTCTGCGCTCCTGTTGCTGAAGCCTGTGGAGTGGGTTCCTCGTGGTCCTAATGCTCCCCTGTCTTACACCTGTGCAGATTGAGGTGCAAAGTGGATGTAAAACTCTACCCAATCAGAATTCTCTAGTCATGTACCCAGTGGGAGTGTTTCACACCCACTTTCCCTAGATGTAGATGGCTAAAGCAGGTGCAAGAGAGTAGAGATGCAAACTCACTGGGCCAGATCCTTGTTCTCTAGCCCCTCAACATGCTTTCCTCTGCGCCAGCAGCACACTGCCTGGGGAATTACACTGGCTATATGCAAAAAGAACAGGAGTACTTGTGGCACCGTAGAGACTAACAAATTTATTAGAGCATAAGCTTTCGTGGGCTACAGCCCACTTCTTTGGATGCATATGCTATATGCTAATCTCTCCTGGTTAGCATAGGATGTGTATGTCAGGGGCATAACTGATGGAAAGGGGGAATAGCTGGAGAGCTGCTGTGGTCTGCTGATCCGCTTGTGCCACAATGACTCTTGGGGGGTGGGGTGGGGTGAGCGTTGCACCTGGGTTCAACTTAGAGAAGCCACAAGGTTGCTCTGAATTGTTCCAGGGGTCACACTGGCTGCAGGATCAGGAGAGCTGCACCCAGATAGCACTTGACTGGGACATTCAAAGGGACCAAAAAGGAGTTAGGTGCCCAACTCCTCCTGACTTTCAATGGGCACCTAAACTCATTTAGGCCCCTTTGAAGATCCCAGCCTTTCCCCTGCGGGGCCAGATGCAGCACCAGTGCATCTGAGAACCTGGAACACGTAGAGGTGGGGGAAGGCAGCATAGGGCTGAGACAGCTTCCCCTTTGCTTTCCTTGGGCTGGGCTCAGATTTGCTGGCAAGTCCCTGTGTGCAGCATGTGCCAGAATTTGGCTGAGGAGATGAGGTGGACGTGACAGGACTAGGATAATACAGGTGGGAAAAGTTGAAGGTTGTTGCTTGAATAAGGTCCATATGGCAGCTGTAATGGCAACTGAGAGGGGAAGTGGAAGCTGCAGCAGTTATAAGTTACATATATAAATAGATGCTGTAGAGAACTGGGATGTCAGTAACAAGAATATATAAAGCTCAGAACAAAGTGCAAGCTAAGAGGTGAGGGTTGTGACCCACTACATGTGCCTGGTCAGAGAAGTAAGGGAGTGAAAGGTGCCTCCTTATATCCTACTCCCTAATATGGGCTATATCCCAGCACATGGGGGAGAGGAGGGAGGTTCCATATTCCACTCCCCTTCCCCTGATGTACCAGCTCAGTGGCAGGGGAACTAATCTGCTCAAGGCATGGGGCTGTGTGGGGGGGAAGCAGGGAACAGACTGTGACTCTCTAAGCCATGATCTGGTTTACTCCTGGAGCTGTGCAAGATGCCATAGATTTGCCAGTAGGTTTTGCCCAAAGAGAGAGGAATTGGCATTCTAGCCCCACTGTTTTTTATCAGAGAGAGAGACATGGAATAGGAACACTATTCACAGCTGGAACCTGACAAAGTAGGAAGTAAATTTTCCTAAAGGTAAATTCAGCAGAAGTCCTTCAAATCCTACCTAGCCGTTATAGAGCATGTTCCAGCAGTAGGTCTCATAATGCCACAACGGAGGGTAGTAGCATCACCCCCATTTTACAGATGGGTAAACTGAGGTACAGAGATTAAACAATTTGCATACACTCACCTAGCAGGTCAGTGACAGAACTGGGAGTAGAACCTAGGTCTCCAGAAGCCCAGTCTAGTGGGCTGTCCACCACAGACCATCTCCTCCTGCTTAGATAAAGGCAATCAAATCCAGGTCTTGTATACGCTATGATTCCACTGCCTTGGCATTCACCTCTTAACTTGCCCAAGAAGGCCCTTCTAAGCCCATCACTGATATTACAATGAAATTCAAACCATAAGACAGTAAGATCTGGTCGTTTTCAAGCTTTCAGTTAAGCTACAAAAGCCAACCACTAGAGTCCAAAATAAATAGACCACATGTTTTTTTCCAAAAGTCAAGATTAGTTACCACTGACAAAGCAGGTTTGGGGTTTTTCCTCCTTCCCCTGTTAATGAACAAATCCAAATCATAAACAAAGGCACAGTAACACACAAAGACATACTGTCAGAAGAACTAATTATCTATCACAGGGGAAGATAGGGGCCTTGCTTGCAGACACAGCCCTGAGAAGCAGATAGTCCTGGCCTAGAATTTTTACCCAATGTTATGTCAAGACAAATAGTGTAGCATAAAAGTCTGAAGCAACGCCTTAATGGCAGGGCTAGCTACCCACTATCCCATTGCCCCTGCTGACTAAATTTTGATATGGCCCTCAGGTAAAAAAACCAGCTAGGGAATGCATGACTGTGAACATTCTGAAATACTTCTTTTGGACCTAGCTAACCTGTTATTGCTGGTGTCAAAGGAAGCAAAATTGAAGTGTGTCATGGTTTTCGGGCGAGGGGGTGTTCCACTGCAGACAGAACTTTTCAGCTGTAGTTGCTGCATGAAATATTCACTGGGACAGGTAAAGGATGTTGACTAAGGCAGAGTTTAGGAAAGAATTTGAGTGGAATAAGCCATATCTTTATCTACAACAGTCATGTTAAGTGCTTATTCCTGCCAAACCAACCTTCATTTAACATGTGTGAATTAACAAGGCTCAAGTGGCTAAAATCAGGGTTATGGTAATAACACAAAGTGAATATTCCATGGCATGGGAACGTAGGAATTACTATACCCCACTGGTGATTCATTTAGTCTAGTTTCCTGTGGCTGACAATGAGCAGAACAAGATGCATCACAGAAAGGTGCAAGAAACTCTGTTATGGATAATTATGGAATTAGACACATCTTCCCAACCCCCCCATAATTAGTAAGTGATTGGGTCTGAAACGTGAGAGTTTAGAGCTCCTATACATTGCTACAACTTTATCTAATATAATTATGGATGGTCTCATTACCCGGCTAAATCTCTAATCCCATTAAAAGTTAATTGGCATGAGTTAACTACAGGGGTTGTTCTGCTTCTGTGTGATAAAATCTACTAGGATTTCTATCTGATGGACAGATCTCTAGTAGTCTTTGCGCAGAATTGTCCACTTGCTCACACTGATACATAATGGGAGTATTGGCTTCAGGTGAGTTACTCCTTATTTATGTGAGTGTGCGATGAGATGCAGGCCCTGTGTCCTCTTGTATGTTGTCACAGCTCTGCGCACTGTATAACTGCTCAGTAAGAAATAATAGTCCAAGACTGCTTGGATATGTGCATAGACGACAGTATATTTTTGGGGTGCCATGGACCTATTCTCTTCTCATGAGCATAAACTAGGGGTAATCCACTGAGGTGACAGCATGCTATGGAAGTCAATGGAATTACACCTGTGTAAAACTAGCATAAGGGAATGGAGACGCACGCCCCAGATTTCTAAAGCCTACTGTCATCTGCAGCCTTGGGCTCAGTTCCTTGACCGTATGTGTATTGCCAATAGCTTTACTGAGTTCAGTGGAGCTACTCTGACATCAGCAGGACTTGGCCCCTGGTTTCAAAGGCTGACTGGCCTAGAGTTAGCCTTTCCACTGGCAGAATCAGGCCCACGAAGAGAAAAACAAAAACTAATCCGTCTATTGGATTTAAACGCTTGTGCCTTTAAGGCTGTTGGACTCTCACCAAATTATTCAAACCTGAAAGATTTACAACGATCCCTCCTGCAACGGCAGAGCAAATTAAGACCCTCGGAGACTTCAGGTTTGATTCTCCTCTGTGTTGTATAGTTATTTACACCTGCGCCACGTGGATGCAAAATGGTTATAGAACAGTCCTGTTCCGATTGGGCAGCATCTTAACAAATGCAAAGTAGGTGCAAGGTGGCTATACAAAATGCAAGACAATGAAGGATAAGGTCCTTCATTGTTTTATATGCCAGTGAGGTCTGACTTGGGAATAATAGTTGATGCCATCAACTATGACATCCTTAACCAAGGCCATGAGTGCGCCCCTTCTGAATTCTCCCTTCTGCTGTCACGCTTTTGGGGGATACAACTGTGGGAAGACAGACTTTTACTTGAGCTACGCTTGGGACATTGCACTTCCTAGAGTGGAGCTTTGATTTTCTGAATGAGCATGTTATGACAATTATTTAATTAGGAGAGTCCTTGCTCTTGGATCATCCCTTTACAACTGGGAGTAGCTGATTCTTTTGGAAGTATGAGTAAGGGATTTTATCGTGGTGGAACATGGTAAGGGACTCTTCCACCTTCTGGCTGCACCCAGTAATCCACAGATCTGTTTCTTGGCTTTGTGGTAAAGGAAGTGTAAGCACTTGCTGATGTATCAAATGTTGCCATCATTCCATGCTTTGCTGGCTCTACACCTAGTTCCTCTCAACTGGCATAGATTTGAATATGCTGATTATGCACTATATGTAGCTTATGACTTTAAAAACAAACTGTGTATTTGTGGATCATCTAAGCACTCTACCCAGATGTACAGACACTCTTTTCTCAACCTATGTATTATATAATTTTAACATTAGCTTAATAATAAAAATTTTAAATCTGTTCTTATCAGTTTAATATCGGCTATGTCCTTTATTTGAGGACTGTATATTAAATTGATTTTTGAAACAGGGGGCTGGAATAAGAGCTTGCTCTGTCCACAGCATGCATTGACCTGGTATTGCAGTGCCTCTGGGAATGGTGCATCTCCTTTTGGGGAGAATATTCTGGTTAGAAAAGCAGAAAGAGTTTCACTGTGAAGATGCTGATTTTGTATGGTTTCTTTAAAACGGGAAAGTAACTCAAATACTTTCCTGGTGGACTGTTTTTTCTCTAAATAGACAACCTATTCTAAATTCTCAATTACTGAGGGACTATCTTCACGCATTGATATATTTTGCTTTCCGCCACCAACTCTCTGTATAACTTTTTTCATGAGTAATGTACCTGAATGCATGGATGCTAAACATCTAAACTGTATTCTTAAATTCATTCACCTAAATTTGGGTTATTGCTGATTATGCACTATATGTATCTTATGACTTTAAAAACAAACTTTGTATTTGTGGATAATCTAAGCACTATTCCCAGATGTACAGACACACTTTTCTCAATCTATGTATTATATAATTTTTTAACATTAGCTTTAATAAAAATTTTAAATCTGTTTGTTTTTATATATAAAAAAAAGTATAAATGTCTCCTTAACCCTTTGTACCAGGGTCAGTAAGAAGTGATTGCCAGTCAGCAAAGGGTATACTAAGTACCATTAACCCATTTTTAAAGGTAGTTTTACCTCTTACACTCATGGTTTATGTGAAATGCTGCCTATGTCTACGTTCTGTCATTTGATTAGCTCCATAGCTACCAAATCAATTATTTGTTTCCCATGTTTATTGTAGGCTGATGCTTCTGGATCTCCTCCTTAAATCTGGAAAATCACTCACCTCCAAAGTTGTAGCGTAGCATCATTTAGGTGCATCACATTAAATCAGGTATCAACTGTACATTAAAATATGAAAGCTGAGTCAAAAATCATTTATCGAAGAACAACAAAACAGTGGTGTGTTTTCAATGCACAGATCCTCGAGCACATGCCCTTGCTAAATAACATACACATTACAGCAGGACTGAATTGAAGGCAGAAGCCCTGTCTTGACTTGCATTAGGAGATAGAATTGTCTCTGAAGTGCTACAGCAAGACTGATGAGGAAATAAATAGGATGGCTGTACTTCCGGGGCGACTAAAAAGTTGCAGACACCTTGATGGTCTGAAGTGATGCGTGGTGATCACACAACCAGAACCACCATAATCTACTCCAACGCAGACAGGGACTGTTTCTCTGGTCTACTAAGGCCATTTTACGCAAATGAGGCAGGTGGAGCGTTCTGTTTTGCAGGGGTGGAAATCCTGTACCAGCTGCCCCAACCCCACTGCAAGGGGAACAGGAAGGCGGCATGAAGTAGAGCTCTCAGCTACACCCAATATTTCACTGGGAGCTTCCAAAGGGGGATGACAACTAACTTGTACTGGTGTCAGACAGCTTTGAATCGGGGAAATGCAACCTGCTATCAGGGCTCCCCCTTCTCCATTCCATCCAAGCTCCACCCAGAAGAAATGGTGGAGCATCAAGACCACAATGTTCCTCTCCTGGGGGTCTATGACAGTGCATGGAAAGGTATTTGTTGAAGAGGCCAAGGTATTTCCCATCCCCTCTAACTTTAACACACTTTGCTTTAATACAGCAGAACACAACTTGTCTCAGAACAGCAGAGCAGCAGAAAAGGAATTGATTGTTGGAAGATGAATGGCTCCCTTTTTCTCCTTCTGGGTCTGTATACACAACTGGTGGCAGACAAGTGTGAGAAACTCACACAAACTATAGGAATTCTTACCATAGTCATTGACAAGTTGCATGGTGTTTCATAAAAATCACACTCTACATATATCTGACAAGTTTAAGAAGACCCTTGGGGGCACGTACCTAGCAAATGCCTTGATGTTAGCGTCAAGAAAATTCCCCGTTATTCAGGTCACATCAGCTAAGAATCTGCTGGAAACTTGCGTTAGGGAGCTCTTAGTGTATGAACCATGGAGTTTCCTTAGAAATATATAAAAGTGTGTACTCTTTTATGGACCTACTTTTAGGGAACTTTGCTAATTTTGTCTGTGATATACGTAATAGCAGTTTACATGGAATAAAAATTGAAGACCAAAGTGACAAAAATAATGCTATAATATTAAAATAAATCAAATGATATACTGCCATTATTCTGATACAGAATTTTTACACAGCAATATTAATACATGTACATGATAAGAAGTCAGGCAGCCCATTAGAATAGATTTTAGGGTTTCTTTTTAAATATAAACTACATTTTAATACATCATTTCAGATGAGCAGCACGTTTTACGCCAGATTAAGTAACAAGTCGTTCTTCTCTTTGAACACTAAAACAACATAGAATTCTTTGAACACTTTTTACACTTAGATGCTTTGGTTTAATGTGACAGTTTTAAAAAATGTAAAAGCTACACCTATTGGTTAAACTGTTAATGTAGTGATGCACCTAACCTACAAATACTATAATAATTACAATAAAGGTACCAAATTTAATCTAAATACACTTATTTTGGCAGTCATCTTATGCTTTGCGCTATACTTCTGTACAACCCCCCCCCCCACACACACACATCACATTTTTAATCAACTTATTCAAGTATAAAAATATTGGCCAAGAGTTACCAAGCGACGAGTGATTTTGGAAGCTTCCATTTCTGGGCCCTGTCGTTGGGACATTTTAAAGGGGCATGATTTCCAGAAAGTGCTATGAAATTGCCAATCACTCCCCTTTAAGATATCTCAGTTTGGGCATCCAAAAATGGAGGCATCTGATATCAGTAGTCCCTTTTGAAAGTCTTGGCCATAACACCACAGTATCGCAATGTTTGTTTTCAACGTTTACGAGGCAAGAACGTATGTTAAAGAATTTCCTCTGGCAAATAACTTGTTCATCACAATAACAAGGAAAAATGTAAATACATGAAGTGCCTGTTTATGGTTAAGAACTGTTCCTGCTAAAAAAAGACATCTTCGTTTCTGAACTCTGGTAAACATTTGAATCTGCTAGGAGATATCCGTAGGCAAGCCAAGTTAGGCAGACATGGGCAGGTGTGATGCATTCTTCTCCCAAGAAACGGGACCTGGAAGCAAGTATTGAAAAGGTCAGAAGTGACGAGAGGCAGCAGCGTCAGCAGCAGGTAGCAATAGTACCCATTGGTATGCTGAGATGGAGGCAGTGACACGATGTCATCTTTTCCTCCAATTTTATAAATAGGTCTATTGTAAAAATGCATTAACCGTAGTCATCAGGTCCCTGTTTTTCCATCTGTACTTCACACTGGTGTCTGCATGCAGTGATCTAGATGGACTCCTGCCTTCATGACTCTTTGCTCTGTACTGCCATTACAAAGCAGCCACAAAGCAGCATAACTGGCCATAAGAAGATCACCCAACTGGAGAAGAATTACCTGATGGCATACAGCTCACATAATGGCTTCTATGTGTCACCCCTGCTTCTGCCCCCACTATTCCCTGTGCCCAGCAATTCCTGGCTTCTGTAATGGCTTGCTGGCCTTAACAGTGCTCTAAATTATGTCCAGAGAACAGATAGATCAGGATTGGAGGAGCTCAATGGAAAACTTAAAAGCCACCTTTGTGCACAATTTCAAGTTGTGCTGTGCTTTTCTTGGTGTGTATATCTATATTAAACTGACAAAAACCCAGCATTAAAAAAAAAATGTTGCTTGTGCCATCTTAACTCACTTCCCTTGTGCATATGCATTATGATACAGTGTTTGGTTACATGATAACATACTCTTTTTCCACAGGATCCCTGCCTTATTCAGATCTAGCAAGTATCTACTCAGCATGTATGAAATACGATTTTGCTAAGGCTCGCAATTTGGCCAAATTTGGGCATATTTTCATGGGGACAGCAAAAGGTACATCCCTGAGACAAAGGCCCTGCTCATAAGCCTGGGGCAGTGGCGGCTCCAGGCACCAGCGCTCCAAGCGCGTGCCTGGGGCGGCAAGCCGTGGGGGACGCCCTGCCGGTCCCTGCAAGGGCGACAGTCAGGCAGCATGCCTGCGGGAGGTCCGCCGGTCCCGTGGATTCGGCGGCGGGTACGCCCCTGGTCTGGGGACACTCAGCTTTCCAAGAAAAGATCACTAGATTTTTATTATTTTTTTTTTTTTAAACAAAACACATTTCCCCCCAGACTTATTCTTGGAAACAGCTGAAACATTTTGGCTGAAGCCTTCCAAAAAGCTCAGCTCGAGGCAGACACCTGGCCTGGGAAATTTCAGCCCAAGTACTTGAAGTTTGACAAAGCTACAAGCAATTGAAAACAGGGTCTTACAAAGGGAAGTGTCAGGCAATGTTAATCATAGGCAGTGCTACTAGCCAGGCCTAGAATACAGATCTGTAGATTTAGAACGTAGGAACATCTTTTCCTTCCAGTTCTATTATTTCACAAAATTAAATGAAAGTAATTGGACTCTTTTCTGCCATAAAGCTCAAATATGTCCGTTGCATAAATTACAATCTAATATTCCTATTCTAGAAGTGCTCAGAGGGCTGGCCAGATACATATGAAGACATTGGGGGAGGATTCTCCTCTTACTTACACCAGTTTTATCTTAGTGTAACTCCTAACTTATTTATATCAGCGGGAAAGGAGATTCAGACCCAGCGCCTGTGACCCAAAGAACCTGCAGCCTAAGAAATCCTGTTATGTGTCTCTTATGTGTTACAGAAAAAGCCTTGTCTTGGAATTGTTCTCTGCTATGACCTAGAGGTGTGTGTGAAAAAGAATGGGATTAATTTAAATGTAGAGTGAGTGAAACTCTCCAAAACGATGATACAAACGTATTCCTCGGTCTAAAAACTGAGCAACTCTCAAAACAGGTACTTACCACGTGATACTCTCATACTATCCAGAACCTAACCGTGGGCCCAATTCCACAAGTGCAATCTCCAGTGAAGTCAAAGGGAGTTTCATTTCCACATAGGACAGATTCAAACCCAAGGAAACCACCACTTGTATCCTCGCATGCTTGTCACTAAAACGGCACATTGCACTTGGCAGTGGCCAATAAGGACAGAGGCAAGGGGAATGTGGCCAAGTAGCTAAAAAATTTATTAAAAAGTTGAAAAAATACATACAAAGCAGCTTAAAGGCACCTGTCTTGGCAGCAGTCAGTGACTGCGGGGAGGGCAATGTTCACCCTGAACTCTAGTGGTCTCCCCCAGTTTGACACTCAAACCCAAGCAATTTAAATGTCCTGAGGGGACCACACAATTTCAAGGCCTAACCAAGCAATGTCTGTCAAGGAACCCCCAGTGTGGGGAAATCCCCAGCTGGCAAAGGACCAGCATACATGGCTCCCATGCTTTCCCCGATGCCGACTGAGGAGAGGGGGAGGGTGAGTGGAGTGCAGTGCTCTCAGACTATGCCCAGTTGGCATATGGTCTCTGGGGAGCTTTTGCCAGTCAGCACAAGTTAGAGCAGGCCCTGTTCTAACCAGAGCTGGGGCAGAGCATCAGGGAGCCGTGTCATCTGCTTCCCTTTCCCCCCTTTATTAGGCTGCCTTGTGTCAGGGGCTGCAGCCACCCTTTGCTAGGCACTTCTCTAGGCTAGGCAGAGCCAGTTTTTCCCCACAGCTCAGTAAGGAAGCAGGCAATGGATCAGCAACTCTCTCCTCCTTCCACCTGCAACATAGCAGGCAGCCAGCAGGGGAACTGCTTACCAGCTGCAGTCGGGAAGGAAGAGCAGCTGCTCAGAGCACAACTGGCTCACACCAGAGCTGCTGCTGACGCTGTAGGAGGAGTGGGATGCAGTTGGGAAGGCAGCGTCCACCGCTGCCTCCTCCAAGCCATGGGGCTTGATTCAAACACTTCAATTTAGGAAAAATTACAAGGGGCAGCTCAGGGAGCACGTTTTTTATCCACAATCACGACATTTTCCACCTCATACAATTGACCTTAAGGGCCACAATTTAGTGTTAAGGGCCACAGATTGCACGGCATTGCCCTAGATAGACAGTGACTGATGCACTACAGAGAGAGATTTGACAGGACACAGGATGTACATATCTGGGTTGAGCCTTAGTGAAACAACGGTTGCTGTACAATAGGTATAGAAATAATAGTTTACTCATTTTATACATGGAAAAGTATGTTGGGGTGTGTGGGGAGATTAGTGTTTAATTTGGGAGGAAGGACTGATTAAGGCAATAGCCTAATACAGGGGTCGGCAAACCTTTCAGAAGTGGTGTGTCGAGCCTTCATTTATTCACTCGAATTTAAGGTTTCGTGTGCCGGTAATACATTTTAACGTTTTTAGAAGGTCTCTTTTTGTAAGTCTATAATATAGAACTAAACTATTGTTGTATGTAAAGTAAATAAGGTGTTTAAAATGTTTAAGAAGCTTCATTTAAAATTAAATTAAAATGCAGAGCGAAAGAAGCTCTGATGGCCTGGGCCCTGCGAGTGAAGGATCCCGCTCCAGGGGCCCCAAAAAACTCTTGTGGGGGCCCCTGCGAGGCCCGGGGCAAATTGCCCCACTTGCCCCCCCCCTGGGCGGCCCTGCAGGTCTGCACTAAAAAGTTACATCAACCCAGCTACATCACTCAGGGGTGTGAAAAATCCACATCCCTGAGTGATATAGTTAATCCCCCGTATAGACAGCACTAGGACAATAGAAGAATTCTTCCATCAATGACATTACCACTTCTTTGGAGGTGGATGCACTACAGCCATGGGAGAACCCCTCCCATCGCTGTAGTGAGTGTCTACACTTAAGCGTGGACGTAGCCTAAGGAGCAGTTTTCTGCAGTAAGTGAAATGCTTTTAGTGGTCTCAGAACAGTTGTTCACAGTCAGGAGTCCACCACACAAACTCAGCATGTGTTATTTAACACAGGTGAGAGTTTCCACCCAAGTGAGCACAAGGCTAATCTTTCATGAAGACTAAATTGCCTCGCAATGTAGGTTAGTCTTTGCAGAGCGCATTTAAATTCAATGGCAAAACAGTGTGGGAAAGTATAAACTGAAGGGGTGTGGTTTGTACCTGACCTGCAGACAAATGAAATGTTTCAATATTCAACAGTACTGGTCTCTCAATCCTCACACACAAAATATTTAAAGGAGAGGAAAGAGACCTTGAGGAACACCTCCCCCTCTTTATCTTTGAAAATATTTAATTTCACAGAGTACAGTAAGTCAGCTTTGCTTTCTATCTGTCAAGTACAGTAGCCTGGTCAAGAGCATAAGTTTAAAATTAACCTTGTAAAAGTTGTAAACTTCAGTGACTAACTAAACCAGATCTGGATATTCCTCTTTATTAACTGTACCACTGTGTACACTCAGCTAAAGAATATAGTGGACATTATAAATTATTGTAATAATAATAATAAACTCATTGAACAACTAGGTCCTGATTCTCATTTACAGTGAAGATTATGTACATCCCTCTGTTAATGTAAAGGGGTCTTAAAATGGGAGTAAATGACATTACTTAGTGCAATCTGGTTCCTAATACCTTACTGGAAGATTTAAGGCTATCTTGGTACGTCTATACTTACCTCTGGGTCCGGAGGTAAGCAATCGATCTTCTGGGATCGACTTATCGCGTCTTGTCTAGACGTGATAAATTGACCCCCGAAGCGCTTGCCATCGATGCCAGTACTCCTGCTCCACGAGAGGAGTACGCGGAGTCGACGGGGGAGCCTGCCTGCCGCGTGTGGACCCGGGGTAAGTTTCAACTAAGATACTTCGACTTCAGCTATGTTACTCACATAGCTGAAGTTGCGTATCTTAGTTCGAAGTGGGGGGTTAGTGTGGACCAGCCCCGAGACCTGTATTTCCTTTCAGAAAATGAATTGCAGACACAAAGTTGTGCCTACAATCAGCTAGTCAGAGATACAACTAATTTGTACTGCACTCACAGATCTGAAATTAAGATCTTCCACACATGGCTACTTTTAGGTCACATATTTTCTTTGGCATGACCTTCAAGACCACCAAGTTTTAAAATTATCATCTCAAACCTGTTGGCAAAACCCCTTTCAAAATGAATATATGGTTCTGATTTCATTCTATGTCAATTTCTCTCCCACCAACTTCAACTAAAGGACTAAACCCTAACAAAGTTTAGCTCAATGTATATAGTTGTAAGTAGTATTTTGGGTTACGTGGATGCTGTTGACTATGCTTGGAAAAGACTTGGATCGTGCGCTTAGATTTGCAAGTAAGGTTAAGCATTGTGACAAGATATTCCAATGTGGCTTGTACTGTATAAAAATATTGGTCAGAGCTAGATGTTCAGTCATATGTTTTTGAGCATCAGTTTAGTAAAGGTAGCCTTAAATGAGAGTTCTCAAATGCAGTTTTTACTTTTTTGGAAACCAATATCATTTTAAATGGCTTTTTGTGGCATCAGTAGATCTTTAAGAGCAAGAGCACAACTGGCATTGATGTGGAATATCAGGGAATGCGCTCCAATGAATATACCAGGTGCCTACTGGGGTTGTTATTATTTGTGTGACTACTGTAGTTCTTACTCACTAGAGTAGTTCCACTGAAGCGACTGGCACTTACTTGTATTATCAAGGACTACTTGCATGAGGAAGTGCATCAAGAGTTGGGCCCTGGAACTGTGAAATACTGTTTCTATCAAATAATACAAAAGAAAAACGTACGGTACTTTTGACCTTGGGTTTTCTTCAGAATATGACAGTAATATATTTCTTTACGTATGTTCCTTCAATGCTGTTTCCATAAAGGAGCAAACTGCTGGGTATTGTAACTGACACTACAGATCCCTGCGTTTTTACCATGTATAATTTTTTTATGCAATTTGACTTACAACAAAATATATTCACATTTATTTCTGCCTTGTCAGTTTCAGTATCATAAGAACCGCCATTAGTACATACTAACTTTATTACTCAAAGGATGACATTCTTCTCCCAAGTCGCTCATTGGCGTGCACATTCGGAGGCTGCGAATCCAGAGACTAACAGCGCAGCACATGCCACCCCCACACTGTAGATCCCTGTCGCAAGCCTGAAGTTTAATAAACAGATAAATAGTATTAGGCAAACAAAAGCACTCCAAAAATAGCACAGTCCACTGCTTTTTGCTACGCTTTTATGTGGGAACCTTACAATACATTGAAAAGATTGCAAGCTACAATGGCTCATTTAACATTTATAACAACAGAATCTAGACCTGTATGTTTAAACAAGCCATGACTACGTAGGGGGGTCTGGATCAGGGCTGAAAGGTCAACTCTGCCACCAGCTACCCCCATGTATATGTGAGGGGTAAAACTGGAATTAGTCTACAACCCCCATTCAGGAAAGCTTCCCAAAATGCTGTGCTGAATAGTGATGGACTTAAACGTATGCTGATGTTCTTTCTAATTCATGGCCTGAGGTATTTGACTAAGTGTAAACGGAGTAAAGTGTGCCAAATAGATAAGTGGCCCTGTCTTGAAGAGAAGCTAATGCTGAGAAATTCATAAATGAATTTAAAGATTTTTGAATCACTTTTCCTTCTAGATTCTAATGCTAATATTTTATGGTTGAGTGCTTTTGCAAATGTAAGACTGTATTATACTTTTATCACAAAAGTCCTCTTGGAACTAGATAAAATAAAAGCTTAATCAGGGATGTTATGATTATTATCTAGACCATATTCTGCATCTAAATTAAAAGGGGTTTTTAGTATCTAAGAGAGTAGCTTGGCATAAACAGTCCACACCCAGATAGGTGTTGATGTGGAGGGGCTGTCCATTGTAAATTTCAACCATTGGTTTAAGGCATACTTGTATAAACTCAAAATGAACTAGGAATTGGTTTGTACATTTTGAAAACCAAAAATTTAAGAGCAAGTGAAACGCTGGGGTTCAGAAGTGAATTACTATACATGTTTATTCCTGTTAAAATACATTAAAAAAAAAACAAAAAAGGTTATAATGATTTTAATTATACCATTATAGGGCCAAATTCCATTATACTTGCTCAAGGGAGGAGTATCACTGAAGTAATGGGCCTCATCACATAACTAAGGTAAACTGAATCTGACCTCTTTTTCCCCTCTCCTCCTCCCCCCGCAGTATCTGACAGCAGGACTGACAGGCAAAAAAGGGTTCTGATCAATTGTCTCAAACAGGCAAACTGAGAACAGGATGCATAAGGAATCTTAATTGATCTGAGGGAGACATTACCGTCTATTGAAACAAACTCTCATTTTAGAAAAAAGTGCTTAAGTATCTTATATTGGGATTTACATGATAAATGCCATTCTATGTACTCCCCCAGGTAAATATTATGCCATTTCAAACAGCAGAACTCACATCAAAATACATATTTACTGAACAGATAGTAACTTAGAAAAAGCTCTTGGGGCTAGGGACGAGAAATGAAATAGCATATGTAGCACTCACATTAAAATATATATTTAATAAATTCAGCAGCTGTTACAAACCAACCTAAAGACATACTTACCCAAAAGACTAGTCCAACTCTAAAACTGCTGTTGGAACCTCTGAGGTAGATAATGTCTGTTTTCTAACCTTCCATAAACAACAAAATAAATCTACTGGTCAAATTCTGCACTAGTGACACTGGGATAAAGCCACAATAACGCCACTGATTCAAAATAAGTTCTTTTGGCTTTACAGCAGAGTTTAGAAGTGGTGCAACCACATGCAAAAAGTTTGAGGACAGAGTAGTCTGAGAACGCATTGGGTTTACAACTCCACTGAGGTGCACATAAACAAGACAATTTTAAAAAGGGGAGGGGCTTCCTCTTCGTTCTCCTGTTGTCCTGTGTCTGGAATTTGGTCCTTGTTTTTTGTATAAAAAATTAAATTATTAAGTCTGTCATTTGAGGCAGGGGGAGGAGGGGAAGGTGCTCACCCTACCACTGCACAGAATCATGTTTTAACTAGCTTGGCATGTCTGGGTGCTTATCAGACCCATCTTGTGCTGGTGCATTTTGAATTAATCAAACACATGCAAGTTTACAGCATTTATTGCCTTGGTCTTGTGAACGTTGTACAGCTGGCAGTGCTTTCCCGGAAGGCAGGAAAACTCATGCTGTGGTGATCTAAAATCGGCTTCTGAACATGAACAACAGGCTGTACATATGACTACCATGCTACTCTTTATGGGTCATATTCTGGCACCCATGCACACCCCAGGGAGTCCCATTCATTTCAGTGGGACTACTGGCAGAGTGAGGTGCTACTCAGTGTCAGTAAGGGTGGCAGAACCTAGCCCTGAAACACCACTGAATACATTCTAAATAATAATGACACTTAAGACATTGTGTTAGTCAATATTCCTTTTCAACCTGATCTTCAGCTATTTACTCTGTCACCCATTGAAGGTTTTCCCTCTAATAATTAAATTACCTTGTCCCAAATCCTAAAAAGGAATGGCCCCGCCATTCACTTTTTAGCTCCCCACTTTCTCTTATCTCCAACCTTTAACTTATACCAATATTCCCCATATTTGGGGCATAACGCTGTGGTTACTTAATGACAGTCCTACTCCTCAGTCCACGTTCAACTAAATTCTTGTGGAAAACCCTGGTAACTTTCTGTACGCTTTATTTGTGATTTAGTGTCTGAACCAAAGTCCATTTAAGTTAAAGGAAAGAACCTCCCTGACTTCAATAGGCTTTGGATCAAGCCCTTAAATCAGACATGCCAAACCCGTGAAAAAAAAACACCACCACAGAAATTGGGCTTGTTTTTGGCTTAATTAGCGTGAGAGTTGCTTGTTGGCTAGTTTTTGGCTTGTAGCTTCTTCTTTTTTTTTTGATCAGCTCCTGGCAAGCCGGGGGCAAAGGGGGGAAGAGAGTCAGGGGTGCACAGCGGGCCCACCACAGTCCCAGACGGCACGCCAGGGGGATCTAGTCACATAGAAAGTTGGGGTTCTTAGGGATTGCCTTGTTTTGAAATGGGATTAGCTTGAGTATGTCTTATTGTGAAAGTCAGGGTGCTTATTTACCGCAGGAAAGTTGGCACTTGTGCCTTAAATCTGCACAAGGAGTAGTATTCACAATGCTCATGCATGCTGAGTGAACACTAAAAAGAAAACCTAACAAAGCATTCACCCAGTGTATGAGTATTTCACATAACCAAAAGTACAGGGTAAAGGGATGAGTAAAAATGCACTTTGGTTTCAAGCAAATAGCATTTTATAATTCACACTTTTCTGTTCTCATCCATTTAGTCCCTGCCTACTATTCTGTTCTTCACTATTAGCTTTTTTACTGGGGTTTTTAATGTTTTAAAGGTGTAGCTAAGACTTTATTGGCAAATATTTAGACTGGACCTACAGTGTATCCGGAAATATTCTTAATGTAAAGAGATTTTCAAATTCTCAAATATTTCAAAACTTCTTCACCGTTTCTCATGTGCAAGTAAACAAGTTCTGAACCAGTCTTCCCGTTGATTAGACCAGAACCTTGGAAAACAATGAAATATCTGTTGCCATGAATACAATTTCTAAATGGTTACATTATGTACTGAAAATAGACTTTAAGATGTCCAAAGAATGTAAATGCTTAACTATTAACCTAAAGCAAACATTGAAAAAGAACAGTTTTTACTTTAAAATAATCTAACAATTTTTATTTAAACAATATTAGAAAAATTGTATTTTTCACCCCAAAAGTATATTCTAATAAAAAATAGCAATTTACAATTCGCTATCAACTCATGGTCAGTTCAGGGAAGAAAAAATAAAAAGAGCGAGAGAGACAGCAAAGCGTGTTTTCGGAACCTTTTAAAGCAGGTGCATTTCAACGGATGAATCCAATAGAATAATCTCAAAATGAATTTAAAGGACATTAAGCCTGTACAAACATTAGACATTTTTAACATTAATATTTAAACTGGGCAATCGGAGACAAGTTATAGGGGGTAGATGAATGGACAGTAGAGTTTTTAAAACTCTAAATACATTAACACACAATAAACCCTCTCTTAAATAACCATTCAAGGGATGAATAATATTGGCTTCTTAACAGAGATAGTCTTCTAATAATGCTAATTCTCTTAAGTATGATTGAGGATAGGTTTGGGAGATTGGTCCTGCTTTGAGCAGGGGGTTGGACTAGATGACTTCCTGAGGTCCCTTCCAACCCTGATATTCTATGATTCTATGAGATCTTTTAGGGACAATAGGATGTTAAATGATCAAGTTTCACTGCATATTAAATGTTTAAACTGGAAAGTACTGTGGCTAATTCTTTCAAGGGACATGCAGTCTACAAATCTCAGATATAACTTCCAGGGGAAAACTGACAGCTGTCAATCCATCTGCTGGAAATAAGCTAAAGAGCTGAAAGGAGGTGGATTTCCTTGTGAGAAAAGTGAAATCTTGTGGTAAGTTATGCAAGAAGAAAAGCAAAATCAAATGGGGGCATTAACTGTTACTGGGAATTGGCTCTGGCCCCTGCTTTTCATTTTAAGTAGTTACCAATAAAATGTCAGTTGCAACTACTGTGAACTGTCCCCCCCAGGGCCAATCCGTCTGGGCTAAAACTATCATCTCCATCCTGCAGATCTTCAGAGATCTGCGTGAGGCAGGACCGCCGGGTGGGACCCTGGGCCTGGACACAGCTTGGGGGTGAAGCTCAAACCAAGGGCAGGGATGTTCACCATTCAGAAAAGTCATTTCATCTCCCTTAGCAAAGCTCTTCCTGCCCTACAATAACTCCCCACCTGGTGCAGACCAGGCGTGGGCACCTTTGCACTGAGAAAGGCCGGTGAGTGTGCAATAACACCCGGCCAGGTGGGGGCAGAAAGGAACTTCACGGGGAACAGAATAAGGGCTCTGCTTGCTCCCGATGCAGCAGCTGCTGGCAGAACACAGTGTGGGCAGGTTTGGCACCCAGCACCCACACGGTGTAACTGGAGAGACCCCATTACCTCATAGCCCCCCAGCACATGGGACCATTCACCCCCAGAGAAACCCCCCAACACCAGGGACCACTGATCCTCAACCATCCCCAGAGACCCCCCAGGACTTGGGACTGTTCCCCACCCCCATAGAAACCCCCAATGATCCCCACAGGGATCCTCAGTACCTGGGACCACTAACATCCACAGAGACACCCCCAGCACTTGGGACTGTTCATCCCATAGGAACCCCAAACCACCCTGCAGAGACCTCCAATACCTGGGACCACTGGCACCCCCCCAAAACCCCACTAGGACCACTCACACCCAGGACACCCCCAGCACCTGGGACCATGAACCTCTCACCCTCCAGATACTCCCAGCACCTGGGACCACTAGCCCCCAACAACAGGGACCACTGATCCCCAACCATCTCCAGAGACCCCCAGGACCTGGGATCATGAACCTCTCACCCCCAGACACTCCCAGCACCTAGGACCACTCACCCCCATAGAAACCCCCCAAACACCAGGGACCACTGATGCCCAACCATCTCCAGAGACCCCCAGGACTTGGGACCGTTCCCCGCCATAGGAACCTCAAACCACCCTTCAGAGACCTCCAGTACCTGGGACCACTGGAAACCCCCCCCCAGAAACCCCCAGCCCCTGGGACCATGAACCTCCCACCCCCCAGAGACCCCCAGCACCTGGGACCACTCACCCCCTTGCCCCCCGTCCCAGGAGCCGGCTCAGTCCTGCCCCGCTCCCAGCTGAGCGCGCCTCCCCGGGAGCGCCGGGCTGCGGAGGGTCGCTCCCCCGCGGGGCCGCCGGAGCCGGGCTCTGGGCGGGCTCCCGTGTCCCCCCGGACGCCCCGCGGCTCTCACCCCGGTGATGACCGCGGCGTCCCCCGCGGAGAGCAGCAGCAGCAGGAGGGGGGCGCAGCGCATGGTGCCCGGTGCCTGGCCGCGCTGGGGCTGCGCCGGGAGCAGGGTCCGCCCCGAGGGCAGCGGCGGCGGCAGCGGCAGCTGAAGGAGCAGAGCCGGGAGCTCGGGCCGCTCCCGCCGTTATAAAGCTCGGGGCTGCCATTCAAAGGCAGCGTGAGTCACCCACCCGCCCCGGCAGCGCCGCCGGGAGAGCCGGAGAGGGGGAGAGCCGGGGGGGGGGGTCACTCACCCACTGGGGGCGAGACATAGCCACCCACCCACTCACAGGGGGTAGGGGGAGCGACACACCCACCCACTCACCCACTGGGGGCAGGGGGAGAGACACACCCACCCACTCACCCACTGGGGGCATGGGGAGAGATATAGCCACCCACCCACTCACAGGGGGCAGGGGGAGTGACATACCTTCCCACTCACCCACTGCGGGCAGGGGGAGCGACACACTCACCCACTGGGGGCAGGGGGAGCGACACACCCACTCACCCACTGTGGGCAGGGGGAGCGACACACTCACCCACTGGGGGCAGGGGGAGCGACCCACCCACTCACCCACTGGGGGCAGGGGGAGCGACACACCCACCCACTCACCCACTGGGGGCAGGGGGAGAGACATAGCCACCCACCCACTCACAGGGGGTAGGGGGAGCGACACACCCTCCCACTCACTCACTGGGGGTAGGGGGAAGTGACACACCCACCCACTCACAGGGGAGCGACATACCCACCCACCCACTCACAGGTGGTAGGGGGAGCGACCCACCCACTCACTGGGGGTAGGGGCAGTGACACACCCACCCACAGGGGGCGGGAATGGAGAGAGGCACACCCACCCACCCCTGGGAGAAGGGGGAGTGACACACCCACCCACTCACTCACTGGGGGCAGAGGGAGCGACACATCCACCCACCCACAGGGGCAGGGAGAGCAACATACCCACCACTGGGGCAGAGGGAGCAACACACTCACCCACCCACTCACAGGGACAGGGGGAGCAACACACCCACCCACTCACCGGGGGCAGGAGGAGTGACGCACTCACTGGGGGACCGGGGAGCAGTGCACTGGTACAGAGAAGGTCATGAAGTGGCACGCACAAACATGTGAAACCAACACACAGGTTGATGCAGAGTCACACAGGTGCTGATAAGAGAATTGTGTGTGTGGGGGGGGGGGAGGTGGGGGGGATAGGACAATGCACACAAAGTGACACGGCACAGAAAGGGAGGAATGAAGGCCAACACATTGGGCTACATGTACAGTGACCAGAGGCACACACAAGGGGACAGATGCAAACACGGGAACGCAAACACATGAGTACAAGATATACACACACACTATCATAGAGGCGCACAGGTGTTAAATGTGATGGCTAATGGCTAGTCCACATAGAGGATAAAGAGCCTGGTATCAGTTTAGGGGCCTGTTTTTGGTAGCTGAGGGCCCAGCATTCTACCCCAGCTGGTAGCATGTGTATGTGGGGGGAAAGGGGGTTCGCTAGACACAAGACATTCATTCAGGGAGGCACTGGGCAATACACAACCAGTCGGGCCCTATCTGTGATTTGCCATTTGTAGTAACTGGAGCTGCACGGGTGCTGACTTGCATGTCCAAGTTTTGCCAGTGTCAGTGCAGCTGTAGGGAGGACTCTCACGCACCCTCCCTCTCGCTCAAGGGTTTTTCTGAAACAACAATATTTGGGGATTGTTTCTTGAATGCATTCATCTTATCTCCACTATGTCTACACTACCACTTATGCTGGTATAATTGATGTCATTAAGGGGTGTGAATAAGCCACCCCCTGTGCTATGTAAGTTACATCAACCTAAGTGCTGGTGTAGACAGCGCTACGTTGGTGGGAGAGCTTCTCCCGCCGACATAGCTGCCGCCACTCCTTGAGGGTGAATTAATTAAGTCGACTGGAGAGCTCTCTCCTATTGGCTTAGAGCAGCTACACTAGAGACCTTAAAGCGGCACAGTTAACTATTCTAAATAGTAATTCAGGAGCCTTAGGAAAGCACTCTCTCTCTCTCACTCATATTGTCCCCCTTTTTTTCTCCTCTCTCTCCATTTTCCTTCCCTCTTTCCCTGCCCCTTTTCCTCACTTTTGGCCCATTGCTTCCTTCCTCACTACCCCACTCTTCTCCTCTCTACACCTTTTCTGCCTCTGTGTCCCCACTTGTTCTCTATTGTTCTCTTTCCCCATTCCCTCCCTCTGACCCCTTGCCCTCTCCCTTTGTATTCCCATTTGCCTCTCGCCCATTGGGCTGTGTTCTTTCAGATTTCTCAGACTCTCCATTTGCAAACAGGAAGGCTGATCCATTGCTACGCCCACATTTGCATGATTCTTAAAGCAGTCATTCTTTGACTTCAGTGATTTTAAATACAGTTGAGGGGGAACATATAACACACTTACTGTCTCAATGTAATCTGGTGTAGTCCGATTCTGGTCAGGATCTGTCAAATCAATTTGTTGGACTGTGTCCCCTAAGGGGGTCAGTCTGTCTGGCAGCATTTTCATTACGAACTTGGGTGGCTTTTTTGGTGTTTAGAACTTGGTCATAAAAATGCAGGGAGGGCAAATATGGTCTCAGTAAATAAAGTCTTATTCCAAGAATGATTTAAAAGCAAACTGGGATCAGCCATTTTTGAACTGCAACAAAATGTTGCAAATCATTGAACCAGTTCTTCAGCTGATGTAAATGTGCATAGCTCCACTGATATTAGGGCCACTTGGCACCAGCTGAAGATCTGGCCCATTATTTTTGGTATCCTAGAAATTTAAAACTGGCTGATTTAATGAATGAATTATTATTTTTGTAGTTCAGATGTCCAGCATTTGGAGAGTCAGACTAGCTATACACCAAATCTGTTGAGCCTTCCAAAACCCAACAAACTCCCGATCAATTCCAGAGGGGAGAAGGGAAGAATTTTATCATGTCTCTTGTGGAGTCAGTGTTTTCTTTTAAAATATATTCATTTACAATTTGGTGTGAATTTTATTGCTCTGCGAAAGGTTCACAGTTACCAGCCCTAAAGGTTGATATTATATCCATGGAACAGCTACTCATCTATCCCACGCCACCCTATAATGTCCCTCCAACTATGCTCTGCTGGGAACATATCTAGGAGTAAGAGGATAGTTTAAGGCCATTCATTTCTTGGCCTCTTAGCTGAGTCTACTGACAAGGGTGCTAATTAGTGCCAAATTTGATGGGGTCACATATCCAATGGCACATGGAGTGAAATCATGCCACTCGTTTCAGATAGGACGTTAAGCAGCTATGATATATTACCAACTGTTGGTTGCTACTGAGTTGTGCTGGATCTGGATTGGTGATCTAGAGGTGAAAGGCTCTATATACACCACTACAAATTCCCGGCATCAGTAATTTCTTGAGAGTGCAAATTAAGAACTATTTTGTCTGAAGAAATGAACTCGGTGCAAAACTACATGGGGTTTTAGTTCATCACAAAACCATAATTTTGAATCAAATTAAATTAAAAGTTTGGTGCCTTTCAAAGTAAAAGGATTTACCATTTTATGACTAGTATTTAGTCAGCTTTCCAAGGAAGAATGCCTGGACACCCGTTGACTTCAATGGACCATAGAGGCTAGCATTATATCTTTCCAAACCTCTGGACAGATTTGCTGGTTCCTTTCCTTGTCCATGTCTAACCTCACAGCCAGTACTGCCCCGCTGTTCTACCGTAGAGAAAAGAAGTACCTGCAGCATACTTATTTCTCTCTCTCTCCCTCTTTTTTTTAAACCAAATATCTGCTTATCCTGTAATTTCTTTGCATCGCCCTCTAACTACTAACATCTGGAAACAGTATCATTTTACAGCACCAATCAACCATAAATGACATAAAATTTACAGAAAAAGTTAATAAAAGAATATGTTTCCACACCACCAATAATAATAAATAATAATAATAATCTCACAAAGCATGTCAAAACTTCAAAGTCCTTTTATTTCTTAAAATCAGTCTTGAAGAAGAGCCTTGTACTAGTTCTTGTTATTTTAAGCATTCTGGCTGGCCCTCAGTCAGCACCTTTGGAACATGTGGTAATTCTTACAGTAGTGGCGTCATAGGGCATGGCTCCTTTCTCTCCTTCTCCCTGCAGACACTGGATAGACTCCAGTGGTTGTGCCTTCACCATATTCTTTTATTTTAAGTTCCCTCTACCATTTCTACAACCATTCCCACGCAACAGTCTATTTACAGTGTCGACAACACTTTTGGCTCTCTTCCTAGGATCTGAGGGGAACAGAGGCCTCTCTCCCTTGAGGCCTCCATGGTACTGAGCTCAACTAGTCAGTCAGTCAGTCAGTCGGTCAGTCCATCCATCCATCCATCCATCCATCCATTCATCTGTCCGTCCACCCTCTCTCTCTCTCTCTCGCACACACACACTTTTGGGGCTTCCTTCTTGCCTCTTTATCCATCTTAGGCTGAGGGGGTAATTGGCTCCTTCGACGTTCCAGCCAGTTAGCCTGATTTTTCTCAGGAGAAACTAATTAACATCTGAGTGATCAGAGTGCATGCTCATCTGTTCCCACTCTGCACTCTGTCACAAGTGGATTCTCAGCTTGAGGAATAACACAAATACCTCCATAGTGTCCTTAGCAAAGGATCTCTCTGTGCTATTTCCTTCTGCCCTGAGTGGCAGGGCTGAGGGTCCTGGTCCATGATTAGAGCTTCTAAGTGCCACAGTAATGCAAATAAATAAGTGCCTGTAGAATTATACCCTTGCCTTGTTTCTGGTAGGTTCACCCTCCCCTCATAGTAAAAGTTTGTGATTATATATCTGTATGTATCTCAGATTAGAATCCTGACTGATTTTTTTTAAAGCAAGTCACTTTCAATGAAAACGATTCCTTTACAAACTTTGCTTTCAATCTGCTGACTTCAAGCACTTGCGGTAAGTGGGATTAAAACGCTATAGTATAATGCTATAGTTTGATCCACTTGAAGACACATGCTACATACATTCAAGTTGGGAGTTTCAAAGAAGCCTAAAGGTACCCAACTTCCTAATGCCTTTAAAGTCCTTTGAAATTCTGCCCAGAAGGCCATGATACTTCCATGACTTATCTTTTTATTTAACCCTGCTTGCATTTTACATCACTCTCAGCAATCCATTAAACAGCAGCTTTTTTAATCACAAAAACTCTAATACCAGAATTGGGAATACCATCCTAAATTAATAATGATACTTTTAAATGTGACACAATAAGTTATTGTTAGTCTAAAAGATCTCAATTGCTTTTAGAAACCTAAGTGAAACCCTTATTTTTAGATTTTCAATGCAGTTGGTAACTGTCTTTTTTTAAATTCTTCTATAAACTTCAGTTTTACTGAAAGCTAATTGTCTATGAGTAGGCACTCTAATTATTTGGTCTATTCAAGTGATAATGTGCAACAAAGTTTACAGATTTCTAAAGAGTAAGAATACGAATATATCAGTTATCTAAAAAGACTATTTTCTCATTAAAGAAATAAGTAAATGCATATAATACAATACAAGACACGAACATTAACTTTTTGTCCTGAAAGCTAGGTTAATAACTAATGTGTCTAATTTGTCTGATCTTTCTTTCACACTTAGTACAAAACAAAGGTCTGCATTCATCAAAGCTTAGTCCAAGTTCTGTGGGTTCTAGACAACAGGAAGAATAGTCATGCAAATCAGATGCTTATGGGGATTAGTGTAGGGTTATGAACAAAGTCACTAGAATATTATGTACCTTTCCCTAGCACTGCATATAAGACATTTTCCCCCTGAAAGCAAAATGGTCCGCTGATTGCTAACCAGGGAGTTCAGAGATGGCCCACTGAGGCAAAGATACACTCGCCACCCTAGGCAATTTGGGGTGCAATCATTCTAGTGGAACATTCCTTGAAATGCAGAACAGTGGGATATACTGTATTGCTACAGCCTATGCCCTCCTTCTTCAGCGCTTTGGAGCCTTGCATTTTCTCTGCATCTGTATGAAGAATCAATAGAGCTGGTTGAAAAATAGGGTGGGATTTTTTTATGAAAATTTGTTTTTGCTGACATTTTCTGTGGGAAAATATAACATTTCATCTAAATATTTTGGCTGAAAACCAAAATATTTAATTTCAAACTGGCTCCAGGATGGCTCACAGGAGTTGTAGGTCAGGTCTTATATTCCCGTTGTGTTCTTTGGGCTGGACCTTCTAACTCAGTGATACTCAGACCTGAATGGTTCAGGAGCCCAATTAGCGATCAACATTACACAAAAGAGCCACAGTAGTGTAAATTCATTGTTTCATTTAGTATAGTACTATTCATATTCAGTATGATGGGAAATATTTAGTGTGTGTGTGTGTGTATATTCTCACAGCAAATAAGTTAATAACTTAGTGCAAGTTGATAACTTCATTGGTTATTAACATAGTAAAAGCATCCTGGTTGGTTAATAATTATATCACACAGTGTTTTAATATTGTGTGTTGTAAAGAGCTGCAGGAGACACATTAAAGAGTCACTTATGGCTCGTGAGCTGCAGTCTGAGTATCACTGCTCTAACTGGACTACATCACCTATTAGGTACCACAGCCAGGAACACCTATGATGCATCCTTTCCCCTCAGCAAGAGAACCGCAAGTGTTGCATCATGGGAAATGTAGTCCATCTGAGGTCTTAGTCTATGGTGTAGAATGGGAGCATAAGGCACTCAAACTGCAATACCCATGAAACACCATGGTGCCATTCTGAATTTAAATATTTTTGGACAAAATATTTCAATTTTTCTGATTAAATATTGAAAATTTCTGCAAAAAGCAGGCACTTCTTGTGAAAAATGTAGTTGAAAACCCAATTTTCCATTAAAAAAAAGTTTCAGCAGAAAATTTTGAATCAGCCCCAGAGCAGAGAAACTTTTGAGGGTGATAAAAATATCAAATTCCTGTGAATTTGCTTGACAGGAGCCAGCAGAGAAACCTACAACATTTATAAAGAACCTGGGAAAACATCTTTTTTTCATCCACAAACTCTACAGTAGAAAGTATAGGTTGTGTTAATTAATCACGGTAAAGTTGGCCTTTCGTGGTTATTTGGAAGAAAGGCTGTACAACATGTGGAAACTAAGTTCTGATGCTATGATGGGTGAAAAAGTTCAGATCTTTGGTGTAGCTAAACCTCCAGACCTTGATTCAGCCATCCACTTATATTCAGCAAAGGATTTAAGCATATGTTTAGGCATATTCTTACATTCCATTGAAGAATCCACGTGGCTTAAGTGCTTTGGATGAATAGGAATGAATATTAGAACACTGTCAAATGCTTTGCTGATTTATGACCTCAGAAGCTGAGAAACTCATTCAAACCTCTTGAATCTGCAAAACTAAGTTGACTTTCCTGGGGACTTCTCAGTTCTAGTTTTTTCCAGTGTGGCCAGAAACATGATGAGAGATTGTATTATGGAAATAGGGCTCCAGATATACATTTACTTTGAAGTTGAAAGTAAAACTAAAAAATAGAGATTGGAGTCTTATTTGTTCAGGACAGTTTATCTGTAAATATATATAACGCTTATAAAATGTTTCTAGCCCTCATGACTGTAGAGAAAAGCTTGAAAACAGGAACCCTAAAGGCTCAACATTGGGAGGCAAATAAAGTGAAAAAAACTTTTTTTAAAATATCAAGTTTTTAAAGCCAGTTGCATGATTGTAGGGGACTGAACTCATAATTTTTGCCTGCTTGGAGTTGGCAATACTCCACAAGCTAAATGCTATAGATAAAAAAACTGCTCAGCACTCTTGGATAAACTCTACCTGTAGATGTGTGACACAAAGGTTTAAGTGGGAGCTGCACTCACGTAGCCAGGGACAGAATCTGTCATATGATAATAGCAAAGATTCCAAGAGACCGTCACTTTCTTCCAACTGTGAACTAAGAACTTTGTTAGACAGTATTAACCTCATACCGTTCATTTTCCACTCCCACTCTGCTTCACGACAGAGCTTCTGCCTAGGACCTTCCTACACAAATCATTGTAGTTCCTCCCCCACCCCGCCTTTTGTATATCTAATCTTTAACAAGACTTCATATCTAATAATGCATTATAGATCAAAGTGCCTCATCACAGTCGCCATTTGCCATACCTAGTCATCGTCTAGTCTTGAGGAAGGTTCTATCCATACAATTCACTTGGATTATCAAATTCTGAAGACGTAGACTCCTGATTTATCTGAAATATGGGATTTATTTAATCCGGCAATAATTCAAAGCCCAGCAAATTATTAATATTAAGCCAAATCCTGGAGTCCTCAATTTTCATTCATTGCTTATCTAACCCTGTGTGTGTTATGTGTCCCCCTCTGTGCCCGAACCAGAGATCACGGGTCTATTACAGCTCTGAGATGGAGCCTGACTCTTTAGTTGTAGAGATTCATGCTTCTAGCTCCACAGGTTGTCTGTTCAATTCCTTGTGTTGGCCATTACACAAGTAAAACTCCAGCTAAAGTCAATGGGCAGACTGGTGCTTAGTCCCTTCTGCCCTTAATGAAGCCAAAGGGCCATATTCTGATAAACCTCTATTGACTATGAAGGGAGTTTTCACCTGAGTAAGGACTTCAGGATATGTCTCAATAGGAACTCTGCTAGGGCTTGTCTATGAAAATTAATCCAGGATAAAATAGGGTGTGAATTTAAAGCAGAATAACGAGTGCCTTATTCCAAATTAGTTTAATCTACTTTCAAAGAATAAGAGAGTATCCACACACGGAGTTAATCCTGAATAGCCGCCCATGTAGACAAGTCCTAAGTAAGAACTTCAGGGCTTTGTTCATGACATGTAATGACAAATACTTTATGACTAGTAAGAAGACTGTTTTCTATGTCATTTATTTTATTTTTCATTTACAAATGATCTTGAACTTTTCTCAACAATTCAATGTTTTCATTATCTAGAAACAGGTAATGAATTGAAATCAGCCTTTTTTCTCCCCCATTAAGATTGACTTCAGTATATCCTGATCTTTTCTTAGTGTGTTCCATTTTATCAAGGCCTTGTCAACAGTATAGGGACAAATAAACATATCCCATCATGAATGCAATTGGAAGGCGATCACGCATAAATGTGACCCATAACCTTGACTCATACCAGCAACACAAAATATTGTATAGTGTTTCTAAAGAACCTCTGAATTTCTTCACAATGTATGAAAGCTTTAAATATCATTGCTAGATATTCCTCATATAGTAGTGTCCTTGGAACGGAAGGACATTTATTTATGACAGGACACTCTTCATTTTCTATAAAGCAAGGTGAGAGCTAAGGTGTAAAAAATTTAACAAGGGTAGAACACCCAATGATGTTATTTTAGTTTACTATAAATATTTGGTTTGTGTGTATTCATATATCGTCAAGAAAGTTAAAGTTTATGTAGCAACGCTACACAGCATTTGTGATGTTGTTATGATTCAAGGGCATGTCTCAAGGGCATGTCTCTAACTTCCTTCCAACTGCATTCTGAGTTGCCCATGCAAACTGAATTTGTGTGCAAAACCAATAGTTAAGCATCTATCTACCCAGTTTGCACAGAAACATGGGTTTCCAGGTTTAAGTGAGAGCTGCACTCACATAGCCAGGGACAGAATCTGTCATATGATAATAGCAAAGATTCCAAGAGACCGTCACTTTCTTCCAATAGTGAGCTAAGAACTTTGTTAGACAGTATTAACCTCATACCGTTCATTTTCCACTCCCACTCTGCTTGGGTGGGAGTGGAAAATGAACTGGATGGGTGTCCAGATGCGACACTTTAAACAGACAAGCAGGTAGCATATGCAGTGTTGTTGTAGCTGAGTTGGTCCCAGGATATTAGAAAGACAAGGTGGGCGAGGTAACATCTTTTATTGAACCAACTTCAGTCGGTGAGAGAGACAAGCTTTCAAAGAACTCTTCTGAAGAAGAAGACCTGACAAAGAGCTCCATTTAGCTCTGTCTCTCTCACCAACAGAAGCTGGTCCATTAAAATATATTACCTCACCCACCTTGTTTCTCTAAGTAGGTAGTGTGTCCACCAATGTAGCAAAAACAAAAACAACAACAAAAAACAAACAAAAAAGCACAACTGTCTGAAAAATACAGGAAAATGATTGTTAGTAAGGTACCCCTCTCTATTTATGATTAAAAATGAATCACAGTCTTGATTATTACTAGAATATGCGATAAAGTGTGTCCTCTTTTGACTTGACAGAGAGGATAGGACATTAGGCACCAAGTAAAGGATGTCTCAAAATAAGAGAGTCAAAGATTCACCAATTTTAGGACAACAAGGGCCCACTGGAATCGTTTACTCTGATGTTCTACATAACATAGGCCATACATTTCACCCAGTAAATCCTGCATGTAGCCCAGCATCTTGGGCTTGGACATCTTTTAGAGACATCCAGTCTTGATTTCAAGACTCCAAGCAATGAAGAATTTACCACTTCCCATGGTAAGCTATTCCAATTGTTAGTTACTCTCTCTGTCTAAAAATTCTTATTTCCAGTTTGGATTTTGCTGATCTCAACTTGTGTCTACTGGATATTACTACGCCTTTGTCTGCTAGATCAAAGAGCCCGCTAGTAGTAGAAATCTTCTGTGTAGGTAATTATAGGCTCAGAACAAGTCACCTCAACCTTCTTTTCGATCAATTAAAATAGTTTTGAACTCCTTTAGTCTCTCACTGTAAGGAATATTTTTCTAGACCTCAAATCATTCTTGTAGCTCTTCTCTGAGCCTTCACCAATGTTTTAACTAACTTTTAAAAATGTAGACACCAAAACTGGAGCATTATTCCAGTAGTGATCTCACTAGTGTCATATATAGAGGAAACATCACATCCCTGTTCTTGCTAGGTATTCCTAAAGCCCCCAGAAAATTCCTTTTTATTTTTTATAACTTTTCATTTTATTTTTCTGCGATTTCTTGTTATTTTGTTTTATGCGTTACCTCTCTCCCCTCAGGTGTCAAATCCTGCCCCTGAGGTGTGTGTGGGAGACCCTGGGGCATGTGGGGGGTGTCAAGTTTTGCACTCCCCAGGGGGCGTATGGGGCAGTGTACAATAGGGTTCAGCCTGGGGTTGGAGGCCCTGGTGCAGGGTCAGATTCTTTCCCTAGGGTGTGGGAGGTCCCGGGGGGCGGGTTGCAGAATAAGTCTTCCCACTCTCAGCCTGCAGCAATGGCTTCTGTCCTGTGGGGCTGGGGCTGGCTCCCCCCTCCAGGTGCTGCGACTTGGCACACTGGGTCGCAGAGCCACTCAGGATTGGCCCAGCCACCTCTCTGTCATGGTGATGACGAGGGGGGTGGCCAGGCCAAATCTGAGCCAGCGGCACACACTCCAGCATCTTCCATTCCCCACTCCTTGGCCCGTACTGGTTCCCTGCACAGCCCTTTCCAGGCTGTGCTGCTGCTCTATAATGTTGGGTACTTAAGTAGAAACACAGAGAAGGCATAAGCAGAAGGGTCTTACCCTTTTTCTGGTCTTCCTTTGCCTTCAGCGTCTATCTGCAGCCTTGTTTCCTTTTGTCTCTCTGCCTGCTTTCTCTCTCTCCCACTTTCATTTCTCTCCTCCTCTTCTTCCCCCTAAACTTTGTTTCTCTTCTCTTCTCCCTTGGGCCAAGCAGCAGTAACTGCCATTGCCAGCATGCCAGTTCGCTGAGGTGCCTCCGGGGCTGGGAGCAATATTGTGTTCCTTTTTCACTTACACATGAAGATCTGCTCAGAAAGGTGAAAAATTCCCAAAGAAACGGTACATTAGCAAAAGCACACACCCCAAAAAGAGCCTCGTGGGGACACTTGCAAAACGTTTCACCTTGTCAGAGCCATCTCCAATGTGCAAACTTTGCCTAATTTTCTCCTAAATATAGACGTAAAAAATAGTAACATATCTCTAGTGACTTATGTCTCAAAAAGAATCCTAAAGCCCTTCACTAGCCACAGATACACGAATGACTTAACTGCCATGGACATGCACCCAACTCTGGGGTGACACATCACAGCTATTTAACTGCGCACAGTAACACTGCACAACAGGTTAGGACAGGAAGTGAAACAACAACACTGTCTGAAATTCAGATTGTAGTGGGGGGTTTAAAATAAAGGATGCAGAACATAAATACTTAACATGGAATTTGGCTGGTACCCTGAGGCTAATACTCCTACTATTAGGACAAGAGCTACTAGATCTTCAATTACCACAAAAGGTCAGCATCTCAGCTTTACAACAGAACCTCAGAGTTACCAACACCAGAGTTACAATCTGACCACTCAACCACACTCCACATTCGGAACCAGAAGCATGCAATCAGGCAGAAGCAAAGACAAAACTAATAGCAAATACAGTACAGTGCTGTGTTAAATGTAAACTCCTGAAAAAATAAAGGGAATGTTTAAAAAAAAAAAGATTTGAGAAGGCAAAGAAACTGTTTGTTTCATTGTGCTTGTTTCATTTAAATTCAGGTGGTTAAGAGCAGCATTTTTCTTCTGCAGAGTAAGTTTCAACGCTGTATTAAGTCAATGTTCAGTTGTAAACTTTTGAAAGAACAACTAGAATGTTTTGTTCAGAGTTACGGACATTTCAGAGTTACAAACAACCTCCATTCCCGAGACGTTTGTAACTCTGAGGTTCTACTGCATCACTCTTCTCAATGATGGGACCTCTGGCAGCACCGTACCAAAGCTACAGCACTGGGGTTAGTCAATTCTGCCTAAGAGGAAAGAGTGCCCCTGCTGAAGCATTTGTAAAGAGGAAACATTTTGATGAACAATTTTGTGTCCTCCTGCTTCTCTCATTTTTTCCCTACTTTCCAGCCATCTCTTTCAGCTGCTCTGCATTTCATGAGCCACTACAGCAAAAGCCACTTAGTTATTCAACCCTAAAATCGAAAATAAAAGTTTAATTCCAGGGAATCAAATACACATTTCTCCTTCTCTTACCAGAAAGACTAAATGAAAGGGGAAAAAAAAAAGAAGTTCACTGCTGCTGACTTCTGCACAACCAGGATAGCTGTTGGAGGCTGCATTTTGGGTCTCAGGCAGGGAGGGCCAAGAACAAGGAGGCAGATAGAGAAAGTTTCCTGGCTGTTGGAAGAGGAAACTGAAGGAAAATTGTTAATAGCGTGGAAAGCTAATAACATGGCACTGGCCCCTCTTCAATGCATCTGGTAGCACCGGGGAGGCCAGCACTGAGTGGGCAACACACCCCGAAGCAGCTCTATCACGAAAAACCCCTTTAATTCCTCGCATGAATTCCTCTTGAGTCTGGCCCCTCGGTGCTACTTGGTGCACGAAGAAGGGCTTCAAGTCATGCCTTCTACCCACGCCTCTTTGGGGGAGTAAATGCCTTTTCTCATCATTCTCCCCTAGATCCTCCAGAGGCATTGTGCCTGCCTCTGCCCTGCACTAGCTTAATGCCTTCCGCTAGTACCATCTTGGCTGTACACACACACACACACACACACACACACACACAGAGTGACAGCGCTGCCCCACCTATGTGAGCCCTCAGCATTTAGGTGCTCAGATACAGGCAGATAGTGCAGTCATACAATCCGTTTTTCCCTTTTCCTGACTATTGTCAAAACATGAAAGCGCTACCAAGAACAGGCGGTGTGACATTTCACACTCTGCACCATTCCTATAAAGCTGACTTCTCCTGTTACCATAGAAGCCTGGCTACTTGGGAACCACAATCTCACATAAAAACCTTTGCCCAAGGGTAACAAGGCTGGGGTGAATGGCAGAATAAAACCTTAGTGTATTTTCTCGTTGCCTTGACAATATACTTGTGCTCAAAGAGATCTACTGTAACCCTCATGCTACAGTAAGCTGTGTTGAAAAAGCCTGCTGGAAACATGACAAGTAACTACACTTGCCCAAACCAGTTTTCTCACACACAGTAAGCTCATCATTAAGATAAAGTGGCCTTTTGCATTGCAAGATGGATCGGCTACATGCCAGAGGAAGATTTTGCAGCATTAGGGCCAGATTTTCCAAAGAGCTCAGCATCCAACATGCACCCCATGCACTGAGCTCTTCTGAAAATCTGGCCCTAAAATACAGCAATAAATAAGGATTTATGAACTCCTAAGATAGTCTCTGAATGGAACCTGACCCAAAGTCCAGTGGTGCTCCTGGAAAGACTCCTGTTGATTTCAAAAGGCTTTGGAACATCTTGGATTTACAACTTTCCTCTTGTACCATACGGATTCACAGCAGATTGTTGCTCACAGAAAACTGTAGTTGCTGTTTCCCAGACGGTTGGTTCTCTTACCCTGTTTATTACCTCACATCATGGCACATTTGATTTAAGAATTCCCCAATGACCAATACATTTCACCATGAGGACAGCAGCTTTCGGGATAATCAGACAGTGAGAAATCAGTTAAGCACAATTCCCTAAGACCAATCCCTTAGGTATTCTCTGGAGTGCAGTACCATTCCCTAAGGGGAGCCCTCTCTTTGATAACTGACATAATTGCACAGTCCATAAATTGCAGGTGGGCTTGCTCATGATCATGTCAAAATGACCATCGTTCAATGAGGCTCTCCATGCACAATTTGGGAGCAATGGCTCTGTGAAGCACAGAGAAATCTGTCAGAGGCTTTACTAAATGTAGCGTCACTGATAACTCTGGCTTTTACAAATCTGTATGATACCTGCAGAATCCACAGCTGTGTGTGAAATTCTAGGAGACAGGTCAAGTGTTATGGGCTTCCTCATCTCTAGGGTCATAGAATAGTTACAGCACTATTGATTAGTGTGGAATCTAGTGGAAAGCGAAAGATGTCACAAGACAGATATGCTTAATAGTGTTTATTTGTCTTGTCTTTTAAGACTGCAAGCTCTTTGGGGCAGAGATCATCTTCTATTCTATGTTTGTAGAGTATTTAGCACAACAGAGACCCAGACTCACATGGGGCCTGTAGGTGCTACCAAAATCAAATAATAAATAATAGTAATACCACCTCAGACCATTGCTCCATCCAGCCCAATACCCTTCCTTCAGTAGTGGCCAATACCTGATGCTTCAGAGGAAGGTGGCTTATGTGGACTGTATGTTCAATGGGACAGGGACTATGCATTCTTCTGTGCTTGAAAAGTTCCTAGCAAATTCTGGGCACCACTGCAATCTAAACAAATAATAACAACAAACAACTGCGGACAGCTATACATAGGGATCAGGAGAAAAGTCTTTCTTTAGTCTTGCGACAGATCATTTATGCATGTGGCAGATCATCTGTGCATGAAGACTAATGTGCCTTGTGTTAGCATGCAGACCCCATGGAGGCACAGTGATGAATATAAATACCTAGACCTGTAGATGGCCAGGTTCATTGTAGATGGCCAGGTTAATGGTTCATTATCCAGCTCTGTTCTAAACTGGGCCATGTCACCTAACTTCCAGTGGCAGTGAAGACTGCCTATGTGATAAATGTAAAGTAATATTTCCTTTACTTTATCCTAAATTCCCTGGTGGTGACCAAGAAGGGTTGATCAATTTTCACTAGACCATTGAAAACCTTCAATACCTCACTCAAATCTATTCTATTCTGGTTCCCTCTGTGTCCATCAGCACAGCATCCAAGTGCCTAAATATTTCTCCTTTCCAAATTCAGCAATCATAGACATCCCCGTCTCTCCTCATTTCATCAATCTGCCTGAGACAACATTTTTAACAGAAGGTGCTTTGTGTTTTATCAGCTTAATGTCAAGTGACTGTTACCTTTGATAGCTAATGATGTGCAGTACATCCATTTAATCAACTTTCTGATAAATGGCTTGTCCATATAATTAGGATAATTGCCCAGGAACAGATTCAGGGGTATGTATTTGGCATGCATTTCAGGGGTGAAATTGCACCTCTGGTGCCATGTGCTGCCCAGATGTCCCTTTGGCTAGCTCTTTGATTATGGGTCAGTATGAAGAGTTGTTTGAAGGCCAGAAGAGGAGTCTGAGGAAAGATTTCATTCAGGATGGGGTCCCCACTGAATATGGGTAGTAATTGTTTAATGATAGCCCATATGGATTCCAGTCTGGGATAGTAGGTGCAGCTTCAGCTCAAGCAATAGATTCTGTGATGCGAAGTGTCTGAAGTCAACGTCACTTGGGCTGGAACTGTTCTGAACTGCAGCGAAGAAGCAATAAAAAAAGAAACAGTTTTTATTCTGACAGTCAAGCTTAAGTCTGCCCTTGTTGCAAATAAAAGGCAAACTTTAAACAGAAAAACAATCAAAGGGAAGGATTCAATATATCGCATAAGCTTGGCTGTCAGTGGAATAAAAGCATTAAAAAAAAAAATCAAAGCCCTAGTTCCTTTTTCAGGCTGGAGTAATTTCAGCACCAGCTATTTTAACTCAACGCAACTAACAGATTCAACTTAAAGTAGCCCTAAGGCACCGGAGTAGATTGGGTCCAACTCTGTCATAGAAATTAGAGTGGGGTGGGAAACTGCTTTCCCATCCAATGAAAATTGAGAGTGAGAGACAGATACACACCAAACCTGCCCCAGGATGCGAGAGATGCAGGTTCAAATTCCTGCTCTTGATCAGGTTATTCTGGGGTGGGACTCTCTGGTTTTCACCAGAAATTTCATCCTGGACCTGAGAACCTTTCCCAATGAAAGTTGAATCAAAACTGACCCTTTTCCTACCAAAATATTTGGTCTTGATGAATCAGCATTTTCTGATGGAAAAAACGCTCTGTCAACAAATCCCTGACCAGCTCTACTAATAATTATCTGGGGAAAGTTAATAAAATTGCATTCTCTGTGACTGTTGCCCCTTATCTTCATGAGTTATAACCAGCAAATCCAATCGCTCTCTATCAACAGCCCATTTTACAACTGCCAATATCCATATCTACACCTATGGATCTACATTGGTAATAGATTCAGGAAAGAGTTCTTATTCCCAGCTTCAATCCTTGCATGATGGTTGACTTCAGCCCCAAAAGTTAGCATGCACCTGTTTTGTGCGCATAAACAGACATCTGCACATGCAAACGAGGTAAAAAATTTTACCCAGACTGGTTGGAAATTGAGAAAAAATAAAGTACCCAAACTAGATTTGATGATAATTAATTTGATTAAACTTTCCTTTCTAAAGGGCATAAGATACTTGAGATAAAACTTAAAGTAACACCAGTGAACTATTGATGAGGCATGAGTTAGAGCTGAAATTAATTTTTAAAGCAGATATTATGCTTAAACTGTAATGCATTAGGTTTCACTTGCGGCGGTGCAGTCTAGTGGGCTGCAGAGGCAACCTGAAGCCAGGAAATCTCAGTTCTAATACTGACTGGCTGCGTTTGGCCTGGAGTAAGTCACTAAATTCTCGCTACCTCAGTCCTTGTGCTATTTTCAGTGATGACTGCGGCAGGTTTTAAGATAATTTAACCAACCGCAAGAAATCACTTTATGTCTTCACTGCAAGCGAAGGAGAGATTGGAGATGGGGTAGGCAGGGCCGGTGCTTCCACTAGGCGACCCTAGGCAGTCACCTAGGGCGGCAGGATTTGGGGGGCGGCATTTTGCTGTCCTCGGCGGCAATTCGATGGCGGGGGTCCTTCCGCTCCGCGTCTTCGGGGCACTTTGGCAGCGGGTCCTTCACTCACTTTGGGACCCGCCGCCTAAGTGCCCCGAAGACGTGGACCAGAAGGACCCCCGCCGCCGAATGCTTTGAGGACCAGCGTGGCCGCCTAGGGTGGCAAAAACCCTGGTGCCGCTCCTGGGAGTAGGTGTCCCTGTGCTAGCTCTAATCTAGGTAGCATGGGTAATAACAACAGTTTAGATGTGGTACCACGGGCTTAAACATGGGCTAGCAACCAATGTATGTACCCAGGCTCTCTGGAGGGCTTGTACTCTTGTTGCTAAGCCTGAGTGGAAGCCCATGCCACCACGTCTACACTGCTATTGATACCAATGCCAGTTAGATGAAAACTAGCCTGGGTAGGCACAGCTATGCTACAGTCACACCTTCACCTGCAGTGTCGACATACCCATAAAGAAAACAGCACTGATGCTGCTGTCATCTAGCCTGACTATATTCTCGGTCCGAGTCCCTGCAACTAGTTCCCGTCTACCTGTATATGAGAGTCTGTATGAATCAGCAGTCAACATAATGCTGCAGAGGGTTCTGGAGAATATGTACAATTTTACACTTTCTGCCGAATATTAACCCTTGAAAACAAGGTCACCATCCGTAGCTGAGATGGTAATGCCTCTCCGTCTACGGAGGATGTTCCAAGCACTAGCTAGTTCCTGCTTTAAAATCCTTTGAACATTAAATGCATTAGATAAAGCCTCATTGTCACATTTTTGCTTGAATCACAAAGAAAGGCTGAAACTATAAACACGTAATAGAGATCATTAAAATATTTGACTTAACATTTTGCCATGCAGTCTAAAACACAATTCAAGTAATTTCAGTTCAAATATATTTTAACTGTAAGCTGAATTTTTAGCCATGATTTTTAAATAACTACATAATACATGCATGTTCATAACTATGTATTAAATATGCCACTATCTATTACATAAATAATGAGACTTTTACTGTAGCAAAACTATAAAATATTGTAATTGGTCATTGCGTACTTACAAGAGACAGTAACAAACTGTGCTCATATTCAAAATGCCTCTGGTGAGAAGAGATCATTGGGAAAATGGCAAATTGGGGATGCATATAGTACATGTGTTGCTCTCTGACTTCCCTGTCATGTTTGCTCAGTTTATTAGCAAAAAACATATTTTTGCCGCACTCCTTACTTCAAATTGAATCTACTTCAGGAGACTCAGACACATAGTGTGTCTTGCTCTTTATAGATCACAATTTGGTACCAATCATTCTGAAGTAAGAACTCTCTGTCCATTACCAGGTCAGTGATGATAACGCCGTATGATGAGACCGGAACTCAGAACAGCATGTTACTATCATCTCAAGCTAAACCTATTCTGTTAGTTAACTCAGACTGGTGCAAACGTATTCAGTACAAAGATCCTTTTGGTGTAAAGTAAATCTCTGATGTGTTTGAATAAGGCATATGTAAGAAAGATGGAGTATAAAACAAACCTCAGTTGAGCCACCACTTAACCGATTATCTGCACCACCTTTCTTAGGGTTTTTAATTTCGATTGAATCACTAAATAAATCAATCAATCAATAAATAAATCTCAAGAGCTGAAATTAGTTTTATAGAGTTCATTAAATATCCTTAACAATAGCAATTAATACTATAGGATATAAGAAGGCAAAACCAGTATTAGACCATGATTTGGTACAAACCAGGAAGTTGGTCGATATAACCACTCAGGTCTTCAGAATCAAATCACACAATCACTTATATACAGTGAGGTGGCAAAATCTGCAGATGTTACAAAACTACTCAAGATAGTTAAGTCCCAGGCAGACTGCGAAGAGCTACAAAGGGATCTCACAAAACTGGGTGACTGGGCAACAAAATGGCAGATGAAATTTAATGTTGATAAATGTAAAGTAATGCACATTAGAAAACATAATCCCAACTATACATATAAAATGATGGGATCTACATTAGCTGTTACCACTCAAGAGATCTTGGAGTTATTGTGGATAGTTCTCTGAAAACATCCACTCAATATGCAGTGGCAGTCAAAAAAGCGAACAGAATGTTGGGAATCATTAAGAAAGGAATAGATAATAAGACAGAAAATATCATATTGCCTCTACATAAACCCATGGTACACCCACATCTTAAATACTGCGTGCAGATGCGGTTGCCCCATCTCAAAAAAGATATATTGGAATTGGAAAAGGTTCAGAAAAAGGCAACAAAAATTATTAGGGGTATGGAATGGCTGCCATATGAGGGGAGATTAATAAGACTGGGACTTTTCAGCTTGGAAGAGAGACGACTAAGGGAGGATATGAATATGATTGAGGTTTATAAAATCATGAATGGTGTGGAGAAAGTAAATAAGGAAGTGTTATTTACTCCTTCTCATAACACAAGAACTAGGGGTCACCAAATGAAATTAATAGGCAGCAGGTTTAAAAGAAACAAAAGGAAGTATTTTTTCACACAAAGCACAGTTAACCTGTGGAACTCCTTGCCAGAGGATGTCATGAAGGCCAAGACTATAACAGGGTTCAAAAAAGAACTAGATAAATTCATGGAGGATAAGTCCATCAATGGCTATTAGCCAGGATGGCCAGGGATGGTGTCCCTAGCTTCTGTTTGCCAGGGGATGGATCACTTGATGATTACCTGTTCTGTTCATTCCCTCTGGGGCACCTGGCATTGGCCACTGTTGGAAGACAGGATGCTGGGTTAGATGGACCTTTGGTCTGACCCAGTATGTTCATTCTTATGTTCTTACACTGCAGATTACCAGACGACTGCGGAGACTGACTTGGATGCTGAGCTGCTGCCAGTCAAGAAGATGCCTGAGATGGGCCTTGTGGTAGGAAGTGACCCAGTGAATGTATTATAAACTGATGCTTGAACCTTTAACCTTTAACTGGGAATTTTCCAGCTTCATAGGGCCCTAGGTCAGAACCCAATGGAGTAGGGTGGGCCTGGGTTCCCCTACCCTTCATCCCGCATTTGCCACTAGGTGTGGCTAATGGAGGATACAGCCATAGATTGACTGTTTGCTCTGCCCCGCCCAGGGGCTACAGATGGATTGTTGGCTTCACCCTGCCCAGAGGGTCAGAGCCCCCCAACTGCTATTGCCTGGCCTAGTCAGGAGGTTTGGGAGGCATAGACAGAGTTTTTACCGGGCCCTGAATCCCCCTAACTGCAATTGTTTGATACAACATGGAGTCCCAGTGACTGTGTATAGGGTGTACCAAGCCCGCACTGTGCCAATGGGGGCGGCCCTGCTCGACACGCAGGCACCTTTCATTTGAAGATCCCAAAGCACTTTACAAAGGTGGGAATTAGGTCAACTGAGACACAGAGAAGTCAAAATCCTGATCCAAATCTCAGTGAAGTCAGTGAGAATTTCCCTTTAAGGGCCAGGCCATCAGAGACTTGTTCAAGGTGCCGCATCAAGCCATGCTAGCAATTGAAAACTGAGCTCAGTTTTCAGACTCCCTGTCCTATGCTTCAATCATTAGCCCATTTTTCCTCCCATTGAAGGTAAATAGAAGGAAAGGTGAAACGAGAAGCGGTGATTCTGTAATTGTTATTCTAGAATAAGCCCCATTAACTATTATATATTTAAGAAAGATGATAGAAGAGAAAGGATATTACATGGGTAAGTGAACTATAAAGCTGACAATACACTGCACACCTTTAGGAGCTCTGATTATTAACCATTTACAAGAGTGTATGTGGTGCTGCGTTAAACCTAGGACAAGACACAAACCCTGTCCCCAGGAAACTGGCAATTGAATCTAGGGCAAGACTGTGATTTTTCTGAGGAAGAGAACTGAGAAGCACTGGGGAGGTGCAGTGCGCTGGGGAAGGATTGACTCTTATGTTTCCTCCCTGGTTCAAAATGCTACCCACTCCCCATTCCTACCTGCCCATCCTTGCTGGTGAGAGGGAGGGAGGCATAGTGGTCCCGTAACACCTGCTCTCCTCTGCATTCTACATACCCCCATGTATACAAAAATCCATAGTCACTGAATTCAGAAGCATTGACAGAGCTCAACATGTATCTGTAAGTGGGGAATCATCACTCAATGGTGGTGTTTCTAGTGGGGTCCCCCAGGGATCTGCTCTCAGTTCAGCGCTATCCCATATCATTATCGGCGATCTAGAAGAAAATAGAAAATCATTGCTGGTAAAGCTTGTAGATGAAACAAAAATGGATGGATGGGTAAATAGTAAGAACAGGTCAGTCACGTCGAGTGATATGGATCACTTGGTAAGCTGGGCACAATCAATGTGCATTTTAATACAGCCAAACGCAAAATACAAAAATATTTTTTTCAATCATATCTGTCAGCTCTAGTTGTAGATGAGACACTGGCAGGGCCGGCTCTAGGCACCAGCAAACCAAGCACGTGCTTGGGGAGGCGCATTTTCAAGGGCGGCATTCTGGCCGTCTTTTTTTTTTTTTCCCCTTCTTTTTTTGCTTTGGGTGGCTAAAGCCTAGAGCCAGCCCTGGCAGTAGCAGCGCATCGCCCTGGGGCCGCTGCGGTTTGTGCTGCGGGGGAGCAGCGCCCGCACCTTGTGGCTGGGCCGGGCAGGCTTCTAGCGGGGGACACTTGGGCTGGGGGCTGCCCCTCAGAGCACACAGAGCTGCCTGCAGATGCCGCAGGGTGGCCGCCCCCCCCAGCGCCACAGCCGGGGCTGGGTGAAGCGGCCTGAGCCGCCCAGGGACTCCGGCAGGGCGGCCAGAAGCAGCAATAGCAGCGGGGCACAGAGGGCGGGGCACTGCCGTGCGGGGCCCACGTCCCGCTCTCCAGGGCTCCACTCCCTCTAGGGCTACCCTGCCCCGGCTCCTCAGCCCCCTGCCGGGGCGGTCCCCCAGCTCTGCCCTCCTGGGTCCCAGCCGGTCCTGAAGGTGGGAGCCTTGGCTGGAGGGACTCTGGGCTGAGTCGCGGCCTGGGAGCCCCGCTGCTTACCCCAACCCTGCCAGTGCCGGACCGGCTGGAGGCAAGGGGGAAGCGGGCGGAGTCAGCACTGGTGGGGAGGAGCCCAGGGCTGGGGCGGCAGGGGGTGCAGGTGGGCGGGGAGAGAGAGCCCAAGGCTGGAGCGGCAGGGGGTGCGGGTGGGGTGGGGTGGCAGCAGGGGGTGCGGGTGGAGTGGAAGTGAGAGCCCAGCGGTGGGGTGAGGGGGCGGCCAAAATTTTTTTGCTTGGGGCGGCAAAAAAACTAGAGCCGGCCCTGGCCACTGGCCATTATCTGCCAGTGTGGTGATATGATAAAGAGGGCCACCATGGTTCTTGGCTCTATACACAGAGCAATAGAGAGTAGGAATAGGGAGGTGGTATTATATCTGCCTTCAGCAGGGGCAAGCCCACTGCTCAAATACTGTGTCCAGTCCAGGTGTCCACACAAGGTTGTTGAAAAGCTGGAAAAGGTTCAGAAAATCACTCCAAGAATGACTCAAGGCCTGGAAAACTTGCCTTACAGGGAGAAACTAAAAGAGCCAAACCTCCATCTCACCGAAGAGATGGTACTAAGATGAGTACGGGGATCACAGCCCAACCCTAGGTTTTAGATGTGACGCAATGAATGAGGGTGATGAACGGTAGGGAGGGGATGGGTGAGAATGGAATCGGGGTTATCACCATGAGGTGACTCAGCTTACGCGGGTGCACACTTCACGGGTTTAAGTAAGTTTTCGTTTAAACCATCATTAACTCATTTCCTGCGGGCCTGGCGGAAGAGTGCCTTGAGAGCTACAGATGAACAACGCTATATAGACCTGCTCCAAAGCCCCACTGAAGTCAATGGAAAGACTCCCGCTGACTTCAACGGACTTGGGATCAGGGCCCGGTAGCGCTAGCTAAAGGAGGGATCTGAACATGGAGAGTGCAGCTGTTTGCAGACCAGGATTTGGAGGGTATGAAGAGAGGCATGGAAACAGTTAGGGGAAGTGGACAAAGGGCACAATCCTGAAAGGGGATGAGCCTTTCCGAGTGCGGAGCATCCTCGCTGCCCTTTGACTTTAACAGGAATGCGGATGCTCACCACAATTGAATCAGTGCTGTCTTCACTGGTAGAGTGGAGTGGCGGGGTGATGGAATAAACAGCTGGGTCAGAGAAGTAGGCAGAGATTGTATTACCAAGACTGAGGAGTGATTAAAATGAAAGTGCCCTCCAGGGCCAGATTCCTGCTATTTCACTCAATTCCATTAGCAGCTCACTTTCACGATATTGAAGCAAACAGTTGCACGGAACGGTAGGGCTCCTGCCATGTGGGTTTGCTAGAGACAGGCTATAACATCTGCAGTAGCATCATGGGTAGCAATCAGCAAAATGGATGTTGTGGTTCCCCGGGAATTGCTCTCATTTCCCATCCTTGAGCAAGATTTGCAGCTCTGGCTGCCAGAGATCCCTCATCCATATGATCACCAACTGTTCTCATCTTAATAACCCGAATCTCTGTGTCTGAAAAGCAAATAGCATCCCAGAGCTTGTCATGTAATTGACAGCTACACCCTCTGAGACAAACAACTGCATGGCAGCAGTGTCCTGAAACTGTAATACTGTGGGCCACATTCCCCTTGCTTAGGAGTCATCTGCATGGGGGAATCGGGGGTGGGGGGGCAACCTGTAGGGTGCCAACTTGCCCCCAGCCCACAAAGGACCCAGTACCACACCTACAGTCTCTTTCCAGACACAGTTTTATTTGTTAAACTAAGCAAAAGGGCCACAAAAACAGCCCACCCCAGGCTACAATTCCCAGGGGATTTTCCCCTTTGCCTCTCTCGGACCCTCTTGCTTCATTGCTCTTTTAGCTGAGCACTGCCTACCAGGCTTTCTCCTTGGAGGCCCTTTTCCCTCAACAGATTCCCACTGCTCCCCCCTCCCAGGGGACCCAGTCGCCATCTCCCTATCCTGCTTCTGCCACTTCTTTACTGACAGCCTGGCTCTTCATAGCCCCACGTGCTGCTCTGCCTCGTAACTGGGAGCACCTCTTCTGGCACAGGGGATCTGGCCCTGCTTCATGTAAAGGGACCGGCCACCCTGTGACACACATGCGATGCCCTAATAATTCTTCCTTTACCGCCTCGCCTCCTACAGAAGAAGCCAGGGGCTCCATCCCGTTGGCAGGGCGTGTCTGCCCAGCGGCCCCTCCACTCTGCCCAGCAGTTCTCTTGGATCTATGGGCTGCATGGCTCCTGCGGGTGGCATGCTTTCAGGGGCTCCCCCTGCTGCGGCTGAAAACAGAACCCACCAGAAGGGGACAGTGCTGTTTCCACATGACTGGAGCAAGCAGTACAGATCGATATAGTCTCATACTGTATTAACGTGCACTGGGAGCCCCTCTGGGGTGGGAAGAGCATCCCAGCAGCTCCTGTAGAGCAGGGGAGCTGTGAAACTTTCACAGGGCTGTTGTAGTGACGGAACTTTTCCATTCCGTGGTGACAAGCTTCACTTCTAAGGCCTGATCCTGCACCTGTTGACTCCAATGGGAGCAAGATGGTGTCCCAATTGTAGACTTGGAAGCAAGCATGAGTCCCTGTATTTTTATTACTGGCGTTCAAATGCTACGTCCCAACATATCTGTATTCCACAGCCTAGAGCGCGTCACTGCTGTTACAAAATGGAAATTACAAAAAAAAAAAAAAAAAAAAAAAAAAATCAGACCTGTGCATTTACTCAGAATTATGATGTGTCAAGTCTTATAGGAAGATTAGATTGGGAAGGAAATTTTAAACTCATTCTTCTGACAGGTAGTCATACAAATAAGCCATTGAAAGTACAGTCTAAGGCATTATATTTAGCAAAAAACACATAGTGCTTTTATGCTTCTTCCCTTTATAATAAAACCAAACCATAAACAATAGAGCCAAAGGAAGAAAGACTAATTTCATCAGTGTAAAAGTGACATACATTTAATAATAAATAATGGCCTTTATCTATACAAATATGAAAAACCATTTTCAAAATCATTAGCTCTAATCACAAATGAATTTTGCAGTGTTTCTTGATATTTTGCACCTTTGTAATGAACGCGGATAAATTCGTGGGACTACATGTTAAATAAAGAGATAGAAAGGTCTAATTTGCTGCTTCATTAAACCAGCTTATTTCCGGGCATCTTGCATATTGCTTTGAATTTCGTATCTCTGAAAGGCGGAGACAATGGAACTAGTCGTCTCTAATGTAGTGTGGCACACAATTAGGGGCTCCAAAGGATGTGAATCTCTTTCCATCAGAGATACACACCGAGATTATTATTTTATTACCGAAGACTGTCAGCATTACATATCTCCAACAGCTATGGAGACACCTGACTTGCATGTTTAATTTTAGGCTAAGCCTTGCGAAAGCAGTAATTTGGAACTTCTTGTTTCATAACGTTATTCCTTACAAAGTGCAGCAGGTAGCCCTCGAAAGGGCATAGTGCACTTCTGAAACATCTGGGTGGGGCTCAACACCATTGATCATTGGCGAGCTGTTTGAAAATTGAAGCCAGTGGGACTTAAGCGTGTGTGCTGGGTCAGGGGCCTTAGTCTTTACAGGATCGGAGCTTAACATTATTAACGAGAGCGCTTTGTGTTTTTACTGCAACTTCATTTGTTCAAACCACAAATGCTTGTGGGGTGGGGTGGGGTGGGGGGATGCTAATCCTAAAGGGTCCTATCTTACAACCTGTACTTACACAAGAGTTCCTTAGGCACGCATGGCCCCTCAGCGGAAGGGTAGCAGAATTTTTACCAGGCTTGTAGATTCAAATCCTGCCCTGTACTGTGACCATGCAGAGGTTCTGCTGGTCTTAACGCGAGGGCAGAATTCATTCTGCTGTCCTTGAGAGTGGCTCCGTTGATATTCTGGACAATAGCAAAATGAAATGACAGAGATTTAGGGCCAGAGTCTGTCTTCAAATATACATGTACTGGGAGGTAGGAATTATATACACGCATCACAGAGTAGAATTTGGCCAGAGCCTTCAGTGTTCTACTCACCCAGGGAGCGTAATAGTTTTTGGCAGGTGAGTATATATATATATATTTTTCCCCATTATTATTCTCAAAGTAAAGGGCCTGATCCAACTTTTAATGGCGTCAAAGTGCGAGACTGAATTTTGTACCTGTACTGGTAACTTTTCATGACAGTTTTCCAAGGCTCTTTTCAAATACACCCGGGGCAGTAACTATTTTATATGACGTTTTCCCTATGGTGTTAATTTCCAGGTAAATGAATGGGATGGCAGAACCAGTCTCTTTAATGAGATACAGGGTAGCTCTACAAGGAACTTCTTATGCAAGATTCTTCATTACATGACCCTTCTGATAGGGAGAGAGGGTATGTCTACACTAGAAACACTTCAGCGGCACAGCAGCAGTGCTGTAGCACTTCCGTATAGACACCACAGTCACGGAAAGGGTACTTCCATTGCTATTGTTAATCCACCTCTTCAAGAGGTGGTAGTGAGGCTGATGGCAGAATTCTTCCGTCGACCTAGCGCAGTGTACACAGGGCTTAGGTGGGCTTAACTAAGGGCTTGTCTACATTACCCACTGGATCAATGGGCAGCGATTGATCCAGTGGGGTTGATTTATCATGTCTAGTCTAGACGCAATAAATTGACTGCCGAGCACTCTCCCGTCGACTCCGGTACTCCACCAGGGCGAGAGGCGCAGGCAGAGTCATCGGGAGAGCATCAGCCATCGACTTACCGCAGTGAAGACACCATGGTAAGTAGATCTAAGTACATTGACTTCAGCTACATTATTCACATAGCTGAAGTTGCGTAACTTAGATCGATCTCCCCCAGTGTAGACCAGACCTTGGTTTCCCAGGAATGTGCATTTTTCACACGCCTGAGCAACTTAGCTGGATCCACCAAACTTTCTGGTATAGGCCAGCCCTGAGCACAATTGAAATGCAAAGCTCTCTATTGACCCTTCCTTGCCATGATTCCTCAGGCTGGTCTATGATAGAAAATTAAGTTGACCCAGCTATGTCTCTCAGCGGTGAGAAATACTCACACCCCAAGAGACATAGTTAAGCTGACCTAAACCCCAGTGTAGACACTGCTGGGCTGACAGAAGAATTCTCCCGTCCATTTAGCTACTGCCTCTCAGAGACGTGGATTTATTGCGGTGACGGAAGCACTCCTAGAAAGTGTCTACAGTGATGCAGATGCAGTGTTGCGGCTGTAGCCTTTCTAATGTAGCCATAGTGTTAGTAAATGCCTTCCAAGTTCCTGAAAACCTCCCACCAGGGAAAATAAAGCAGGGATTTAAAGGAGATTTGCAAGGTTATCATCATACAGATGACTGAGTGTACTGGTGGGACACAAACCAACTCTGCCCTTTTGGGGATACATTCATTGAAATGCAAGTAAATGTGGTGGATCTGTGCACCATCAGATCTTGTATTCTGCCCTGGGATTTTCACTGGCATGTATGTAGCTAACTGAGGTTGCGTTATCAAATCTGCACATCTGCTATACGTGATTAGTGCTTAAGCTGCACCCATTTACATACAGAGGTGTCTGCTTAAGCTTGCTCATGGTTACCAGGTAAGTAGTTAACAGAGCGGGCTTCTTAGTTCTATCTTTTTCAGATAAAACAAGACAGACCAGTATAGTGGCCTGTATAGGAGATTAGATGAGATGATCTAATGGTCCCTTCTGGCCTTAAAAATCTATGAAGCTGAGAATAGTAACTGTGATCAGCTTTATCTGAAGCATAAACAGTCTTTGGCTATTTAAAACTGCAGAATCCAAACTGCTGTGCCAGCATATGGGAGACCAGGAGCTACAATATATTTTATAGCCACACAATGCAAAAATCCCTAGTACATTAGGCCTGAGAATTTAAACTCACAAGTCAGGACATTCAAAATGATGGTTCCCACAGCATCCATAACTCAGCCCCTTGCACATATGTAGCATGCTTTAGTGGAGATGTAGTGAAATTTATGCCTTACTATATATATGTAAAGGGCAGAGTTATGGGTGTTGGGGGAGCCATAACTTTCTATTTCCTGACTTTTGTGCACTGATTCTTTAAGAAATGGAAAGAAGATAAATAAAGGTCCATTTTGTACTATGGTGAATGTTCCTCTTTCTTCCCGTTTCCCTTTCCCTTCCCACATGCCCTCTGCTTCCTCACACACATTACACCAGTGCTTTATATGTACATGCACAGTAGTTACCATTGAACAAAACAAGCAACTCTCTTTTCTTTACTCATGTACATTGCCTGGCGCATGGAGGCCATATGGCACTACTGCAGTAAAAATACTTGGTCACACTTTATATTAAAGTTCCACTGCTAAATAATGTATAAAGGCTTAATGATCGATAGATGTTTTATTTAATTTTTAATCGAGTATTCGAGTCTCCAACAGGTTGCTTGTAACCTTGTTTTGTAATGAGCTGTAACACCTTCGACTTATGTACTTATGATCATCTATAACATATAACTACTCATGTCTGGAACATGCTTATAACTATTTATTTATTAACTCTTTATATATGGTAACTTTAATATAAAGTGTGAGTAGTGTGAAAAATCATTAGTAATCATATACCAATAGTTACCACACTGCAGCAGTGGAGATCCCACAATCATTATTATTTTAGGCACAGGGTAATTGTAGGTGAATGTTGATATTTTGCTGGTGACTACTGCAGGGTGTTGAAACGGATTTTTAACGGCCCACAGCTGGGCAGATTGTTACCGGTACCAGTGAAAATTTGGATTCAATTTGCTCAATGCACAGCAATTTATTTGAGAAAGAATCACACAAGCAGTAAAAGTTTATATAATACGTCTCCCTAATAAGCCTCAATTCCCCAAGCATAATCCCTCAGTAACTATGTTGCCCTTACACGGTATCCTGATTGGCAAACAAAGCAGGTATAGCTACCACTCCTGGATGGAGACTTTTTTTTCTTCTCCCCCCCCTCAAGTACTTGGTCTGTCAAATGTCCCCCGAAGCAGGGTCTTGGTTACCCCGAGGCCTTCTGGTTTAAAGGTCCTACAAAAAGTCCCTCGTAGCAGTGCCTTGGCTACCCTGAGACCCCCTGTCTTATAGCCTCACAGACCTCTTTAGATGTTAATTGGGGAACTAACTAATTAACTAACTCTGCTTAGAATGTATACCTTTTGTTTTCAAAGGAGTCACATGTCTCAGAAATACGCCCTGTGGGCATTTCATTACTGTTTTTTTTAATTAATATTTTAGAAGGGGGCTGCAAACAGACACAAACCAAAGATCAGGTGACATTTACCCTCCTATCAATTATTCACTTGAGCTCTTAGCGTGATGTCATCCAAAAGGACCTGTGCTGAGCTCACATATGATGTGTTTCTGTGGTTTTTTTTACTTGGTGAGCTGGCCCCCGGCTAATATGACCAAAGTTTTATGTTAAAACACATACACAGATAAAGTCAGTAAATTTCTATACCAACTGTATAATGCTAAAAAACCCCGCTCCCCAAAATCGTCTAGCAAATACAGATGTACCAAACCATACCAAACTCATATTCACCACATTCACTCATATCAATTACAGTAATTCATCAGAATAATTTGGCACTGTCCCAACATAGGGGAGACATGTACCCACTTTCAAAGAATGTTTTCACTTTTGTGTCTCTCCCTGACACAAATAAGTACTTCAGGTATGGTCCAACAGGTGTTATAATTAAGGCTGCAAGTTTGTCACGGGGGTCACGGATTCTGTGACTTCTGCAGCAGCCGGTGTGCCGGGCCTGGGGGCTGCCTGAGCAGCTCTGGCAGCCCCTGGGCCAGTTGCACCGGCCGCTGCTGGGGCAGTCTCAGGCCCCGGTGGGCCTTTCCACTCCGCCCCCCAGCAGCAGGAGTTTGGGTGTGGGAGGGGGCAGAGGGTTGGGTCACGGGATGGGGTGAGGCAGGCTCTGGGCGGTGCTTACCTCGGGGTGGGGACATCCCTCCACCCTCAGCTCCTAGGCGGAGACGTGGCCAGGGAGCTCTGCGTGCTACCTGCACCTGCAGGGACTACCCCTGCAGCTCCCATTGGCTGTGGTTCCTGTCCAATGGGAGCTGCAGAGCTGGCGTGCTGGGCTGAGGCAGCGTGCAGAGTTGCCTGGCCATGTCTCCACCTAGGAGCTGAGAGAGGGGGATGTCACCACTTCTAGGGAGGCGCGGAGCCAGGTAGGGAGTCTGCCAGCTCCACCAACCTCCCCCCACCCAGCACTCGTGGTGCCCCCGGGCCGCCCCCCTCCACCTCTGACCAGCTGTGGCGTCCCCCAGGCCACCTCCTCCCCCCACCAAAATTTAGTCAGGAGTATATAGAAGAAGTCATGGACAGGTCACGGGCTGTGAATTTTTACTTACTGCCCATGACCTGTCCATGACTTTTACTAAAAATACCCATGACTAAAACGTAGCCTTAGTTATATTAGTGGAAGGACCAGAACCTTTACCACAGCTCACTGAAATGTACGGTGAGCTTCACATTGACTTCAATGCACTTCGGATCAGGCCCCAGATCACAGTTTCTTTGGCCCGCCCCCCCGCTGCCTGTCCACGTTTTCATCAATTAACCAGGTAACATGAATTGCAGTCAATGGTAGCAGAAATAGTAAGCTATATGATCAAATGCTTTAATATATGTAACTATTCAGAGAATAATAAGTAGCAGTGATATTATAAACTTGATAATACATGACATTTAAACATTCAGTAGAATGCCATTGAGACGTTTCTCATCGTAGTGTAACCAATATTTCTCCTTCTAAATTTCAGTTTCTTCATTTATTTGAAGGAAAGAAGAAAAAAAATAAACCTGTATTCCACTACTCTGCCTTTCACAAAATGATACTTTTTTGTAAGCACTAGTGATTAAAAATATGTGTTTGATTTGGTCTCCTGGAACATTATGTTATTTTCAGCTTCAATCAGGGTGCATTTCTGATATACTTCAGATGCTTTGAACGAGCAAAGATGCAAGGAAATGTATTACATTAGAGAAAATCATACAACTGGTAAATGTCTTTTCAAATAAGTTATAATGATATTTCAAGGGCAGTTTAGATCTATTCATATTCCATATTCTCATTACCATTCTTAGCAACAGGCCTAAGTCCCTCAATTCCTGTGTAGTTCTGTTAATCTCTCTCCACAATGTTCAATTTCCTTACAACTATTCAGCTGATTTATTATTTCCCTTCTGTATTTTAACTGCATTGTAACCCCATAAATTTGTTTCACTCTCTCAGCTGCAATACTCAAGGTCATTAATACCCCCAAAATATCCTCTGCTTATATCACAACCTTAAATGTGCTCTTTCTTGCCCAATGGCTTGCTACATAATTACCAGTGGCAATATCATCTTGTTTTTATAGTTTTAGGATTAAAGAGATAAAAATTAACTGAATTGAGTAACATGTAAAAAGTCACATGAAATATATGGGAAAGTGCTGCTGCTATTTAACTCACACCAACGATATACAGAGATCCAAAATTATTTTTTCTTGGAATGTTGCTTAAGAGAGGGCGAGGGTAAAATTAATGCGTGGTTTGGGATTGGATGCTGCATAAAACATGGGCAGATTTTTTTCATGCATACGGATGTGCAATATCTAATGCAAATGTGCAGGCCCACCTTACATGCATGCTCCGCTGGAACCTTTCTATTCCCCTTGTGATGCTGTATGGAATCTGGGGGCCACTTGAGGATATTTTGAATATTAATATTGTAAAATTGTAATGAGTTATGCCAGATATGCCATGTAAAGTATCGGCAAAAATGTTATACCTTGCCAGATATGATAATCTCATTTATGTGTTTGTATCACCTTTGTATTATGAGTTATAAATATGTATGTCTGTATTTCAAACTTGTGCTATGCTTCTGGGTGTCACCCCCAGACAGTTTGGGTGTCAGCTCTGTCTAGCCTGCTTCATGGCCCATTAAGGACCATCAGCTACACAACTGACCCTTAGAGAGAAGGCAGATGCACCTTGTGACTCAGCAAGGCATGCAGGGACATGCCTGTGGACAGAACTCTAAGGCTTTTGTGTGGGGCAGCTTTTTGTTTGAAACAAAGGAAGCACAGGTCCATGGCAAGAGACTATAAAAGGCAGCTGCATCTTCTCCATTTTGTCTTCAATCCTGCTTCTTACCTCTGGAGGAACCTTGCTACAAACTGAAGCTCTGAACAAAGGCCTGAATGACCCATCCAAACTGTGGATGTATTCCAGAGGGACTGTCAAGCCAGCAAACTCACCAATACTGCTAAGAACCTGATATATGGACTTTGAAGTCTCTGTATGTATGTGACTGCTTTACCATTTAACAACTCTCTTCTTGTTCTTTCTTCTTTACAATAAACCTTTAGTTTTAGATACTAAAGGATTGGCTGGCAGTGTGGTATTTTGGGTAAGATTCAAACCTATACTGACCTGGTAATGTGGCTGATCCTTTGGGGGCAGAAGAACATTTTGTATATGTGAGCAGAGTTTAAAATAACTTCTCCCTGTATGAGACCTAGGTGCTGATTGGAAGCCAGAGACGGGAATGCAATAAAGGGGGCTGTGTGATTTCTTTTCTTTTTTTTTTTTTTGCTTCTTGATAACCAGTGTGGGGGATCAGGAGCACAGTGTATGATTGGTTGGGAGGTTTAACTTTAGTGTTACCAACCAGTCTTGGGAGTATCTGCTCTCCCTTTTGCAGCCTGCCCTGACCTTGGCATTTCCAGTAAGGGCTGCCCAGGGCACCATGGGTCACACCCCTTATCCTGGCTCCAGCTGAGGGCTGGTTCAGCTTCCATATTTTAGAGCAGTCTGTAGGCTGCTCTAAATTAAAACAGCTTTGGAGACCATTCTACCAGCCTGAGATCACAGGAGCCCAAAGAGCTCTGGCCGTGCTCCTTTCACCCCCTTCCAGCATGCTGGAAAAGAGGAGAAGTAGGTGATGCAGAACTGGTTATACTGGTTCTATGCAACCTGAGAGTCCACCTATGCCAGATCCCCTGCAGGGCTCTCTTTTCTTACCCAGTTCTCAAACTGCTCCTACTGTTGCCAGATTCCAGAGAGCATAAACTCTTCCTCGAATAGACCTTTTCCCTCTTGGTCATGAGAGTCCAGAGGGAGAAATGTAGGGAATCTGTTGCTTAGCCACTTAGAAAGGGAGTGTGTGTCAGGCAAACAAGGCCCTGAATTGGGATAGCTAGGTTCTATTCCCAGTTCTGCCACTGACCTGCTGTGTGATCCTAGGCAAAAAGGCTAGTATGAGACTCTCTCTTACTAGGTGTTTGTGCAGAACCTAGCACAACAAGGGCCCTATCTTGGTTTGAGAAAGTGTCATTCAAGCTGTCTGCTGACTATGCCAGAAAGAAGCAAAGCAGGAAAGCTGTTTGTCTTTGTTTTTAAAATAAACTTTGCAAGAAAAGTTTGGAGAAAATCATATTTCCGTTGTACCAAAAGGAAAAAAGCAAGATACATAGGAGAGAGCAGGGCTGAACATGGGAGGTGCAGGGCAATAAGTCTGTGTCTATCTAACAAATTTTTAATAGTGTTTTTTGTGAATTTAGCACCCAGGAAAGCAACCAGAGAATTTATATCCTGGGATGGCGGGCAGAGCCCAGCCAAGCAAAGGACAGATTGCCCCCTTCAGATGAGGGAGGGGTCATTAAACTCAGATATCAGCCAAGTGCGGGGAACAAAAAATGAAAACACAGAGATAGGGTTCAGGTCACAGGGTCCAAACGAGGGATACAAAATGGGACACAGAGCATAGAACTTTGGGCAATGCCCGTTGCCCTAAGGAGGAGTCAATAGATGCCACTCAGGAACTCTGTGCTGATACATGCATGGCTGAGAGACTGGAAAAAGGCCCCAGCCACCCAACAGTTGCAGAGGATCCCCCAATCCTGCCTCCTCCTGGTCTGATGGATGGCCCAATGTCAGGAGAAGGTTGATGAGACAGTCTCCGGATCTTGTGTGGCCACAGACAGGAAGTGTGTAGAGGAACAGGTGTGCGAAGAAGTACAGCCAGAACTTCAATTCTAGGTTCTGGAGAAGATGGAAGAGGGGCTACAACTGATCGACAGCCCTGGAGACTGAAATCCCTGTCGACAGACGGTGCCAGCTGAGCACTCCCCAATCATCTCCTTGAGATACCGCCCCATACCCAAAGCTGCACCTAAGAGCCCTATATCCCTAAGTGTTTTAAAGTAAAACCAGTATTCACTGTAACTGGCAAACATGACCATGAAGACACACTCAAATTATATAGCACTTGTTCCTGACAATGCTGCTGCTGTGTATTATGGAAGTGTCAGTTGTGGTTCTAAAATTAAGGTTGAGTTGAGTTTGCAACCAGGGCTGGTGTTAGGGGGTAACAAGCAGGGTAACTACCGAGAGTCAGGCTTCGCATGGCAAGGCTTAGGCTCAGGCCCTGCACAGCGGGTCCCGGGCATGGGCTTCAGCAGTGTTGCAGAAATCCAATGTGTATGCAGGTGTAGCAGGGTGGACACCTGCTCCTGCCTGGAAGGGCCTGAGATAGCCCAGGGAGCAAGCAGCTACTGGGCTGATTGGGGGAAGTGGCTGCAGCTGGGGCCAAGCCCCAATCAGGTCTCAGCTGGCCCTATATAAGAGGCTGGGAGCCAGGAGCTCAGTAAAGTCTCTCTCTGAGTGCAGAGAGAGAAGGGCCTGGCTGCAGCAAGCTAGAGATAGCGTACCTGAGTGGAGCAGGGCTGGGGGACAGGCTGAGGAGCTGGGGAGTTCCAGCCTGGATAGTCCCAGGCTGCGGCCTAGCGGAAGGCCAAGGGGTACTGGGGGTTGCAGAGGGCAGCCCAGGGCTAGGCCAAGGCAGCAGGTCCAAACCCTCCTTGCCAGTGATGAGTGGCCTATACTGCAGTCTGCCCTAGGGAGTGGGGACTAGTTGGTGACTGGCAGTGGCCTAGTGTTGAGGCAAGGTGGGGATAGTGGGTGGGGGTTCCCCTGGGAGGGGAAACCTAGTGTGTGGGTACTGCCAGGGGGCCGCACCCAGAGTAAGGGGCACTGGGTCCTGGGAGGGACACAGGGGCCAGAAGAGAACAGGTGGATCACTGGTCTGCAGAGGGCGCTCCAGAGGCTGGAGAGCTAATTCCCTGGATGACCAGCAGGAGGCGCTGCAGGGGTGAGTCCAGTCGTCTTGCAGCAGGTAAAGGAGGCGGGATGGGGGCCCACTCCTTAGTTTCTGCCCTGGGCCCCAGCGAATCTAACGCCGTCCCTGTTTGCAACTAAAGCAGGATTTCAGACACTTTGTTACATGTGACAAATATAGCTCATCCTCCCCAAAATTATAGTACTTATTCTTGGAGCAGAGAATGGATTTTCTGAGAAATCACAAGTTGATGGGTTAAGAAAACATCCTTTTATGCCTAAGGCTGACCTCACAGAGCGAGAGCAGAACATCCATATTGGGAGTTCAATTTTCTTGGCCCAAGAAGTATTGCTCCCAACCAACTGATGGCAACTGCTAACCAAAGGGCGTAAGCATATTTAGCACAGGATAAGCGGTCCTGTCGATTGCCATATGTTCGTGTTAAAAGATTATTATTTTCAAGGAAAAATTAATACGTTGGAACTTTTCAACATCCTTTCTTCCCCTCATCCCCTTTTTACTGTCCATATATACTCTGAACTGTGACTTGATCGGTAAACAAGGTGAATTCCCAACTTGCTTACAAGTGGATTTGTATTGTTCTTTAAGGTGAGAAAATATACAGTGTTCTTGGATTGACAATGGCTCCATGGGTCAGTTAAGACCTGGGGCTCAATGGATAATAAGATGGCCACAAAGAATATGAGCTGGAAACAGTTTGACACTCATGCAGCTGCTCTGCTCCTCCCAGTAGCAGTGCAGTGCTAGGAAGCTATGAGAAAAGCATGACTACTGAGATGAAAATTCTGCTTCCCTCCCTCACAACCTCCAGATCGGCAAGAATGACCTGAAATGTTGCTAAAATACAATGTTACCTGCATGTATGACTGTGTGGGACAGTTATTACCAAGACAACACAGGTCAACTCAACAAACCCTGTGCACTGAGTTTCCCTGTGATGTCTCTGCACTGCTTGTAGAAAGAGAGGAAAAGGTGGGCTGGCCTGTGGACCATTGCAAATATAACCCACTGCCCGCAAATGCCAAGAGGATCGCAGTGCATCTGCCATTCACCATACCCAATCATAGTGATTGCGGCTTGGCAATGTAGGTGCCCTAGCCCCTACTTGCAGGCTGGGGGCAGATTTTGTATCCATTAGCCCACATAGTCCTCGTACTTGGGCTTTGCTTGTAGGATCAGTATTTGGGCTTTGGTGACTGGATTATATGATGAACTGTTGCTGAAAAAAGAGAGGGAAAAATAAAAACCTAGACTCTTTCCTTTAAAGACACAGAATATATTACAATGAAGAGGTTTGTGCAGAAAGCAACTACTTCTTATTCTACAGTAGGTGGGAACAAAGTGGCAAAAATTAATTAAACCAAATTGTGACAGTACTATTTGTGTGTGCCCGGGAAGTGCAGTATGGAGATTTTTAAAAATGCTGTGGGTCCCTTCCATTTCATGGTGTAATGAGTGAATGATAACCCTTAATTGTTGCTCATTACAATCATTTTTGATTCAAAGGCAAAATAACACTTATTATACTTTGCTGTAACATGCTTAATTTATAGAAGGTACAAATATTGTAGGAGGCACTGCCTATTCCCTATAGACAAAGCAGCCAAGCAGCAACCTCTTAAAATATATCAAGAATGAGAATGAAACAGCACATTTCCCAAACTCTAACCACCAGGCAGTGAAGGAAGTAATTCAGTAGAGAAACACTGATGAGTTACTTGTCTGGTGAAGGCACCACAAGACAGTTGACAAAGCAACAAGAAAAACGGATCAGCTGTAGGTATGATTAAAAGTAGTAGAAAGATCAGAAAATGAAAACTGCTGAGCAGAGTAGCCAAATTATATCCACAGTTATACCCACAGCCATGTGTGTTCAGACTGGCTGTTCCTCTCTTGGAGCTGCTCACCCCACTCTCTAGATCCTCTTTTCTGTTCCCATCTTCTTTATAACCAGTGTGATAACAAGCTACATCGCTTTGGAAGGAAGAGGTCTGGTATAATAATAAACCAGACATATTGAAGAAACCTGAAGTTACAACAGGGCTGTGAAGGAGGAAACCTAAAACCACAAGGTGTCTCCAACTGATTAGACAACTGAATGAGTCGGGCCAGGAAAAGAGAAACTCTCCATACAAATGTGAGGTGTCCTTGATTCACTGTACCTAAACCCTCCGCTCTATGACCCGAGTTAGATTTTACCAGTAAGGCCTTGTCTACATACAAAGGTTATACAGATTTAACTATAGTGGTAGAGGGAAAGTGATACAACAAACCATGGGGTGGGTGCAGTTAAGAACAGTATATATCTACTTATCTTGCTATGGCTTAAGGGGGATATGAGTGAAAGGCATTTTGATGCTGGCCTAACTGTCCACACTAGAGATTGTATTTGTATAACCCTACTGGTTTAAAAAAAAAAAAAAATTCACCCCTAACCACTACAAAAACTGTGTACTACATGTGCTGTGTAAAGCATTTCTTTTGTTTTAAATTGACTTTCCCCCCACTTTTAATAAATCCTGTATTCAATTAGACAACTCGAGTCTTAGGCCTGGTCTACACTACAGAGTTAGGTCGACATAAGGCAGGAAATGTCTAATGACCGTGGAGGAGAATAGAGTAGGGCGGTAACACAGAAAATTACATATTATCAAGTGAGGCTACATATGTGTCAGGAAGGTTAAGGAAGTCTACACTGCTTTAATTTCTATACTGTATGGCTGGAAGAAAAAGATGTAGTAGGTCAATCACCAGGATGTGAGCAATCATACCTCCTGGTCAGGACCAGGTTACCTGGAGTGAGTCAGGACTGGAACAAGTGGGCATAGGAGCTCTGGGCAAACGCTTTGAGTAGCCACTGACTTGCTGCTGCTGGTGGTCTTAAGAGCTGGTCTGCTGACTCTTCCAGCCAATCAGGCGGTGTAATCAGGCAGCCCATTACAGGCCAGCTGGGCTTGTTAGGTGGCCTGGAGACTGGCTCTGCTGAAGACGCTGATTCCTGACAGTACCAAGAATCCCTGCCACATTCACATACCTGCACCTTTTGCATCCCATTAATGTGTAAATTATAATTTAGACTCCTTCAGGCACCCTTACTGATGGGTAATTCTCAGCTTGGGAGCTGGGACTGAAAGGCTGAGAGCTGGGGTGGGAAGCAGACTGTTCTTGCAAGTAGGCCAGTGGTAGCCAAGACAAGCGGATATTCGGGAGTGACCTGCAAAAAAAGGGGGCCATGCAGACAAACTAAAGGATTGAATTCTGGCAGGGGAATCTGCCAGCCAGCGCTTGATTGTCTTTGGAAAGAGCCCCATTTTCATACCTTTGTACTGGACTGCCTCTAGTGGCTGAAATTGGAACTTGCTCATCTTTTGCTTGTAATTGGTAAAGCAACCGTGTCTCGGCTGTTTGCACTGTTTATTCCGAGGGAGGGAATCCTTTGTTATTCATCAGAGTCTGTGAGCATTTATGGGAACCCACTGAGGGCTAGAGCCTGCAGAACCTAGTTCTTGGAACACCTACAGGTCTGATGGGGTACACCCAGCATGCTCCTAATACAGACTGGTGTACCATCCCATTCGCAGTCAGACCCTGCAGCATGGCTAGGTCCAGCATTATTTATGACCAGTCTGGCATAGCACTGAAGAATGCATTTGCAGGAGATAATTCTTTCTTTGGAGCAGGGGCTGGCTTTTCTTTATGTTCGTTTCTTCCCATTACCATAAATGGTCTTTGGTATTTGAAAGATAGACTGTCATTGTCCAGAGACTCAGTTACCTCTGGGGCCTTTCCCAATGCTAACCAATTACAGATGAAGATATTGCAAGAAATGTAGGCTACTTCGGCTCTCCTATATATGAAAGGGGGGCTGAACAGAAGAACAAACACCCAAATTCCACAAGAAAAGCTGTTCTCACATTATTTGCTACCTAGAACAATCCATAAGTGTCCAGAACTTTGCTAGGAAGTCTGTTCTAGGGGGATTTTTATCCTAATTTCTAGATCAGAAAGATGGGGTTAAGATTTCATAAATATTAGAGAGAACCTGGAGCCACAAAGGTAAGATCCAGATCAAATCTTCTCTTTAGCCAAGGGTTTGGATCCAAGATTGAGCTCATCTCTTTATCGAGTATTTAGATGATTTGATGCTTAATATTCAGTGATTGTTCTGAGGTTCATTCATCCACTAGGTTTTACCTAGAGCTGTGTGGAACAACCTTAGTGCCTTTTTTTATGACTTGAATGATTTGATTCTTATGGTTTCACCCATGAGGTTTGCTTTCAAGTTTCAGCGTCAAATAATCCCCAGATTTCAAAGTGAAAAGGAGCTGATTCCACTGAGTTTTGCTTTGTTTTAAGGGCAAACCATGGAAAGGAGTTTTGTGCGATTTCCAGTTCCATTCAAACCTAGATGTTCCTTCGTGACCGATTGTACTGCTGATATTTATAAAAAGACTATTTCTCTTTAAGGAGCTATTGTGCATATGTACTGGAATGACTGCAGGATTCAGGGTAACTTGCTTGCTTCCTCTGAGGTATTTATCCCAGGATACTGGCACTGCTATCACTCGTTTTTGGAACTATGTCCTCTTCTTACCAACACGACTGTATCATGGTATTTATAAAATTCAGCCCTGAGAGCTCTGAAAAGTGCTGCCTTCATTAATCATTTGAAATGTTTCAACCAGTTGATCTCATTAAATATACATTTTTGAGTTGACAATAGAATATGTTCCACTAGATTTCTTTCTATGCCTTGAAGGCGTAGTGAGAGCTAACCTAAGGTACTGTAGACACCTGAATCTTTTCCAGATTATTTTCCTTTTATTGCAAGCAAATTAGGCCCTGATTCAGCAAGGTATTGTAGCAAGGGCTTACCATTGATTTGAATGGGAGTTAAGCATGTGCTTAAGTAGTTTGCTGAATCGGGCCTTCATACACCAGAGTCTTTTACTGGTACCAACAAGGGGCCTGGTCTTATAGGTGCACAAGAAGGTTCAGCAGCTCACAGGATCAGTTTCTTGCTTACCCAGAGTGGGCCCAATCTTGCTCCTACCATTGCTTGATCATTGGCTTCAACAAGAGCTAGATCGAGCCTACTAACTGTAACCATTTTATGCAAACCTTGGAATGGTTTTGGCTATTGACTTAATGGCCAAATCCCAATCTTCTGCTCTTTGTTTGCACATGTTAACAGTATGTGCATATTCACACTCATGGCTGTGTGGTTTGCTTCTTAAAATATGCTCTGCTCTCACTTATTTGCATGCTCCCAAGGCCATGGAGGTCACTGCACCTAGGTATCTCTGCAAGAGATCATATATATATATATATACACACACACACACACACAATATACAGAGAGCATGCATGCATACACAAATCCCTTCACTTTTACATTGTTCCCGATCTGCTGTTGCTTTTACTATGCCAACTGCCTCACCTAAAATGAGAGAAACAACTTTCCACTCCACAATAGTACATAGATAAGGACATGATTAAACCGTACTGGGTGCTGCTGAAAGGCAAACTACTGCACTCCAATGTTCAAAAACCCAGAATAATGTGATGGTTATATAGACGGACAGCTCAGGCAAAGATTGCCTAGAGCATGGAATGATTGTCAGGAAGGGCAAAAATGTAGAAAATCATGTGAGTGTGTAATCTGCCAAAGCCAATTAATCCAAAGAACATTTTGCAACCATTAGTGTTGTATTACTGTGCATGCATCATAATTGCTACAGGTCTATGTGGACCAGCTTGCAGATCTTAAATGATATTGAGTTTCCATGTGACCTTTAATTATTTTCATTGCGTTTATTTGTGTTGAATAGTTGCAGTATCTCTCGTTAAAAAATGGACTTCTTTTTAATTTGCCATTCACGCAGTACTGCAAGAGACCACCGGGATCTTTCCAATAACAATGGACAAGAACTTGCTGTGATGGTGGAGTTTGGAAGAAAATCTGTAAAGCAGACACAGTGTATTACACAACATCAGAAGAAAAGAGAAGTGTAAAGGTGCATTTGTGTCATCCTTTTCTCACACACGCTTTGACATACCACATGGTTAATACTCTGCATGGAAAAAACACTAGGAACTTAAAACCATAGTGTCTAAGTCAAACGATATAAATCAAAGCTACAGACTGCACTTTGGTTTAGCAGCTTTGATGTAATCACACTTCCCTAGGTTTGGATTGCAGGCACCATGAGTTAAAAGTGGAGGTGAGCCCAAACCAAACACCCAGCTCTGAACGTTTCTGGAATTTAAGAGGATGGGGTGGACTTCAGCATTTGAACTTTGGATACATATTTTGCAGTTGGCCCCATCTCTATAACTGGCAGAATTAAAACGCTGGATCAATATACTCTACATCTTTGGGTTCTGTGAAATCTGGATCCTACTGTTGTGGTCTGAACCCAATTCTAGCCAAAAGACGACAATATGGGATCATGCCCAACTTGGTTCATGTGTCTACTGTAGCTGAAGGCCATATCCAGTAAATAACATGGAAAATACTTTTTAAATTTAAGGACTTAGTGATAGTGTTTGCTGGCTGCTTCTACTGCTGGCCTTGCGCGGAGAGGCCAAATATTTACCACTTTCAGGGGGAAGAGGGAATAGGTCCAATTTTTCTTTCTGATTTATTTGGTCTCCTAAAATTAGTGTTAAATTAGTGCAAAGCACTTCACTACCTCAACCTTCACCATCTTCACTGTCATAATTCCTATAGCATGTGCCTGCACTCTAGACTTTGGGTAACATTTTCAGAAACACCTAAATGCCTTTGGTGCTGAAGTGCCACTGAATTTCCATGAGTCTTAGGCCTCTAAATCACTTTGGTCTTTCAAAAATGTTGCCCCTTGACTTCAATAGAGTTTAAGTTCACTTCATACAAGGCTGAAATTCAGCCTAAGGGGCGTTGTCCTACCTAAGGCCCTTTATTCTAAATGCTCCATACAGAATCGTTTAACTTGTGTTCTTTGTCCTCATTTGTGTAATGTCAGAACTTCTAGTACTTTTTTCAACCACAGCCACATAACCGTTTCCTGGGTGTGTCTAGCTTCAGTCCCATCAGTCCCCTGGAGAAGAAATGTGCCTGTTGAATATATACTCCCTCTTTATTTTGAACCTTAAATCTCATGACCTTATATTTGTCTAAGCAGAAATACCCCTAATACTTCCCCATTTGTGTTTCCCTCTTGATGTCAATCCTTTCTTTTACATCACTTGTTTCTGTTTGATCGGATGTCCTCCGCAAACCTTGGCCTATCTGTTCCCTTTCTGCATTCAGAGAAATATAAAACCGTCCAAATCAACAGCAGCATGGTCTGCCCAATAGCTTGGCTGCTTAGCCCACAGCTACACTCTGTGACCCATCCAGGGCAGCAGGAATTAACACTAAATCTGACAGCATGCACTATATGTCACATTCGCTGCATTTACTACATGGATTTCCTAGAGGAACGTTTTTGTCTAGAGTGGCCGGCTCCCTAATCCCTCCGTTGGCCTCATCCCCTACACCCTTGAAATCCATCTGCTAAACAGATGTTTGGCAGAGGGAAGTAAGGACTAAATAGATAGGATGAGTGTTTGGCACTCAGAAGTGGATTAAGATTTATTGGGGTTGAGGGCTGTAGAGAAGTGGACTCACCCCTGCAGCGCCTCCTGCTGGTGACTTCTGGGAATTAGCTCAATCCAGCCTCTGGAGCACCCTCTGCAGGCCGGTGATCCACCTGTCCTCTGGCCCCCGTGTCCCTCCCGGACCCCGGTGCCCTTTTATCTGGGGTGCTGCCCCCCAGCAGTACACCCCTCAGTACTAGGGTCTCCCCTCCCCAGGGAACCCTCACCCACTATCCCTACCTCACCTCAGAATAAGGCCACTGCCAGTCACCAACTAGCCCCCGCTCCTTGGGGCAGACTGCAGTATAGGCCACTCATCACAGGCAAGGTTGGGTTTGGACCTGCTACCTTGGCCTACCCATGGGCTGCCCTCTGCAAACCCAGTACCCCTTGGCATTCTGCTAGGCCACAGCCTGGGGCTATCCAGGCTGGAGCTCCTCAGCCTTTCCTCAGCCCTGCTCCACTCAGGTACCCTATCTCTAGCTCGCTGCAGCCACGCCCTTCTCCCTCTGAAGGCAAAGAGAGACTCTTTGGCTTCTGGCTCCCAGCCTTTTTATACAGACCAGCTGTGGCATGATTGGGGCGTGGCCAAGCTGTGGCTATATCCCCAATCAGCCCAGTAGCTTTTCCCTTTGTCCCAGCCCTCTGCCAGGGCTGTTTTAAACCCTCTCAGGCAGGAGTGGAGTAACCACCCCGCTACAAGGGCACAAAGAACATGCCCCTTGCCATAGGGCCCTGCCCCCTGATTCTCCTTTTCCCCTAAAGGTTCCACCCCATGGCCAGGCTGGAAGCCGGAGCCGGGTTGTGGTAAGAGCTTCCCAGGGAGCCTGAGCCACTGTGGGGAGCCCTGGACCCTCCACCTGCCCTGGGTAACATGCCTGGGGGGTGGGGACACAGGCCAGCGGCTACTCTTGGGCACCTCAGCGCCTCAGTTGGGCGGTCCAGGGCTCCCCACCGCAGCTCACGCTCCCTGAGCGGCTCTTACCATGGCCCAACTCTGGCTTCTGCCGTGGCCAGTGGGGCAGGGCCTCAGGGGAAGAGGAAGAGCAGCGGGTGGGACCACATTTCTGGCCTCACCACTTCTACACAGGTTCTGGTGATCCTGTGGGTGCCCCCCAATTGGCGAGGGCCCATGTGTTAATCCACCACTACTGGCACTAAAGGCATCCTGAGTAGTTGCCTTTACCTTCTGCATTACTCAACCACAGATCGTCCCATGGTTTTGTTTCTCTACCATACTGGGAGGTTGCAGGGAGACTTACTGGGGCCGGATCCTTAGCCGGTGTGAGACAGCACTGCTCTATTGAAGTCAATGGAGCGACGTTGATTTACACCAGCTGAGGATCTGACCCCACATCAGTGTTATCGTTCTGGAAATCTTTTCCATACAGACCAAATTGTACTAGGTCCCTAGCCTTGCAGAGCTGTGCGTCAGTCCAGTCCTTGTAGGCAATGTGCATTAGACCAGAAGGACAAGAGAGTCTTCTTCAATAAATTATTTAAAAAAAAATCAGTTAAAAGAATAAATTCCCCTTACATCAAAAGTAGAGCAGCTCTGCTAGGAGTGCTCATCCCCAGTATATTTCCTTGGCCTCTTCTCTTTCTAGGTTTAAAAGTCGTTAGGAGATGGATTTATTTAGACAAGCCTTTAATTGTTAATCTGTTTTCTTTGTTCGGGAATTGATTGTGAACTGCAAGTTATATTTTGTTTTTCCTGGATGTTATTTTAAGTGCCTGTGTTCTATAATTGGACAGTGCTTTGGGCAACTCAGTTGGAAACGCACCCTATACATAAATCTGCCTTGCCTTTCTGCTAGCATTTAACCAATCCTTTGGCTCTGAAAGAGAAGGAAAAGAAAAGAAGCAAAACAGCCTCTTTTAGACAAGAGACAAAACCAGCCTGCCTTCTAGCATCGCCCTCCCATCTGAGCACCCAACAGGCACCTTGCACCAGTGCAGGTTTTCAAAAATGATGGCCAAGGAGTATAGCTTTGGAATTCCACGCCTGCAAACATCTGCGACTCCTTGCACGCTGGGGCCATGGGGGGAGTGTTATTCCAGCTGTACGACTGTACTACTTTCCTCTGCTTTCATGGCCTTGGGAGTGAAGCTGAAGTAAAACAGGGCAAAGAACAGGTGGCTGTGCTGAACAGAGAGCTAGTCTGCATGGTTAGTCTCTAAGGTGCCACAAGTACTCCTGTTCTTTTTGCGGATACAGACTAACACGGCTGCTGCTCTGAAACTAGTCTGCATGAGCTCTCACCAGCTCAGTCAGCTCCCCTTTACCATGTGCACATGGGTTTTTTCTTTTCTTTGGCCTTATATTCTTTGCCAGGCTGACGTGTCTGGCGAGTGGATCTGCCTACTGCACAGCCAGTATTCTCTGCCCTCCAGTCCTCTTGCAGACCAGAAGGCTCCCGATATTTACAGCCAAACACTTTTCCTCTGCAGTAGAACTGGGGGCTAGAGATCACTCAGAACAGCTACAGTACATGGACTGAGTGAAATAATTATTTTAGACCAAGACCGACAATTATTTAAAGGCGTTTGGAAGACCCATTAAAATAACTGGGCCCAATTCCAGTTCCGATGTCTCACTGTGCAGTCCTGGCGGGGGGCGTAAAGCAAGACTGATCATAACATGATGAATTAATATTATTATGTTAGTGGCATTATCGAGCTGGAACTCACAAGTGTAATGGAAAGCGCAAAACTGAATACGAAGCCAAAGAGCACTCATGGGGCCATGTTGTGCCATCGATTTTGAAACATTTTATGAAATCTAGGCGGAGTTCTGCTGAAAAATTGATGGCACAAGATGGCCCATAGTTCCTATCCACAGTGAGAGCTTTAGCTTATTGTCTGAATCAAAGCCCTATATCTGAACCTCCTACCCACTCAATTTTAATTCACTTTCAGAAACTTCTGCCTCATGCAGTGCCAGACATCAGACAGCATGAAACACGAAGAAACAGTCCTTTGATGCAACAAAGAAAGACAGATTTGGGTATCATCTCTGCTAAGATGATACTTGACTATCCATATGGCTGGGTTCAATCACCGGCTGGTTTTGTGAATAGGCACGTGCGCAGACAGACAAACACACAAACACACACACACACACACACACACACACACACACACACACACACACACACACACACACACACACAGATGTAAACGAAATACAAAAGCTGGCCATGACAGAGGACAAAAGCTGAAAGCAAAAGCCTTTGATTCAATTCATGTCACAATCCAGCTGCATAATTTTAGCATCCTGGAAACATCCATGCTATTCAGCATGAAAGATTAAAATAAAATAAATATATGGCGCTATACCTATCTCATAGAACTGGAAGGGACCCTGAAAGGTCATTGAGTCCAACCTGCTGCCTTCACTAGCAGGACCAAGTACTGATTTTGCCCCAGATCCCTAAGTGGCCCCCTCAAGGATTGAACTCACAACCCTCGGTTTAGCAGACCAATGCGCAAACCACTAACCAATCCTCCCTCCCCCAATGCAGTTGCCTGTTGGCCTTTTGATTCCAAATGGTAAAGTGGTTGCCAGCTGGTTGTACAGCAGAGTAGGAAAAGAGCCAAAGTTTTCAAAAGCAGAAGCTTGGGGCTCCTATATCCATACTAAGGCACGTGTCTGATTTTCCCATTGTGGATAATAGAAGCTGTTGGAGACTCCACACATTTGCAAATTGTCTAACCACTGACTTTTGGGCTCCAATCAACCCAACCTGGGTCAGGTCTACCCTCCCACCAAGAGCCTCCGACAGGCTGTAGCCTTCAGCCGGTTCCCAGATCGAGCCCACATTGGAACAGCTTGTCTGCTGTCCTTCCCAGCCAGCCCTCCCCTGCTGGACTTTCCTCCTCTTCAGTCCAACCCTCTGCACAGGTGTAGCAGGATCAGAGTAACTGAACGGGGCTGACTGGCCCAAGGCCTCTTGCCCTTAAAAGGGAAGGCTGCCCTATTTCAATCACCTACCAGTGGGGCTCATTATAATGCAATATTTGGCATGGGCCATACCTTGAGATCTTTTCTCAGGACTGGACTTAGCAAACCACATACATTCCTGCTGAACTTTAACCACCTAGGGATGGGATTAAGCATGTGCTAAGGGCTGGCTCCAATGCCAACTGAAGTCAAAGTCAAAAAGCAGGGCTTGCCTCAAAGAGTTTGGCCCCAGTCCAGCACAGCACTTAAACTGACCTTGACTTTAAGTACATGAACAGTCCTGTTTATGTCAGTAGGATTACTCATATGCTTAAAGTCAAGCACGTGCTTAAGTGTTTTTTAAAATCAAGGCCTAATTTAGTGTTCTTCTTACAGGATTATTTAAAACATGGTACCAGACCCTCTAATGGAAATTATTTTCTTAAAGGAAATTTCTTCTGTAGAATCAACAACAAAGAGCTCTAACAAAATTCAGTGGCTGTTGCCTCTGACTCTCATTGCCTTTAATGGGAGTCCATGACTAAAATCTGGCTTACCCTGTGGAGAATTAAGGGGAAAGGCTGTAGATGTTCAACTTCAATAACAGGACAAGCCATTTTGACAAAGATATGAAATATTTAGACTCAAAGTGTTTCCTTTCCCTTAATTTCATCTCACTTAAAACTTTGAAAACTGCTATAGGTGAAACCACCAGAGGTTTGGATTCATACTGTGTCCAAATGTATCCAAAAGAGAAATGCATCCATTTTCTATGCAACAAATGCTCAATTGCAGATTTTTTGGGTAATAAAACCTCCAGCCTAGCTATTTAATTATTCAGCTGACTACCAGAAGAACATGAAGCCATAGAACTCTAAAGCCACTTGCTTGAAACTCTGGAGTAAGGGATAACAAATGTAATTTTAAATGAAGCTTCCTAAACATTTTAAAAACCTTATTTACTTTACATACAACAATAGTTTAGTTATCTATTATAGACTTATAGAAAGAGACCTTCTAAAAATGTTAAAATGTATTACTGGCACGTGAAACCTTAAATCAGAGTGAATTAATGAAGACTCGGCACACCACTTCTGAAAGGTTGCTGACCCCTGCCCTACTGGCTAAAATAGGAGCATTGAAAAATTACATAAATAGCAAGATTAAGAGCACTATATAATTACGAGGGATTTTTCATTCCCATCCAGTAATTTCCTGGGAGCAATTCATGCTTTTGCAGTGGGTCATTATTAATAATGTTTATATTGGGATAGCGCCTAGAGGCCAAACAGGTCAAGGCGCCATTTGTGCTAGGTCCTATACAAACAGAGACACATTCATTCATAGATTCGTAGATTTTCAAGGCCAGACGGTGCCATTAGAACATCTAATTTGACTTCCTGCATAACACAGGTCAGAGACCGGAGCCGTAACAAGGAATTTTTGCGCCCGAGGCAAGGGCCGGTTCCAGGCTCTTCAGCGGCAATTCGGCAGCGGGTCCCTGAGTCCCTCTCGGAGAGAAAGACCCGCCGCCGAATTGCCGCCGAAGAATGAATGAAGTGGCGGTGGCAATTTGATGGCAGGTCCTTCCCTCCGAGAGGGACTCAGGGACCCACCGCCGAATTGCCGATGAAGAAGTGGCAGCGGTAGAGCTGCCGCCGAAGCGTTGCTGATCGTGGCTTTTTTTTCTTTTCTTTTCTTCCTTCCTCTGCCCAGCTTGGGCGGTAGAGCTGCGCCCCTCCGCTTTGTGCGCCCGAGGCAAGTGCCTCACTCGCCTCGCCCTTGTTACGGCACCGCCAGAGACTAACGGGCAGGCCCTGCTCCCACAAGATGACAATCTTCATGGCTGAGACAGACAGGTGAGCCTGGCAAGGGCGATAGGGAAACACCCACAATAGGAGCAAAGAGTCCTGTGGCACCTTATAGACTAACAGAAAAGATCTTCTGTTAGTCTATAAGGTGCCACAGGACTCTTTGCTGCTTTTACAGATCCAGACTAACACGGCTCCCCCTCTGATACTTGACCCACAATAGGGTGTGTACAATTCGTAGCCAATCATAACAGCCAGGATAGTGGGACTGTATCAGGTTGCTGCTGCTGATATGCTTTGAGGAGTTTTGAGGAGGACTAGGGGCGGGGGTTACCCATTTTGGCTGGGATCTTTTCCCAGGCGTAAAGGATGGCATGGGAAATAGTGCAGAAGTGGTTGTGGGAGAGGTGAGCAATGGAGGCTGGCATCGCTGGTAGAACGGAGGTAGGAGTCAAACTTGCACTAAGAGATGAGAGCAGATAGGTAGGACAGGGCTAAATTGTGAAGGGCTTTGAAGGGCGTTTGAAGCAGTGAAAGAAGGGGCCATGATGCGGAGACTTAAAGAGAAGCACAGTCAGAGTGATGACAGGAAGACTATCTTAGCAGACCATTTGGAATAGACTCGAGCAGCCTGAGGTTGCAAGGACTCTGGGCCAGGGATAGCAGCGGTCAAGGCATGAGATGACCAAGATTTGGACAAGAGTTTTGGCCGCATGGGCCGAGAGGCAAGGTTGGCTCTTGGAAATGCTGTGCTGGATAAAGCAGCAAGAGTTGGACAGCCTGGATGAGTGGGTCAAAGAGGGGGCCGAGTTAACGATGAAACCTTGGGGGCTTGAGCAAATGGGAAGATGGTGGGGCTACCCAGCCTGCTACAGAAAAAGAAAAGTGGGTCGGGGATGGGGAGAGAGAAGAACTCACCCATGAGTCACAGGTGGAAAACAACTGCCCAAGGGACAAGGCAGGGCAGATTCAGACCTCATCCTTTATCGTTGCTTTAAGAGGAAATCTATGAAGGCAGCAGGGGTTGGTGCAATTAGTGGTCATGATAATAATCACATATACTGAAGAGATTAGCAGGTTCAGTGCTACTTCCCGGGACAGCATTACTTTTCAGTTTATGTAAATGTTCCTCTCTTTGTCTTAAAAAAATTTGGGACCATGTCATCACAGCTGCTTTTCAGCTCTGTGCAGCTGCTCCAAGTGTCATCAGCTTGGCATCCCTGGAGTGCCTGTATAGTTATAACTGTACTGTGGTCTGCTTTGCAGAGCATAGATCACTAATTATATGGCCAGGCAGACCACAATACAGCACCACTGACAGCTTTATGGTTGATCCGGTGGCGACTGGATGGCGTCATCTAGATATACGGTAGCGGCCAGCAAAGAGAGCAGCAGCAGGGCTACGGGGCAATGCTCCCTATGGTTTTAAGAGCTGAAAAGCGACACTTTGCCCACCTGCAGAGAGTCCCTGATGGGCTGGTGGTCCCTTCCCTATTCCTGGGGTGGTAGCTTTGCTTTAATTGAATGTGCTGTACCATGATTCATAAAGGAAATGTAAAGCCAGCACCTACGCAATTTGCACAGTTGACTTCTCCCAGAGCTAGGGTGGGTGTGTGCCTCCTGAAAATCCATGTCAATGAAGGGAGCATCAGACAGCAAAAGCAGGGGGAAACAACTGGAAAGTGGGCCATAGTTCAGGGCAACTGCACCTGTAATCCCCCTCTGTGGTCCCCTGAGGACACCCAGTGTAAGCCCTCTTTTGGGTGGAGGCCTGCGTCTCTCTCCGTCCTGACTAGGTTTTTCCAGGCTGCACAATTCCCTGCCTACACTGTGGTATTCCCAGCAAGCCAGACTGCCTAAGCAGGCCAGTGTCCGAGCTTTGCTTTCTCTAGAGGCTATGGACAGTGGCAATTGCCAGCAGTTACAAGTTATGACACAGCTCTTTCTAAGCAAGCACACTTATTCTTAAGGTGCAAGCGTTACAGAGAAAACATTTAAAATGTTTGAAAAAACTTCACGCTTGCTAAAAAACTTAGAGGTCACCCCCACAACTCCAACATGGACTCTGGGAGGAGTCAGTCCTTCATACCAGATCACAACAGCCTTAGCTTGAATAGGCCTAGTCTTTCCTTTATTCAGCATGGGCCCTTTGGAGCAGGTAATCAGCAGACAATGGTGCCCTCTTCAGGGCATAGCTTCAAAAGTCTGGGATGTTCACAACCGGAGGTGGGGAATTTGCATTCACCTCCCTCTAGAGATTCCCCAGGAAAACCATTTAATACTGTTTGTCCCAAAAGTCCATTCTCACTTGGCACATTGTACAATACAGTCTTCTGAAGTTCTACTCCTGAGGGCATTCTGTGCCAAAAAAATAAAAAATTCTGCCCACAATATTTTAAAATTTTGCAAAATTCTGCAAATTTTATTTGTCAAATAAATGTGGAGGCTCCAAGCATGGCATTGGAGAGCACAGGCCACAGAGGTGGGAGATCACTATGCAGCTGTCCCCAGGACACAGACTCAGCGGTGAGGCTGCACCCAACCCTGATACAGCGCAAGGATCAGGCCTGTCCCAAAAACACCCCAGGGCCCTGCCCCTCCGTGCCAGGTGCACCAGGTGTGGGCAGGCAGGCTCAGCAAGGCAAGATCCAAGTGTGGAGGAGCTTAGTGGGGGGGATCCAGGTGTGGATTGAGAGGGTTCTGTGTGGGGCAATATGGGTGCAGGTGACTCAGTGGGGGATCCAGGTGTGGGGGGATCTGGATGCACAGGGGCTTGTTAGGGAGTTCTGGGTGCAACAGTAATGGGACTCTGCAGGGGGGTCCAGGTGAAAGTAGTTGGGGCTCAGCAGGAGAGGTCAGGTGTCTGGGTGCAGGGCCGGCTCCAGGGTTTTGGCCACCCCAAGCAGCCAAAAAAAAAAAAGCCGTGATCGCGATCTGCAGCAGCAATTCGGCGGAAGGTTCTTCGCTCTGAGCCGGGGTGAGGGACCGTCCGCCGAATTGCCGCCAAATAGCTGGACGTGCCGCCCCTCTCTGAAGTGGCCGCCCCAAGCACCTGCTTGCCAAGCTGGTGCCTGGAGCCGGCCCTGCTGGGTTTGGGGGAGTTAGAACTTGGAAGGAGGGGTCTGTGTGTGTGGGGCTTAGTGGTGGGGTCCAGATACTGAGAGAGTGGAGCTCAGTGTGGTGAGAGTCCAGGTACAGCTGGTGAGGCTTGGTATGGTCGGGGTGCAGGTGGCTCATCGGGATGGTCCAGGTGCAGTGGGAGTGGGGCTTATTGGGGGTGGTGAAGCTTATTGGGAGGTTCTGGGCTTGAGGGGGTCTGGATGCACAGGGGTTTGGTGAACGGGGGAGCAACTCCTTGTACAGTGATCCTTCCCCCTGCAGCTGAGGAGTGATGGCTGTAGGAAGCACGGGGGGCGGGGGAAGGGAGAGTTTGCAGAGCTTCCTATAGTCGGGGGAGAAATCTGGGGGTGGGTCTGACACAGCCCTGGATGCCGTGCATGGGAAGAGGAAGTCCCGTCCTCCCCAACCCAGCTGAGGCTAGCAGCTGAGCCCAGCACAGGGTAGGACCCACCAGCCGGGTCTTCCCCAGTCCTGCCCCCACCCCACAGTGATTTACCTCTCTGCCGGCTGCACTGGGCACCTGAAACTTACTGCTGGGGAGGGTCACATGACTGCTTTTGTTGCTTCCTATTGCTTCCCTATCAGAAAGCCGTTTTTCTGTGGGGAAGCAAAGAAATCCGTGGGGAACATAAATTCTGCACATGTGCAGTGGTGCAGAATTCCCCCAGGAGTAAAATTCATAACACTTCCCAGGGTTCAAAACCCATCCTTCCCCTGAGAAATTACATGCTGTCACAGTCCACAATAACATCCAACCTTTGCATTTAATACAACGGACTCCCAGGATACTTAAACTTAATTCAGTAAGGTTGTTCAAGGATAGTGCAGGGAATTGCCAAGTCTGTCACAAAGTGCCCCCTCTCCTGCAACATTAGCTACATCTTGTGGCCTTGTTTGTGGCATCGGTGTCCCCTCACCTAGTGATAACACTGGAGTGGTGCTGCCAAGAAGCTGATGGAGAGACACAGACGTTCCTGCCCTTCAGCAGACCCCCTGAATGCCACATGCATCGTGAAGGGCTAACAGGTTCTGCCCATTCTGAAGGAGCCAAACCCCATCTCCCTGACAGAGCCTGTGAGGAGCACCAGGTGTACAGCAGCCCCAGTCGTGCCCCGTTCCTCATTACTGTGCCCCCAACACTGGCAGCCAGGAGGGGGGTTGGTGTGGGAGCAGCAAAGAATCCCCCTTTGCACAGAGGTTCTCCAGGTTTCAGGCTGATTTTTGCAGGCAGAATGGTGCAAAGCAGCCAGCACGTGGATCAGGAATGGGGCCAGAATCTGAATGTGCTTCTCTGGCTCAGTGAATTACCACCAGCTCCTTCAGGAGCCAGGCAGTTTACACTAACATTACTAACTACATTACTACTCATCACTCACAATGCAGTTTCTGGAATTTACTTGCTAACCAAATACTCTATCCCCAGATCATTAGAAATACTGTACTCCTACAAGTGTGGCACTAGAGCGAAATCACCTGGCCCTTGTTATCACAATATCTCCTGCTGAGCCGGTGGTGATCAGATGTCAGATCAGTTAGCAGGAGCTCAGCAGGCTAACCCCAATCGAACTGTGCATTCATGCGAACTGCAGCAGCAGTTGCGGATAAAACCCACTAGGTGGTGGCATGAGGGAAAGAAACATACGGAATGAGTTCAATTCCCCCCCGCGACAGCTCATGGGAGAAAGAGGGAAATCAGCCTTAATACTGTCCAAACACATCAAAACACTGCGGACAATTTTGCTCCCATTTCATGATGGTGTCATCTGTTTCAGGCCACTCTTTCCACAGACTTACAGCTATGCTACTGTATATTATCTTCTGTGTCATTTAGCAGCATATGATGCTATAATTAACATGGCACTCATTCCATGCCATGGACCGGCAAGCAGGCAGTTCTCACTCTGGACATACTGGCCCAGCTCTGAATAGCAGGCGCTAATTTCAGACACAGTGTTGGATGCCTTTGGGCTGATTTTCAAACGTGACATGCCACAGTCAGTCAAATCCTCCGATCTGGCCTCAGCGTGCCCAGCACCAGTCAGGAAGAAGGAAAGGGTATGCCATGGTGGTTTAAAGCCAACCTCACCTTCTCCCAGTTCTAGGGGTACCAGGCATGCACCAGTCCCGTGCTGAAATGTAAAGGAGCCTGCAGGTTTCTCAAACTAGATTGCCGCCAAGGGGGCCATTCCCGTGTCTAGGGACGGCCTGGCAGCAGGCCCCCCCTGACCATACCTCCTGAAGTAGTGACAGGGAAAGCGACAGCTTTGCTGCCTCTGCTCCATCAGAGGATTCTGTCATGCCAGAGAAATCCTCTACTGGCCTTTACAACATATTTAAGGCTTCTTTCCTCATGCCATGGAGATGTTCTTCCAAAAAGTCCCTTCATGTGACTTAATCTGGGAAACTGACCCATCTGTGCATACTGCCTTGTATGCTCTGAGCACTGCTTGTTATACTTCATCTGGCCTCCCTCCATCTGTAGCCACCTGTTGTCTCTTGTCACAGACTTAGACCGTAAACTCTCCAGGGCGGCACTGAGCTCTGTGGGGCCCTGGTTGGGCCCCTAGACACTGCCGTGATACAAATAACAAACACCAACAAAAATCTCTTGCTGGCTTTATTGAAATGTTTATTAATGGCTTCTCTCATTGAGAGGGAGAAAAGCATGAACAATGAAATAAGCACACAAAAAAAGACACCCCCCCTCACAGCCTCCCTCACGCCAAAACAACAACAACAACAACACCCAAAGCTAAGTACCACATACAGCCTCTTGCTTCATGTTATAACATAGTATTTCACCAGTGGTCACTGCTTCATGTTGCAGGAAAAGCCAGAGAAAGAACCACAGGAGAGAGGAAAGAGAAAGAAACCATAGGAAATGAGAGAAGGGGGATGCGCCGGACATTGCGCCTCAGATGGAAGAAATGCCAAGCAGTGCCAGAAGATGGGCACCGCACAGAAATGGCAACATCAGTCTGCGGGTTAGATTTTTAGCTGGGACACATCAGTGTACTTCCATTGACTTCTATGGAGCTATGCTTCACATCAGCTGGGGCCCTGGTCCCAGTCCCAGAAGTGACTCTTTGTTCCATAAGGTTTATCTATAGAACGCACAGGCATGATGATGTTGGCCTCCTTTATAAAGCACTCTGAGATCTACTGATGTAAAGTGCTATCTCAGAGTTGGGTATTATTAACATTACTAGACCTCCATGAGCACAATTCCATTCCAAATGTTCTCTCTGTTGAATTATTAAAGATAAAGGCAAATGGCACCATCTTTGTGGAGTTCTTCTCTGCTTTTATATCCTGCTCTCGCTAGAGCTGCCCAGTCACTCACCCCAGTATCAGTTTTCTATCTTGGGCGTTGTGGACGATTTCCAGTGTTGCACTGTCAGATATTTTGCTACCGGAAGGCCGGTGGGAGCCAGCAGTTATGCAAATCAGTAAGTGTTTTGGGCTGGTGAGCCTCAGTACAAACAATTCTGCCTGCAATAAGAGAAAATGGGTGACTCAAGTAGGTGGCTAAATGTATATTTAGGCTCCTAAATAAGTGGTCTGATTTTCAGAGGTGCTGAGCAAATTGAATCTGGAGATCTTGGGCCAGTAAAACCAGTGTCATTGATGAAATCTATAGGAGTGACACAAGAGTGCAATACTAACTGTTTTTCCTACCTAGGTGTGAAAACCCCTCTCTCATCTTTGATGGCTTCCAAAAGCACTAATTTAATCTTTCTTGACAGTTTGTCCAACTCTAGTGCAGATTCTTTTAGAGTGATAAAGCAGTCATTAATTTCCACAGGAAAGAAAAGAAGACATTAACTGCTCTGCTGTTCAAACAACAATGCTGCAATTGTTACATTGTCAGGATAAATTAGGCTGCAGAGTGGTGAAAACCCCAAAGGAAACTACATTCCCTTCTGAAATGTTCCTGCAAAGACCTTAGCTGGCCTCTTCCTGCAATGATGCTTTCAGAAATATCCAACAGCTCAAGTTTGGACACTAAAGGCTAGGATTGTCAAGAGACTAAGGTGCTCCACTCCCATTGGATTTCTATACAGTTTTGGGCACCAGAATCCCTTGGGATCCTTTGAAAATCTCATTTTAAATGAAAGGCATGTTGCAAACAGAACTGAAATTGTTCCCCTGAAGGATATGCCTTTTCTTAGCTGTTTACACTGGATTTCTGGGCAAATGTTGATCTATCATGTCAGACCCTCCTCTCTTCATCTGATGCTCTTACTCCCCCCTTCTCAGGCTTGTCGTCATCAAAGTTAGCTCTCTGTCTTCTCAGGAGATTCATGATATGTATATTTTTGTGCCTGATGCTCTTGAGATGTCTGAAAAATGTTCCTGTGAACCAGTCACTGTTGCATCACTCTCAAGTGAAGATAAATTTCCTCCCATTCCACCTTCCCCCCCCGTTCTAAGACATGCCAGGAATACAAATTTGCTTTGCAAAGTTAGGGCTAAGCCAATAATATACCTCATTTTTATAAGGCAGCACTTTCACTTTTAAAATTTAAGATGACAGAGTTTGAAGGGATATCTGGCTTGTTTGACTCAAGATGTTTCCAATTTAAGTCAAGTCTAATTTTTTCTTTAGTAATATCCATTTCTGTTCTTCTGTAACTTAAGTGAGACAAAACATTTACTAAGAACTTAACAGAACAACAACCATGGAACACTTGATTAATATCGATGCTTATTTGCCCCCACTGAATTCCGTGTATGCTTTGAATTTCTTTCACTGTAAACGCTCCTGGGCTGAGATTTGCTATTGTTTGGCATAATTTTGCCACTGCATTGCAACTGCATTCAGCAACTGCTGAATTCAAAGCCCATTAAAGCTAATGGAAAGATGTCCATCAACGTCAATGGACTTTGGATCAGGTCCTTATAGCACAGACGATGAACAATAATTTAACAGTGTCAAAGGGCCTGGTTCTACTTTCACTTGCAGGATACAATCAGGAATAAGTGGAGTTAATCGACCTGATTTCACCTCCCTTTACGCTGATGCAACTCCACTCACTTCAGTGGAGTTATTCCTGGCTTACATTTCTGTAAGTGAGAGGAGAATGAGGCCCCAAATATTGTCTGGATTACAAAGTAATACATTTCTCATGTGGAATCTCTCACACTAGGAAATTCAAGCGATTAGACTTCATGGGGGGAAAAATCAGATATTCTTCACTACTTTTAAGAGGTTTACAACTGTCAGAGACAATGCTGCTGCAATGAACTGTAAAAAAACAGGGCTAGCTGGCTGAGAAAAGGGGGCTGCTAATTTGTTGGTCTAGATCAGCAGTTCTCAAACTTCGTTGCACCGCGACCCCCTTCTGACAACAAAAATTACTACATGACCCCACGAGGGGAGACCAAAGCCTGAGTCTGCCTGAGCCCCACCACCCTGTGTGTGTGTGGGGGGGAAGGGGGTGCAAAGCCAAAGCCCAGGGGTTTCAGCTCCAGGCAGGGGGCCTGTAACTTGAACCCCACTGCCCAGGGCTGAAGCCCTCGGGCTTTGGCTTTGGACCTGAGCGGTGGGACTTGGCTTCAGCCCTTGGCCCCAGCAAGTCTAACACCAGCCCTGGTGACCCCATTAAAATGGGGTCATGACCCACTTTGGGACCCCGACCCACAGTTTGAAAACCCCTAGTCTAGAGCCTTTGAAAGCAAATAAGGCGAGGGAGGGGGACTGGGTGATTCAGGGGACTGGCAATTGGATCCAGTGCTTGAGTCATCTCTCTTAAGAGTGGGTGAAGGAGGGGAGAAGATGGGGCAAATATTAATTGCCCTTTGTGCTTGTCAGCACAGTTGCCAACTTTCCCGTGGTAAATAAGCACCCCAACTTTCATAATAAGCCAAAAATCAAGCTAATCCCATTTCAAAACAAGGCCAAAACAAGCCAATTCCTAAGAACCCCAACACTCTCTGTGACTAGATCCCCCGGGCGTGCAGTCTGGGACTGTGGTGAACCGCTGTGCACCCCTGACTCTCTCCCCCCCCCACCCCATGCTTGCCCCCCATTGCCCCTGCTTGCCAGGAGCTGATTAAAAAAAAAAGAAGAAGAAGAAGCAACAAGCTACAAGCCAAACAAGAACAAGCTACAAGCCAAAAACTAGCCAATAAGCAACTCACAAGCCAAGTAAGCCAAAACCAAGCCCAATTTCTGCATTTTTTCCACGGGTTTGGCATGTTTGCTTGTCACCCTTATGCATGGGACAAACTCCACAAAGTCTGTATCCTCCTACAAAACTCTGCCTAAGATTTGCTTCTGCCATGAGGTTTATAGGGTACTTCCATCTGAGTGACAAGGCACAGGCAGGCAGTGAATTGAGCACGCTGCTTATTATGGAAAAATGAGTTTGTTTCACTGTGTCCTTTCCCTCCCCTCCCTGCTTCTTCCCTTCCACTTCTGCTTGTCTATTTCATCCACCTGTTGCATTTGGCGAAAACCCTAGATTGTAAGCTCTCTGCTGCAGGGACTGCCTTTTTACTACGGGTTTGTACAGCGCCTTGCACACTGGGTCTCCCAGTCCTTGACTGGGCTCCGTAGTTGCTACTGTATGACAACAGATAATAACGTTAATAATAAAAAAACATTAATACAAGTTGTCTGTGCACTTATTTGTTGCCCCAAATCTTAACGTGAGAAGCACAAGCAAAAATAATTGCTAATGGTTAGCGGAGCAGGCAAATAATCAGAATGATTTCCTATTGCTGAAGTGTCTGATTCACAATATAACTTTGTCCTTCTATCTCAGCTGCGAGATAACTGCTCCGACTGGCAAAGGAGCTGCGGGTGATGTTTTTAAGCATGCTGGGCTCTTCCATGCTTGCGTAAGGAGTAGCAGAACAGAAGGAGGGGCACAGCTGGTGCTCCAGCCAGCTGTAAAAGAAACGGGGAGAGAATAAAGTATTGTACATTTTGTAGAAATCATGAACCAACTAGGACAGAGCTGTGACAGGCACAGCTGGCACAGTGGACTTGAAATATGAAGCATGACTTTCAAAAATAAGTTTGCCATGACCGGGCAGAGGCCAGCAGCTTCTGAGACAGAAGGATTATAAATCGTTAGCACGGAGCTTCATGAAAACAAGAAGTCAGGATTTCTTATGGCATATGTCACATTCCTGGTTGAGCGTCTCCTAATGGATATGCACCGGGTAGTTGTGTTTTGGACCAACAGTCTGGATCCCCGTGCTTCTAAGCTGCCTGGGTCTCGGGGCAGGCTCCAGCCACATCCTGGATCTGGCTCCTTGGGCACACTTCTCAGGCATGGACCCTGTCTGGTACCATGTCTAGGGAATTGGGACCCTGTGGTCCAACTGCACCGGGCCCCCAGGAAACCCCTACCACTCAAATTCATCTTCTCCAGAATTCCACCCCTCTGAGTACTCTGGTCTATAGTTTAACCCTTCGGGGACACGTGGTAGTTGAAGCAAGAAAGACTGCCTCTGAGCAGAGGGATTTCTGAGCCAGTCACGCTTCACTTTTAGAGGTTACAAGAGATACACAGATCTATTTTCTAGGCAATATACTAAGGGCTTGTCTATACTTACGCGCTGGTTCGGCGGCAGGCAATCGAACTTCTGGGTTCGATTTATCCCATCTTGTCTGGACGCGATAAATCGAACCCAGAAGTGCTCCCCGTCGACTCCGGTAATCCTGCTCGGCGCGAGGAGTACGCGGAGTCGACGGGGGAGCCTGCCTGCCGCGTCTGGACCGCAGTATGTTCGAACTAAGGTACGTCGACTTCAGCTACGTTATTCACGTAGCTGAAGTTGCGTACCTTAGTTTGAATTGGTGGGTTAGTGTAGACCAGGCCAAAGGCACAGTACACCATTCCCTCCCTCTGAGTCCTCACTGATCTTTGGGTGTTCTTTGGGATTCAAACAGTGTTTTAGCTTGAAACCCAGGGTTCCTCCCCCGGACCTCTTTCCTCTGGTTCAATCTTCTCCTGGTCATGCAGCCTCCTCGCTGACCCTGCAGCAAGCTCCCTTCAGCTTGGCTGATCCAAAGGTTCCCTCTAGCTCAGGAAGCACGCCTCTTGGTGCATCTTAAACCACCCGGAGTCTGAGTTTTTTAAAACCAGTTCTAGCATCTTTACATAAGAACTAGGGCTGTCAATTAATCGCAGTTAACTCACGCGATTAACTCAAAAAAATTCATCATGATTAATCGCACTGTTAAACAATAGAATACCAATTGGAATTTATTAAATATCTTTGGATGTTTTTCTACATTTTCAAATATACTGATTTCTATTACAAACAGAATACAAAGTGTACAGTGCTCACTTTTTTATTACAAATATTTGCACTGTACAAATAATAAACAAAAGAAATAGTATTTTTCAATTCACCTCATACAAGAACTGTAGTGCAATCTTTATCGTGAAAGTGCAACTTACAAATGTAGATTTTTTTTGTTACACAACTGCACTCAAAAACAAAACAATGTAAAACTTTAGAGCCTACAAGTCCACTCAGTCCTACTTCTTATTCAGCCAATTGCTAAGACAAACAAATTTGTTTACATTTATGGGAGATAATGCTGCCCACTTCTTATTTACAATGTCACCTGAAAGTGAGAACATCACATGGCATTTTTGTAGCCGGTGTTGCAAGGTATTTACGTGTCAGATATGCTAAACATTAGTATGCCCCTTCATGTTTTGGCCACTATTCCAGAGGACATGCTTCCATGCTGATGACGCTCATTAAAAAAATAATGTGTTAATTAAATTTGTGACTGAACTCCTTGGGGAAGAATTGTATGTCTCCTGTTCTGTTTTACCAGCATTCTGCCATATATTTCATGTTATAGCAGTCTCGGATGATGACCCAGCACATGTTGTTCATTTTAATAACACTTTCACAGCAGATTTGACAAAACACAAAGAAGATCGAGATTTCTAAAAATAGCTACAGCATTTGACCCAGAGTTTAAGAATCTGAAGTGCCTTCCAAAATCTGAGAGGGATGAGGCGTGGAGGAGCATGCTTTCAGAAGTCTTAAAAGAGCAACACTCAGATGCGATAACTACAGAACCCGAACCACCAAAAAAGAAAATCAATCTTCTGCTGGTGGCGTCTGACTCAGATGATGAAAATGAACATGCGTCGGTCCGCACGGCTTTGGATTGCTATCGAGCAGAACCTGTCATCAGCATTGACGCATGTCCTCTGAAATGATGGTTGAAGCATGAAGGGACATATGAATCTTTAGTGCATCTGGCACATAAATATCTTGCGACGCCGACTACAACAGTGCCACGCGAATGCCTGTTCTCACTTTCAGGTGACACTGTAAACAAGAAGCAAGCAGCATTATCTCCCATAAAATATAAACCAACTTGTTTGTCTGAGCGATTGGCTGAAGTAGGACTGAGTGGACTTGTATGCTCTAAAGCTTTACATTGTTTTATTTTTGAATGCAGTTATTTTTTTTTAGTATCAAAGGGGTAGCCGTGTTAGTCTGGATCTGTAAAAGCAGCAAGGAGTCCTGTGGCACCTTATAGACTAACAGACATATAGGAGCATGAGCTTTTGTGGGTGAATACCCACTTCTTCGGATGCATGTAGTGGAAATTTCCAGGGGCAGGTATAAATATGCAAGCAAGAGTGAGTAAGGCTAGAGATAACGAGGTTAGTTCAATCAGGGAGGATGAGGCCCTCTTCTAGCAGTTGAGGTGTGAACACCAAGGGAGGAGAAACTGCTTTTGTAGTTGGCTAGCCATTCACAGTTTTTGTTTAATCCTGAGCTGATGGTGTCAAATTTGCAGATGAACTGAAGCTCAGCAGTTTCTCTTTGAAGTCTGGTCCTGAAGTTTTTTTGCTGTAAGATGGCTACCTTTACATCTGCTATTGTGTGTCCAGGGAGGTTGAAGTGTTCTCCTACAGATTTTTGTACATTGCCATTCCTAATATCTGATTTGTGTCCATTTATCCTTTTACGTAGGGACTGTGCAGTTTGGCCGATGTACATAGCAGAGGGGCATTGCTGGCATATGATGGTGTATATTACATTGGTGGACGTGCAGGTGAATGAACCGGTGATGGTGTGGCTGATTTGGTTAGGTCCTGTGATGGTGTCGCTGGTGTAGATATGTGGGCAGAGTTGGCATCGAGGTTTGTTGCATGGATTGGTTCCTGAGTTAGAGTTACTATGGTGCGGTGTGTGGTTACTGGTGAGAATATGCTTCAGGTTGGCGGGTTGTCTGTGGGCGAGGACTGGCCCGCCACCCAAGACCTGTGAAAGTGAGGGATCGTTGTCCAGGATGGGTTGTAGATCACTGATGATACGAGGTTTTAGCTGGGGACTTATGTGACCAACAGAACTCCACTGGCCATCACATACGGGGTCAGACCAAAGGTCCATCTAGCCCAGTATCCTGTCTTCCAATGCCAGGTGCCCCAGAGAGAATTAACAGAACTGGTAATCATCAAGTGATCCATCCTCTGTCCCTCATTCACAACTTCTAGCAAACAGAGGCTAGGGACACCTTTCCTGCCCATCATGGCTAATAGCCATTGATGGACCTATCCTCCATGAACTTATCTAGTTCTTTTTTGAACCCTGTTATAGTCTTGGCCTTCACAACATCCTCTGGCAAGGAGTTCCACAGGCTGACTGTGCATTGTGTGAAGAAATACTTCCTCTTATTTGTTTTAAACTTGCTGACTATTTGTTTCTTTGTTCCCCTTCTGAGCGCTTTCCACTGCTCCAGCCCAATCCCCTGAAGGCAAATGGGGGGCGGTGGAAGGAGACAGGTTTTGTTTAGGCTGCAGCCATCTCATTGTTCTGCTAGGGTGTGAACCACACCGCCCCGAAGCAGTTAAAATGGCTCCAAAGAGTCTGCTTAACAGGATGGGCTGCTGCACCTGGGTGAGGTGTAGGCTTGATATACAGCCTTAAATGACCCTGAAGTCTAGCTGGGCAGGAAAAGGCTGGCTCCTATAAAGCCAGGGAGAGGCAAGCAGAAGGGGCTGTAGGGGGGGAGAGTCAGCAGTTACTCTCAGTATTGAGAGAAAGCCTCGGGAAAACGGCAGCAAGGGTGAGACCGTAGGTACCTTAAGTAGGGTACATCAGCTGGAACCCAGTGTAGAGGGAGGACCAGGGTTCCCCTACCAGCCACTGGGAGAGTGGCACAGGGAAGGCAGTGGATTTTGAAGACTGCCTGAGACAGTTTTGTTTAGAAAGAATTTGATACCCCAAAAGGGGGGGAAACTATGGTGACCGAGCCAGAGAGCCAAGCCCCGAAGAGGAAGAGCTGCAGCTCCCGGGGCATGAGAGAGGCCGCAGAGTGAGGGATTGGGACAAGGGACGGAGACACTGCAAGGGAGGGAGGTGTGTGTCAAACTACTGGTGAGCTCATCCTCAGATGCGCCACAAGGCGACACCCCAGCAGTGAGTGCAGCAAACCCCAGGACATAGGGGAAGGTGGTTCAATTGTTGAGGAGACGCGCATGCCAGCCTTTCTCCCCTTATGACAAGAGGAATGAGGCAGTGACACAAATTTACGTGTATAAACATACAGAGAGTTCATAACACTAAACTGGAATTTGTATGTTCACACAGATACATTTCCTACTGGTCACAGCCCGTACTTAGTAATGGGGGGAGGGTAGGCCGGGGGGATATGAATAAATGTACTCAGTTTGTGAGTAAAAGATGGCTTTCCCTATCTCCTAGTCCTGCAGCCTCAGCTTGGGATCTGAGAATCAAGCTGTATTCGTTCTGGCTTGGGCATCATGAGGTTTGCAGGCCAAATTCTGCCATCAGTGACACCTGTGCAACTGCACTGCCTCCCATTGGAACTTCATTAACAGTTCCCTTGATACAGCATGAGGCAGGGAAGAATTTAGATACCTCTTGCATAGCACTGCTCAGCCACCACCAGCGCTAACGGGGGTATGAACATATTCTGGGCATCAGAGTCAGCGGATGTGAATGCACACCGGGAGCTGACATATTTGGTAAGACGACGCTATTTCTACAAGGTCGCTTCCCAGGGTAGAATCACATTTTCAGATCTACGACGTTACCAGAACAAAGTTCTTATATGTCCCTGCACCCATTGCTCTCTCAACACCAATTTCAAACAATGTTCCTCTCCTCTGGTCAGGAATCTCTGCCTCTAGTGCACCGCTCGAAAGCAAAGCAAAACAATTCATAATATCCAGTGTACGCTGCCCACACGGATCACATCATATAGCAATCAACTTCCCCACCTATCAATCCCCGCTTAGGAGGCACTTCTTCAATCAAGCCTACAACCCTCTGCCCCTGAAGGAAATGCAAATAACCCCTTAAACAAATAGGAAAAGCAATGAGATTCACACCACATTCTGCTGCTTATTCACACTGATCTCTGTGGTCTCTCTATCCTGGGCGTGTATGCTGTCCATCTAGACTGTAAGCCCTGCAGAGCCAGGATTGTGTATTTGATATGTTTGCAGAGCACCTGGCATACTGTGGGCACTGTACAAATACTGGTAAATGTCACCTACACTGGCAGTGTGGGACTTCGGCCCTCTCAAGTGACTGGGCCACATACAAGGTTCAGGAGCCTGCTATCACCTCTGCGCGAAGGAGACTGGCCCTTCGGCTCATGCTTTTCGATCCAGAGGTTCTGGATTCAGTCCTGCAGACGTGCCCAGTGACATCGTTGTGATAGCATCACAAAGTGGAACCACAACAGCACTAGTTGCTATGCTTGGCCATACACCAGGCCAGCCATTAACAGGCAGAACAAATGCCCTTCTCACAACTTTTCTAGCAGCCATTTCTTCCTTTCTGCTGCAGGGCATCTCCAGAGTGGGGCAGCCTACTAAGCAGAGCGCCTCTTACCGCCTCAACCCAGACTGCAAGGCCCTTGAAAAATTCATAATACATTTCCATACACCTTACCCCACTGCGTCTCACATCTTCCCTAGCACCTGGGGTGAAATCCTGACCCTAATGAAGTCAGTCAATGGTAAAACTCCCAGGGACTTCAATGAGGCCAGAATTTGACCCAGCATCTGTAAGATTTAGAATTTTTTCACTGGGCATTTCTAGCTATGCCCACTCTGGTTACTACATGACATTCTTCTCATGACTGGACTGTACTATGTGCATATTAACGTAGACAGCTCAATTCCGCAGTGCATTCTTAGGATCTTAGCATTTTCCACTGCTTTCTCTTACCAAGGTGAGCATGCCACTGGGCTGGCCACCTCCTGAGTGCCCCTCTGTGGCCAGAGGTTGATCTGCAGTTGGACTACCTCAGTTTCCCCCCATTCAAGGAGCTTCTTAAATAAACATTACAACAGCCCTCCTGGGTTTGGGATTTATTAACTTAAAGTTCAAAATTAACATAAAAGTCTTCCCCCAGCCGTAAGCTGGTCACAGTCAGGGCCGGATTTATACCTTATGTGCTCCTAGGCATGGCATCTTCTGGTCCTCCAACCCCCGCCTACAGCTGACCTTTCTGTTACACGTAGTTTTAGAGAGGTAAAGTGCCCCTAGAATGCCGGCAACCCTAGGCATGTGCCTACTGTGCCTGATTGGAAATCCGTCCCAGCAGCCCTGGTCACAGTCCCAACCTCCCCTGGTGTCTCAAGGTCATTCTTGTCTTAGCAGGCTACTGCCAGCCCTTCCTAGCTGGAGCAATGACTAGGGTCTCAGGGTCCTCCCTGTAGGAGCCTCTCTCATTCTCTGCCGTCTCTCCACAGCTTCCTGCTGCTCTTTATAGGAGATTCAGCTCTTCCAGACCCAGCAAATTAACCCGAGGCCCCATCTAGATGTGGCAGGCAAGGCTAATTGGATGGGGTTGGCCAGTTCCAAGCCTCCCGCCCTCAAAGGAGCAGGCTAGCCCAGCACAGGGCATATGACACTAAATGCTTGTTAGAAATCCATAAACAATCCTGGGAATTTAAAAGCAAATTTTAATTTGACCATTTTCACCTCCCCTTTGTGTTCATTTGCTGCACTCAAGTATCACTAAAGGCAAATGCTGAGCTCAAATCGTCACAGCAAAGAAACTTTGAATGGAAAAATTCACAATTCGTGCTGTGTGGGTTAACTATACAGACAGCCTGGAATAAAAAAAACCACTTGTGATTTATGGAGCTAACCAACAGAGCACCAATAGTGACTATTCACTGAGAACAGTTTGCAAATAAGCTGCAGATCAAGAATTATTTTTGGAGTAAATGCGCAAGCAATTTTACATGATAATCAGTGGGAGAATTTTGCAGTTTGCTTGTTGACAATTCACAAACTAAATCAAAGGAGAAATTAGCAGTGGCGAATTATTCTCTGAGCTCTAGTGATTAGAATTTTACTGATCTCACTTCCTCATTAAAGTCAGTTTGATCAACCTGTAAGATTCACTGTTGTAACAAAAAATAACCTTTAAAATCTCTCTCCCTAAGGCAAACACACTTTGCTCTCATCCACCTCATAAAAAGCCTAATGAAGAACTATTTTTCTCAGACACACTGAAAGACACTTAGTTCCAGACATGTCAAACCCATGAAAAAACCACAGAAATTGGGCTTGTTTTTGGCTTAATTGGCTTGTGAGTTGTTTGTTGGCTAGTTTTTGGCTTGTCGCTTGTTGCTTCTTTTTTTTGATCGACTCCCGGCAAGCAGTGGCAAGGGAGGGAGAGAGTCTGGGGTGCACAGGGGGCCCACAGTCCCAGATTGCACGCCGGGGGATCTAGTCACAGAGTGTTGGGGCTCTTAGGGATTGGCTTGTTTTGGCCTTGTTTTGAACTGGGATTAGCTTGATTTTGGGCTAATTGTGAAAGTCGGGGTGCTTATTTACCATGTGAAAGTAGGCAACTGTGCTTAGTTCTCAATAGAACCATTCATCCCTCCTTATAAAAGTGCATTAAAAGAGTGTCTATAAGTATTAGGCATCAGCCAAAGTAAACCTTTATTTCACTTTCACACAGTGCCAACTTCAACTGAAGTCCTGCAGAGCTGGGACTCTGTGATTGTTGTGTGGACTCCTAGTTCTTCCCTCCAGTTATCATGGACGTTTCCGATGAGGAGACCAACATACAACACATGTTTGCCGTGTTGTTTTAGCCTTGTTGGTCCCAGGGTCTGACAGTGACAAGTAAGTGAAGTAATATCTGTTATTGGACCAACTTCTGTTAGTCATGGGTGGTGGGTATTGAAGGCCAGGGGAGGCTAAGCCTCCCCTAACCCAAGCTGTGGCTCCGCCCCGGCTCTGCCCCCATTCCCCCTCTCCCCAGAAGATGGCAGGGGCACAGCTCTAGCTGGTGGCCTGGAGCTTGGGGGTTGGGCCAGCTGGCACTCCTCTGCCATGGGGGGGCGGCTTGGGCGGATAGTATGGGGGGGCTAGCCTCCCCCCCCCCCCCCCCCCGCCGCCCATGCTGTTGGTGAAAGGTACAAGCTTTGAAGCCACAAAGACTTTGGAAGACCTGTAAGAAGAGCTCTGTGTAGCTTGAAAGCTTGTAACTTCCTCCAACAGAGGTTGATCTGATAAAAGATGTTACGGTAGCTCATACACCATACATGCATTGGTTCATTCCATAATAGGTGACATAGACACTACACAGTTTTCATTAACACTTCAGTGGGAGTTGTGGATACTCAGCAGCCGGTAAGATTGGGCCCTCAATCAAACTCCACTTCTGGGATCGGCCTTAACTTAGGAAAGAAAAGACCTAGCAGTGCTCAGTTGTACTTCTGCAACAAGTATCTCTCCACGTCATATTTCTCTCGACGCCAGGGCGCTCCAGCAAAATACACTTGACAACCCTGGTATAGCGAAAAGCAAAAAAGATTTCTTATACACCTCTACCCCGATAGAACACTGTCCTCGGGAGCCAAAAAATCTCACTGCGTTATAGGTGAAACCGCGTTATAGCGAACTTACTTTGATCCGCTGGAGTGTGCAGCCCCCTCTCAGCCCCCCAGAGTGCTGCTTTACCGCGTTATATCCGAATTCGTGTTATATCGGGTCGCGTTATAGCGGGGTAGAGGTGTACTTAAAATGGAATGATCCCAGAAGTTAAGGGTGATAGCCGCAGTTAGTGACACTGTCTGAGTAGCTCAAGTCATTTTCAGTGGCATACAACCTTATAAAAAGATGCATCTGAAGAAGTGAGGTTTTTACCCACGAAAGCTTATGCCCAAATAAATCTGTTAGTCTTTAAGGTGCCACCAGACTCCTTGTTGTTTTTATAGATACAGACTAACACGGCTACCCCCCGATACTTGACACCATACAACCTTATGTACACCAAAGTTCACGCATACTCAGCATAGACCGTTATGCAGCTAACGACGAATAAGAAAAGCAAACACTTCACATTTAAAATGTTCAGCGAGAAAATACCATTTCAGGGTTTGTGAAGGCAGGGCAAGAACAAAAAGTGAGCTATTCCTGAACAATTCAAAGTGCAGCGTTTTCCGCAAGACTGATTTATGAAATACCTTTCAGGTCAAATCTTGCATTATTTACCATATTAAGGCAAAACTCCCATTGCATTCAATGGGAATTTTGCTTGAGAAAGACTGAGTAAGGAATTGTCCCTAGCTAATGTTTACCTTAGCATCTCATCACACTTGGCACACAATTTTATTCCCAAGGGACATAACCCAGCATGGCAGGAGAAATGTGCATTGTCCTCTCTTCAGCTAGGCTGAGACACTGTATTCAAATGGCAATTTAAAAAAAAAGAAAAAGAGTGGACAGAAGCACAGTGAAGAGCAAAATATTTGCATTGTTATAATCTGCCAGGTTGCGTGGGCTGTGAAGTCAACAGGCTATTTTGGGGATAATTCAGCACCTTTCAACTGTCACAGAACATTTCATGGAGGATGATGCCTAGCATTGTTCAGATGACATTAACTTCACCTCTTCATCCTAGTGGGACCATCAAACGCAAAGTTGGATTAAATTCGGCAGATCACATTATGTGGGAAAGTGAGAAATATTGCTGTATCACAATTGATTTTCCCAAAGGCACAAGCCACTGCTACTGCAATGATAAATAATTTTCCACCAGTACTTTTCATATTCAGCAAGCTGAAAAGTTCTTCTGCATATGCAAGTAAGATTTATTTAAAGCATATTTTATGTCGCTTACAATCTGAGAGCGGCAGGCAGGGTTTTGTCTTGGTTGATTTTTTTTGAATGGGTTGGAACACAAAAGGGACAGTCCTTTGTACCATGGTTAAAGTCACCTTTGACCTGAGACAGATGTAAATGTGGCTGGATAAAAGTCACACAAAAATAGACAAAATGGGAATGTGGCAATTATAAACTGTTGCGTGCTTCATGTGATGTTTGAAACATCAGAAATTATTGCTGTGCTAGGACAGTTTCACAAGCTACAGGCCTGCTTTAGCCATAAGATTTCTAGAGCTAATTGGTTCATCTGCCATATTTCTGGCTGACCGATTTTACAGTGTAAAAACCAAAATCCACAGCCTGATTATTCACATCTGAACCATTAAAAAAACCCAGGCCATGAATCACATTCCTTTTACATTTGCTCTAAATATTTCTACAGTACAGGTCTGATCCAAAATTTATTGAAGTCAGTAGGAGTCGTTCCATAGATTTAGATCCAATCCCATATGCATGGGAAACTCGCTGCATTCTAACATGTACTGGGTCATTAGAATTTGTGTGGATTCCAAATTTTGATTCTATATCATCATTTATATTAACAGTCGCACTCAAAGACTGAAATTTGTGCAATACTATTGATTCAACTTCACCTCCGCTTTTTTGAGCTTTAGATTTTATTTGAACTGCTCTATTGCAGTCTCCGTTCTTACATTCACTTGCACTCCGGTTTCTATTCTGTATGTCACATGGAAGCCATTTGGGTGACATTCATCCCCGTGCAGTGGGTCAGAACAAGGCTGTGCATCACTTAAGCCCTGTTTTGATGAATTGAATGCTACACAATGCTTGTGCTGGCTCTATGCACATGGGGGAATTTCACCCTTTGAGCATATTTATATTACCACTATTGCAGCTTCTCTTCATTCTATGTATGAACAGAATATTCCCTTCACTTGAGAGATCCCCATGTTTTAGCTTTACCCCATGCATTTTTCTATTTTCTCTGTCAAAGCAGTTGCAATTATCACAGTGTCTACCTATTGACCGATTGCTGGACCTTTTCTTGGCTCCTGCCAGCTGCCACATGGCTGACGTACTTCCTTCTTTGGCATGGTGTCATAACTATCAACTGGTTAAACATTGTTCTTGGAAAGTGAAACATATTGTTAGTTTTTATATAATCAGTAGTATGTCTAAAGGTGCATGTGTCTTATTAACTCTGTTTTCTCCTAGAGCTCCAGGAAGAAATCACAGCCAGTGTGGAACTGGCTGTCCAACACTATCTGTGATTTGGGGGGCATGTCATAACTATAAAGGGAAGGGTAACAGCCCTCCTGTGTACAATACTATAAAATCCCTCCTGGCCAGAGACTCCAAAATCCTTTTACTTGTAAAGGGTTAAGAAGCTCAGGTAACCTGGCTGACACCTGACCCAAAGGACCAATAAGGGGACAAGATACTTTAAAATCTGGTGGGGGGAAGGTTTTTGTTTGTGCTCTTTGTTTTGGGTGAGTTCGCTCTTGGGACTAAGAGGGATCAGACATCAATCCATGCTCTCCAAATCTTTCTGAATATGTCTCTCATATTTCAAATTTGTCAGTAAACAGCCAGGCAAGGCGTGTTAGTTTTATCTTTGTTTTCTCAACTTGTAAATGTACCTTTTACTAGGGTGTTTATCTCTGTTTGCTGTAACTTTGAACCTAAGACTAGAGGGGGTTCCTCTGGGCTCTGTAAGTTTGATTACCCTGTAAAGTTATTTTCCATCCTGATTTTACAGAGATGATTTTTACCTTTTTCTTTAATTAAAAGCCTTCTTTTAAAGAACCTGATTGATTTTGCCTTGTTTTTAGATCCAAGGGGGTTGGATCTTGATCCACCAGGAGTTGGTGGGAGAAAGGAGGGGGAAATGGTTAATTTCTCCTTGTTTTAAGATCCAAGGGGTTTGGATCTGTACTCACCAGGGAATTGGTGAAGAGTCTCTCAAGGCTACCCAGGGAAGAGAATTAGCACATTGGGAGTGGTGGCAGCGGACCAGATCTAAGCTGGTAGTTAATCTTAGAAGTTTTCATGCAGGCCCCCACATCTGTACCCTAAAGTTCATAGTAGCGAAGGAGCCTTGACACATGATTTCCCCCTTTTCTTTTTTTATTTTATTTTCAGCAGACTGCTTATTTGTTTAACTGGTATTTACAGTCACATGCTCTGTAGTCCTCTCTAAGGCCTTTAATTTGCATGGCTGTTTATTCAATAGTTGAGCTGATTCCTGAATGGAAGATCTCCATAGACGGTGACGTGTGCTTTCACATGAATCTTCCTTGCAGGATGCTACCTTTGATCCAACCCTTGCTGCAATACAGTAAGCAGGAAGTCTCCAGGGGATATCATGAGAGAGGATGTGGGCAGAGGCACCATTAATATTGTAATGGTAGTACTCAGCTATTGTCAATCTGCTGTGAAATGTTTCCTGGCTCTCTGATTGTCTGCAGGACATTTTTGTTCCACCAAAGCACAGAGGGCTAGGTTAAAAATTGTGGGCCCAACTCTCTGCATGGGTGCAGCTCCTTTGTCTTAATGGAATTTCACTCACTTATACCAGTAGAGAACTTAGCCCTACGTATTTAAAAATGTTCTTGACTTATGTTACTAATGTAATCTGTACTGTTATGTTAGTGCAGCACTCTGTCTCCCTCTAGTGGCTGATCTACCATTTATAACACCCTGGGTTGGTCATTGGCTGGAACTTCTGGATCTTGAAGCATCAGCCTCTGCTACCTGCACTAAAAGACCCAACTTTGTTAGCCAAGGTTGTAATAGGCTCATCAACCTGTGTGTGTGTCCCATCCACCACGACAGGAGGACAGAGCTCTACACTGAGCGGGTGTGGGCCACACTAATAACACCATGGCATATTATGGCAGCAATCAAGGTCCAATCTATTCAAACCATCTTTCTGCCTAGGTCCCAGGGCCGGTGCAAGGAAGTTTCGCGCCCACGGCAGCTCCCCCGCCAGGGAGCTGTGCGGCACCTCCCCACCCCAGCTCACCTCTGCTCCGCCTCCTCCCCAAGCACACCACCCCTGCTCTAATTCTCCTTCCAGGCTTGCGGCACCAAAAAGCTGATTGGCGCCGCAAGCCTGGGAAGTGGGAGAAGTGGAGCAGCGACGGCGTGCTTGGGAAGGGGGCATAGCAGAGGTGAGCTGGGGTGGGGAGCCCTGCGGCAGCTCCCCCCACACTCTGAGGCACCCCCGCAGCAGCTCCCCACCCCCCCGGCCCGGGGAGCCGTGCGGCACCTCCCCACCCCAGCTCACCTCTGCTCCGCCTCCCCGAGCACGCCGCCCCTGCTCTAATTCTCCTCCCAGGCTTGCGGCGCCAAACAAGCCTGGGAGGCGGGAGAAGTGGAGTGGCGACCGCGCGTTCGGGAAGGAACGCTGTAAAAAAAAACTTGGGGGCACTGCTTTTTTGCGCCCCAAATCTTGGTGCCCTAGGCAACCGCCTAGTTCGCCTTAATGGTAGCACCGGCCCTGCTAGGTCCCTTCAAGCAAAACGCAAATGCATGGGATTGATAGACATGTTACAGTCCACAAGTGACTAGTGATTCCGGATGTCTCCATGTTTGGTGCCCAACTTGAGACATCTTAAAGGAACCTGATTTTCCAAAAGTGCAAAGTGCTCACTCTCTGCAAATCACATCCCTTTCACAGGTAATGGACCCAAAATTACTAGCCAGTTTTGAAAATCTGAGCCAGGGTCCATCTGACCTCAGACCAACACCCAGGGCCAGCAACCTCATCCTCGAAATCACACCATCAACTTAAAAAACAAAACAAAACAAACACACCTGAAACATTTCCACGGAGCCTGCTGTAGTGTTAGTCCCAGTCAGAAATTGCGGATCATCAATATTAAAGAAGAGAAAAATAGGCTTGTCTGAGCCAGTTTAGAAGTTCCTCCTCTGGCAGCAATTAGGGAGAACTATGTTTTTGTATATAAGTGCTACCCAGAGTTTAATAAATGCTCACATACATTATTAATCTGGCATATTAACCAGAGATCATATAATAAAATAACTCAAGCTTTGCAAGTTATCTCAAGGGCTTGCAAAATCCTTATAAGTCACTAATTAAGGGTGCATTAGAACAATAGTGCAGTAAATTTTATAGCCAGGTTTCATCTTCTCTGTAGAAAGAGTGGACTGCAAATTTATGCCACATAAAATGGAACCTAATGAATTCCAACCACATTCAGTACAGTGCGCATTCAACAACTGGGAATAATAATGTTAACAGTGCTTTGAGGTAATAGACTATTTAAATCCATATTTATAAAAGAAGCCAGAATAATATACAATACTACTAATGACACATTTGTTCCCTTTATTATTCAGGTTGTTAATATACATCACAAACTAGGAAGCAGAGACACAAATTCTCAGGCCCACCAGATTGCTGTCAAGCCATGGAACTGATGGCTCAGAAAGGCGATAAATAGACAGGTTATGTCTTTACCATGATGTGTAGCAATGGGATTCTGTGCTGCCAAAAGAAAGCCCACTGCAGGGCCGCTTTGACATCCCTAGTATCTGCAACTTAGCTGGGATTTCTGTCACAGGTATTATTGCTGCAGGCATCTTGTACTAAAGAGAACGTCTTGTATTGCCCTCAATCAAGTAGTGAATCAAATAGCAGTGTCACCTCTCCTCACTCAAGAAAGCTTCTTTGTGTGCAAAAAGCCTCACTTCTTAGCCTGAGTCCTAGGGCCAAAGCCCAGGAAGATTAACAGGTGTCTCTGTGTTTGGTTTTCTCTTTGTTACATGCTACGGACAGGACTCTTTTTAATGGCCTACATAAGATGTAAATATTAAAAGTATCGCCAAGTTCTGGCCATTTAAAGTACACCATAATAATACCTAACTCTTTTATCGTGCTTTCCATCAGTAGATCTCAAAGCACTTTACAAAGCAAGTATTGTTATCTCAGTCTTACAGATGGGGAAACTGAGGCACAGAGTGATGAAATGACTTGCCCAAGGTCACCCAGCAGGCCACAGGCAGAGCGGAGAATAGAAGCCAAATCTACTGAGTCCCAGTCCAGTGATTTATCCACTAGGCCACACCACCTATTATATTAGTGGCAATATACTGTGTATAGTTAGTTTATGCAATGTACCAACTCTCCCTCCCCGCCCCCCAGTCAGGTTCCTGTATCCAGAGTTCTAGGCATCTCCCAACATTTAAAACACACAATTATATTCTAAAGTTTTCAATAGAAAAAGTTAATTCTTCAATTTTTTTTTAAAGTTATGAGTCTTCCAATAGAGGGTTGGGGCTAGTTGAAATGAATGCATCTATGCTGATTTCCACCATCTGCGTATCAATCTGGCCCTTAATTATTAGAGGTTTGCATTATGCCTCCAGCAGTGACAACTGTCTGGCAATTAATTCATGTATCAAGGTATTAGACTTCTATATTTTTTCATACGCTGCTACGTTAACCCTGGCACGTCATGACATTAAGGAGTCCCCTCCCATGCACGCAATGAGAAATTTGATTGCATATCTGCTGATTTTAGGGCAGCGGGTCAAATCTAGTCGGCAATTATAGCCACCCAGCCCCCTGACTTTGGCCCTGGGTCTCTAGCACTGGGTTATATGGGGCCCCCTAGTATGAGATTTGGAAGCAGAGTTTTTCTAGAAGATCATTTCCATAGCCACAGTATACCCTGCTGAAGGGCTCTCTGACGCAGCCCTTGGTGTTCAGAATGCTTTCAGTTTTCTGCAGTGTTGTGATCCCTCTGGTTAAATAGATCTTTATCTTGGGGGTGGGGGGAGGAAGGCCTATATATAGAGTACCTAACACAATACTGGGCCATTAATCAAACACCTGCATGGTTTTCTCAGATGTCCTTTTGAGAATGCATCATGCTGCCTTTTAAAAAAAAAAAATCTCATGAAGCACTTTTAGCATGCTCAGTGCTCTCCTGTACCAATGGGGAGAAGTGGCCCCTTGCCCCAAAGAGCTAACAATACTATTCAAGTGCCGGTAAAGCTATTCAGAGCCACATAAAAACCAGAAGGAAGTTCAGTGTTAAGTGGTGAGGGCACATCCTGAGAGATCAGCATTGCAAGGCTTGACAGAAGAAGTGGGATTTGAAGAAGGATTTGAAGGATAAGAGGGAGGGCACTTAATGGCTGTGAAGAAGGAACGTACCAAACGTGAAAAGAAAACTGCTTTAAGTGATGCAAGTCAAGACTGTTCCTTTGCTCTGTAGCATCCATCCCCCCCCCCCCCCCCACTGGAAGTGGTAGGCCCTGGGGAGCTTCTGTACCAGGGTTGCCCCTTTGGTCTGAGCAGTTAGCCAATATTCGGGGCCTTCCAGGATTGTTTCCATTGGTGATAGGGGTCGGGTGTATTGTTGGTGTCATTTTGTTTATTAACAGTAAAGGACACTAGGTCCCTTTCCCTACTCACAGTAGAAACAAAGAGCAGCAGGTTCTTTCCTTCCTCAGAGTTCCCCATGTCTGCCACTCCGGCGACTTCTTTGTGCTACTTGTACAGATGACAATATGGGGCTTGATCCAAAGCCCAATGAAATCAATGGAAGTCTTAACAGAAGCAAGAATTCACAATTAACGAGGGTAAAAACTCACTTACCAGACTAACAGTAACTATGGAAGCAGCTTCCAGAGACATCCCCTGAGACATCCTTGTGGCAGTAATCACTTAGCATCACTCTTGTTACGGGGTAACATTCATTTTAAGTGTATTTGTTTTCTTTTTGAAGTTAAAATGGAAAAATTGAATCAAGTGAGAGGCGTGCGTATTTACCTATGCAAGGAACAACTATGTAGGAGGCAAAATACAGGTGTCCATATCTGTAGATTTATTAGAAGATGTGCTCTGTGCTATCACTGTAATTAACTATTGTTTTATCATTAATAAAAAAGGAAATTAAAACCACCCTAACAAACAGGAAAAAATGTAAATAAAATGTAAAAGTGGCTCAAACCAGAACAACAGCTCCAACTCCCTTTCTTTCCTATGCAGGGGCCTGCAGAAATGAAGGGGAGGGGGGTGTTTTTACATTGACCACAAATGCCTGCTATAAATCAAGGTGCCATTCACATAAAAAGAACAAGTTATCCTAATTGCTGCTCTCCACAATTCCCCCTTACAAGCATCCACCTTACAGCATTCTATACCACTGAATAAAGCTCTTGAAAACATCTTTCCTAGGGAGTTTGAGGGAGGTGGGAAAAGCTCTCCTAAAAAATGATGAATCTGAAAGTTATGAACTCAAAAGCTGCCCTCTGTCCACCGTTCAACACTCTGCCAATGCCAGGCGCGGCCATCTCCGCCAAGGAGGGCAAATCATGGTGAAAACGGCTTTCTACAAGAACAGAACACACCAATCGCAAATTTCCCTTTGTTCTGTCCTCCTCCGGGGCTTATTTTGCTGAACCTGTTTGACTGCAGCAGCGGAGGGGAAGCTCAGCTGCATTGATGTGTAGGAGGATATAATTCTCACCCAGCATACTTCACACCCAGGTGCCTCTCGTGTCCTTTACAAATCAAATAAAGCATCGCTGACGAGCAGATCTAGGTCACAGCACACAAGCAAGTTTGAACTTTGATTTCCAAACAGCCAGTGACTCAGCCCCAACGATGGCGGGAGAAGAGTTCCAAAGGCAACTGTGCAAAACCCCAATATATAAGTGGAAAAAAAAACTTGGTGCTGAAAACAGGCTGGTGGATGAAGATCTCAAAGCTCATCACAGTCTAGAGGGAACAAGCAAATCAATAATGCAGGAAAAGCCCCGGCCCTAGAGTGCTTTAAAAGTCAATAAAAAGATTTGAAATCAGTGTGAAACTTGACAGGAAGCCAATGCAAGGGTCGGCGCACAGGAGTGATGTGCGGCAATTGTGCAGAATGGGTAAGCTGAGCTGCGTCTTTTTGAATGAAGTGAATCCTATAAGCCAATTTTACTGAGTAATCCAACTAATATGGGATGATTGTGTAATCCTGCAGTGATTAGTGTGTGGATCAACACCTCAGCATCTCTGGGAGAATTTAAGGGATGCTATATGGTAACTAGAATCCAAGGCCGGCATCCACAAAGCTACATTCCTCCTTTTAACTAGAAAAAGAGGAAGTGCATTCAGGCACAGAGCTATGAGCACATTTGTATTACTCTCAGGAGGAAGAAAAAAAGCAAGATCATCTGATCCGTAACAGCTGCCAGACACTGTGACAAAACAGAGGCTGAAACTAAAGCATGAGAAGAGAGGGTGACACAGAACAGAGCCTCACTGGGCAAAAACATGCTACATAATAAGTTAACGTATACCGTGGAAACAGTTGAATTAACGGGACTAAGCAAATAAATACGCATAATTAGCCCAATACAGAGTCTTAACAGCAAAATACTGATATAGGTAGCCCAATTTTTCTTTTTTAAACTCTTACAATCCAAGATTTTGCAAGGGATCTAACTGGCCCCTGGACTCCAGCAAGGTTGTTTGTCATTTAATAACAGAGCCCCGGAAATAATCACTTGCCCCCATCCCCCCAATAATGGGACCCTGGAACCAGCCCTCACAGGGGATTACTTTCCATGTAAGGTGATACTTGCCCTGAGTAAGGGTATCAGATTCTTACCCTGTGGACAAGTCACATAAACTGTGTGGCACTTTCCAGATGACGTTGTTGCTAATTTATTGGAAGCCACTCTCGTACAATATTTTCAATGACTATAGCCAGAAAGTGGACCAAAGTTAGATGGCGAATTAGATAAGTGAATATTTTTTTTAAAACTAAGGAATAACCAATTGTATGTTGAAAACAATTGGAACAGGACGAGGAGCCAAGGACAGATGCACAGTTGAAGAAACAATTGATGCAACATGATCACCAACTTTCTTGTATAAGCAAGGCAGGCCAAGAGGCCCAAAGAACAGCTGCCCAGAGTGGACTTGCTGAATTATTGTAACAAAATCAGATAAGGAAACAAAGAAAATTATCTCAATTCATATGGAAGAGAGCGACTGTCCACACTTTAACAGCTGGGGGAATGGCAGTGCAACTCTAATAGAGCCCATTTTCTCCTGAAAGTAATTACTAATTTGGTTAAATTTAGTCACTGAAGAGGTCTCATTATGAACAGATGGAATTTTGGGATTTAACTAATTCTGTGTGTGTGTGAAATTACTGATAATTATCTTGTTGTGACGTTATACCCCATATTCTTTATGGAAATATGGTTATGTTATGGATATGACATAACTGAAAAGTACTTTATGCAAGATGGCTCATGAAAGGTATCATTGGAAAGGTTATGAATTACTGAATATGTTTATCCAATTTGTATGCATGTATCATTTTTGTATCTGAAGCTGGGAATATTGACCATGTGTCTGTATTTCAAATGTGCTACGTTGGATGAGGCCAACCAATGTTAGTGGTTTACTGAAGTAATGCACACAAGCATAAGGATTACCCCAGGAACTGTGTGCAATAGACACCTCTCAGAAATAGCTCTACACAATGGGAATTGTTTGACACAGGTCAGATAGCTCTGTACAATGGGACCTATTTGACCCAGGCCACAGCAAAAAAACTTTCTAGCGGGGGAGGGGGGAAGGGAGATATAAAAGAGGGACAATGACAACATAAGGGGGTCCTCCCTCTCCCTACAACAACACCCCTGAAAACACCGGAGGAATAAAGACTGAACGGTGAGAAGAAAGCCAAGGCAACTTGCACCGTAAGAATCTGCCAGCCTGTTTATCAGTCGGGGTGAGACTTTACTAATTTCTTTCCTACTTATTTAGTGCATCAAGCTTAGTTTGCGTGTTTTGTTTCATTTGCTTAGTAATCTGCTTTGTTCTGTTTGCTATCCCTTGAACCACTTAAAATCTGCCTTTTACAGTTAATAAAATTTGTTTTGTTTATTATTAAACCCAGTTTCTGTAATTTCTAATTGGGCGGTGGGGGGGGGGGGGGAAGGAAGCAAGAAGTTGTGCATACTTTCCTCCACATTGAGGGAGGAGGTGGATTTCATACTATATCTTTGGGTCTGCACTCCAAGGGAGGTGGACACCTGTGTGCTGGGGTAAGTCCCTTAAGCTGAGTCTTCCTAGAGCTGAACTGCAGCTGGGTGTGGCCCTGCCTGTGTGTGCAGGAGGAGGCTTTAGTAGCCCGGCTCAGCAAGACAGGTTAAAGGGGGCCCACGCTGGCAGAACAGGTAGACTCAGTGGTATCTCGGCGCATCAGGTGGCATCTGAAGGGGTCCAACCCGTCACATTTGTATCTGTGCAGATGAGATTTGAAAAATAAGTCCTGTTGCTAGACAGGCTCTGAATATAGCTAGGGCCTGGCACAGTGTACAATGACAAATTAAGCCCAGTTTTCCTACCTGCTACAATCTTTATCCAGTAATCTAGAATCTCTTCATTCTGATGTGTCTCCAAGTGACCTGAGTGGCAGAGGGCACACAATACCACAACTTTCATCAGGCCTGACACACTCATTGCCCCAAGTCACTGTTATCATCATTGGTTTCTAAAAGGATCATGTAAGGTGTCATATGCAACACTCTGGTCATTAATATTATTGTGTGATGTAGTTACAGGTGGTATATAAAGAACTGTAGATGAGTGCTGGAAATGTGGTCCTCAAATGTGTTTGGCAGACAGAGCCTAAACCCTGCCAGTCCAAGACAAAGGAATGTTGTTTCACAGGCTTGACTGCGGCTCCAGTGTAAATTAAGCAAGGCGTGACAAAAGAGAGTGAGAAGCACATTTACAGAAAAGATAAAACAAGCCATCAGGTGAGCAAGCGGAGGAAGATGATCACTTCCCAATCTCGAGAAGGAATGGAGACTACACGCCCAGGAAACCTTCCTGCTTCTTGAAACGGGATCCAGGAACTTTGGGGAGTTAGAAAAGCGGAATCAAAAAGCCATTCTGTGATTCATCATTGAGGAGCCGATAGGGTACAGCAAACCTTCGAGCCTAGGAAAGTTGGGTCCCCTCGTCTGGAGGATTCAGGATGCTGATAACTTGATGTAAGCGAGGAAACCGCTTAGGCCAAGATTATCACTTGCTAGAATTAAGTTCTAGGCACTAGAAAGCGTGGTTTGTTTGTTTTTATTTGGAACCTTTCCCATCTCTTTCACTCTTACGATCACTTAAACCTCTGTTCTTTGTTAATAAACTCATTCTTGTTTTATTACAAATCCACCTCAGTGCTGTGCATTAAACTGGAGTGTGAGCCTTCAGCCAAATTAACAGGCTGGTGTGTGCTCTGTCTCTTTGGGGGGGTCCAGTGAGAGGGACTGAGCAAAGCAGGGGAGACGGTTTGTGGGGGACTCAGGACTGGAAGGGCTGTTGGTGTCACCCTGCAAGGAGTAACCAGGCTGGTGGACGAGAGGGCAAGGCCACTGTGCTATGAGCAGCCTGCTGGCATCAGGGCTCTGAGCCAAAGCGGCACAGCACAGAGGCACTCAGGGTTATGGGACAGGTGGGGACACAGCCCTCTTACTGGTCCGGGTGAAACCCCAACGCATTACAGCCCCTGGGGTGCGCTGGGAGATACAGCAGAGATGGGGCAGGGATTACAGAAGGGTGGTCCATTATGTTTAGAATACTTGCTGTGGTAGAAGCGAATACTTAAATTGGACAAGTTAAAATCACATCCTGAATCCTTGGGTACTGATGGAAATGAGAGGTACTAAGGTAAGGGGTATCAAAATAAAAATGTGAGTGATTATTTAGCACCATGTGCACAGAGAGCAAATGATGTTTAAAATGTCAAGAGGAGGGCAGAAAGGTTTCCTTTACAGTCACCATAACAAACTTCAGTGGTGCTTGAGCAGTCTAAGAGCGGGAACAATCTAACTCATTTTGGCAGCGTAGGTCATCGTAGCGTGTTAGAGGAGATAAAGGATCATGGGTGGCTGTCTGAAGGGGATAAAAATGAGGCAGGTGTTTTACATCACCGACTATACAGGTGCCTTCCTTACTCTGTCATTGATCACATGCCCCAAGCGCTCTCCTTACAATACCTTTGCCTTCTGCTCTAATAAGCAATTCCATTAAGTGATGTCAATCCCATTTGGTTGGCACATTCTGCCTAAACTAACACCATGACAAGTTGTTTTCTTGCAGAAACAGAGTTTTAAAATGTCAGGATTCGGTAGCATCAAAAACCAAGTGTCTGTTTTCTGTGAGACTCAAGAAAAAAAAGTCATAGGCTATGTCTACACTTATGGTGACATATGGAGTACAGGCACTACGTGTGTAGCTACATGCAGAGCCGTCCCTTGGGTACGGCGAATCGGGAAGACTGCTGCGGGGGGCCCTGTGGGCCGGTGCGATTGGCCGGCGGGTCAGTCCTGGAAGTGACTATAAAAAGCATTCCAACGCCACTGCTGAAAGTGGCCAGTATCAGAAGCTCCAGAGCAAGGTGTAAGCCCTGCAATAGGAAGTTATGAACTAACGTGACTACAGTGAACATTTCGTCTTCACTCCCATACTTTAGAGGTTGGCTCATATCCTGAATCATGAGGGTTTACTTCCAAAAATCTGATTTATTCTTTTCCATATTTACTGTACCCATATAAACAGTCCAATACTTTTTTCTAACTTTCAAACTCTTTGCCTAATGCAAAGATCTTGTGGCAATGAGTTCCACAGGCAAATTGTGCACAGCTTGAAATTTCCTGTTATTTTTTAAAATTTGCTCTCTTTCAATTTCATTAAAATGTCCTCTTGTTCTTGTATCATGAAAGAAGATATCTTCTTTATACCAGTTATTATTTGCATACATTCATCATGTACCCTCTTAATTTATAACATTTCCACCACCCAGGTTTTACACTGCTAAAACAATAATACCATCACAGTGATGCTCTAACATTTTGGCACTAGATGATGTTTTTTGTGTGCTCACATCTCTGTATTAGCAAAATCTTAAGGCCAGCCTGTTAGAGTGGAGCTGACTAATTCAGCAAAGTTCAGGAAGATAGTTGTAGGTGGTGCCACCTAGTGGTGGGAGCAGGAGTCTTGCCTAGTGGTCAGAACAGAATCAGAGGGCAGAACGAGAGGTGTGGTCAGGAGAGAAGCCAATGGTGAGAACCAGGAGGCAAGAACAGAGCCAAAGAGCAGAGCTGGAGTTGTGGTCAGGAGACAAGCCAATGGTCGGAGCCAGGAATTAGGAATCAGGGGTTCAGGCAGGCAAGGACTCGGACTGGAGCAGAACAAACAAGAAGTGGAGTAAAGCCTGCACAAGAAGCAGGAAGAAAGTCTGGTGCAGCTGCAGGCATGGAATACATCAAACAGCCCCTGCGCTGCTGATGCTTAAAGGCTTAAAGAGGGATCCTTTGGCCCTTAAATAGGGATCTGTCCAATCAGGGAGTGTGACGCTGTATGGAATATGGGGAACACTATGATACTTTAATACCAATATTATAAAATTGCAAGAAATCTCACCAGTTATGCCATGTGAGATATCTGCAAAAATGTTATAATCTGCCAAGTCTGGTAATCTTGTTTATATGTTTGTATCATCTTTGTATTATGACTTATAGATATGTCGGGTATATCTGTATTTCAAACTTGTGCTGTGCATCTGGGTGACACCCCCAGACAGATTGGCATCAGCACTGCCTGGCCTGCTTGATGGCCCATCAAGGGATATCAGCTGTACAATGAACCCATTAAAAGACCAGGGACTACACCTTATAACTCAGCAAGCCATGTAGGGGCATGCCTACGGACAGAACTCTAAGGCTTTCCATGGCATGTTCTGTGAAGCTTGTGTTTGGGACACAAAGTACAAGCCACATGACAAAAGGAATATAAAGGACAGCTGCATCTTCTCCATTTTGTCTTCAGTCCTGCTTCTTGTCTTCAGTCCTGCTTCTTATCTCTGGAGGAACCTTTCTACAAACAAATCTCTGAACAAAGGACTGAATGACCCATCCAAGCTGTGGATGTATTCCAGAGGGACTTTCAAGCCAGCAAACTCACCAATACTGCTAAGAACCTGATATATGGACTTTGAAGTCTCTGTATGTATGTGACTGCTTTACCATTTAACAACTCTCCTCTTGTTCTTTCTTCTTTACAATAAACCTTTAGTTTTAGACACTAAAGGATTGGCTGGCAGTGTGGTATTTTGGGTAAGATCCAAACTCATACTGACCTGGTAATGTGGCTAATACTTTGGGGTCAGAAGAACATTTTGTATAGTGAGCAGAGTTTTAAAATAACTTCTCACTATACTGGACCTAGGTGCTGACTGGGGGCCAGAGAACTGGAATGCAATAAAGGGGATTGTGTGATTTTTATTATTAATTATTATTATTATTATTTTGCTTCTTGATAACCAGTGTGGGGATCAGAAGCACAGTTTTTGACTGGCTGGGGAGTTTAACTTCAGTGTTACCCACCAGTCTTGGGAGTATCTGCTCTCCTTTTTGCAGCCTGCCCTGACCTTGGCATTTCCAGTGAAGGCTACTCCAGGCACCCTGGGTTATAGGGAGCACAGTTACTTAGTGAAGGTTTATGGGGCGCAGCTGAGCTCGTTGGGTTGCTAGTGACTGTGCCGGGAGACAGCTGAGTTCCTGGCAATAATACAGTAAGCAATACAGTATGGTGTGTGAACAAGAGCACAAAAGGAAAGCATGGATGACACTCAATTATAAGTTATCCCAGAGGTGAAGAAAAGGTGCCAGTGGAAAGGATGGGAACTACAGACTACAGGGTCAAACACAGGAGTCTAAGCAGCATCGGAAACTGCTCTCTAGCAGAAAGGAAGAGAGGTGAGTAAGAGGTTATGATAGTATGACTCCAAAGTGCGAGTGACCTAGAAAATGAATGAAATCCTCTAGGAAAGCTGGGCCATTGACGCTCCGAGCCAGCAGCATAACAAAGGGAATTTAGGAACTAGTTTCTTTCAGTGTACAAAGAAATTTCACAGCAAAAGATGCACTGTCCCCTCTCAGTCTGGAGTAAAGTGACAGCCAGGGGATTTCTAGAATCAGGAATTAGGAGGCTAAGGAACATTTGGAGTTTGATTAGGCACCTCTTTACACTTGGAGCATGATCACACTAGATCAGGAGTGGGCAAACTTTTTGGCCCGAGGGCCACATCTGAGTGGGGAAATTGTATGCAGGGCCGAGGCAAGGGGTTGGGGTGCGTGAGGGAGTGCGGGGTGTGGAAGGGGGTGCAGTGTGCAGGAGCGGGCTCAGGGCAAGGGATTGGGGCAGAGGAGGGGTGCAGGGTGTATGAGGGGGCTCAGGGAAGAGGGTTGAGGTGCGGAGTGCAGGAGGGGGCTTAGGGCAGGAGTGCAGACTGCGGGAGGGAGCTCAGGGCAGGGGGTTGGGGTGCAGGAGGGGTGCAAGGTGCAGGCAGGGGGCTCAGGGCAGGGAGTTGGGGTCGGGGTGCAGGCGGGGTTCGGGCTCCAGCCCGGCGCCGCTTACCTAAAGGCTTCCTGCATGCCTGCCCTGGCCCCATGCCGCTCCGCTCCAGGAAGAGCTGCGGCCTCTGGAGGAGAGGGGGGCAGAGGGCTCCACATGCACTGCCATTGCCGCACTTCCAGGTACCTCCCCCGAAGCTCCCATTGGCCACGGTTCCCTGTTCCCGGCCAATGGGAGCTGCGGGGGGCAGTGCCTGGAGGCAAGGGCAATGCATGGAGCTCTCTGCCCCCTGCCCGGGGGCCGCAGGGAAGTGATGCCGGCCGCTTCTGCAGAGTGGCGCGGGGCCCGTGGCACCCTGGGGGGCAATTCCGCGGGCCAGATCCAAAGCCCTGAGGAGCCGCATCTGGCTTAGCAGCTGAACAGTAAGCTTCTGTCTACCTAAAGCCTAGGTAGATCTTTTCTGGTCCTTTCTGTGCCGAAAGGATGAGCAGGAGCTCATGCAGGGTAGCACCTGTGTGCTGGCCACCCAACAGGATGATCTTTGCACTGCAATAGGAGTGTCCAAAGATGAAAACCTTGTGTCTGATAAATGAATATCTCAATGTTTGAATTCAATAGCAGAGAATATGGCTGTGTCAGGCAAGCTTGGATCTCTGCTCTGTTTGCTCATAAAGATGAAAATAAGCCTGTAAGCATGCATGACAATATTTAAACAATGCCTCTTGTGTGACCCTGCTCGCTACGTCCTTCGGACTGTGATTTGCTGTCACCCTTCTGCTTTTATTCTATTGCAGAATATCTCGCCCATTGCTATTAAGCTAGGGTATGAATCATGAAAAGTCATGTACGGGGTTGTGGATATTTTACAGAACTCACAGCTGGAGAGGGGATTCTTTCCAGTAGCCTTTAATCCATTGCTTTCATCGTTACAATGAGGTTTTTGCAGGTCATTTTCTCCAGTGCTGAACAAAGACCCTTTCCAAACACAAGTATTCACACACGAAGCATTAAGAGATGCCTTTTTGTTGTATTTCACAAATATAGGCAGTTTCCATGAACCTCGCTTGCATTTATCCTTGTAAAGTATTAACAAAGAAATTGACACTGAGTGAACCAGTAAGAGCTTTAGAGTTTCCTGCAAAGGCATTAGTATTATCTGTAACCCTTCTGCCCATCTAAGTTGGCAGCAACAAGGGCCGGGTTCTGTATCTAGGGGTTCCGTTTCAATAACGCAGTGCAAAACCGGCTCGAGCCCCCACCCAGTGACCTGGGACAATTACATACCACCCCCTGGGCGCCTCTAAGAGGCAATACTTCCCCTCTCGCAAGCACAGAGTCTGAGTGTAACAGAAAATGTTTAATAACATGAGGTAAACGACATCAGCATTAAATTGGAAAAACACCACAAACAGGCTTCATGAGCAAAAAACCCACCCCAGCAAATTGGGCTGTGTCCTTTCCCTTTGGTTCTTGAAACCAGCAACCCAAGAATCACCAAAGTCCCAAAAAGTCCAACAACCCCCCAAAGTCTCTGTCCCTGGTCAGTGCAGCCCCAGAGTTCAAGCAGGGGCGGGGGGGGGGGGGGGGAAAGGCACGCAGGGTGTTAAGGGGCACCTTACGTGATCCGAGGCCGACCGGCTGCCTCTCTGTGGGGTTCCGCCGCAGCCTTCTCCACGAGCCGCTCCACTCCACCAGCTGTCCCGTGAGCCGCTCCCGCCGTCCAGGAACTGCTCTGGCAGCTGCTCCGCTCTGCTCACCGACCTGTGAGCTGCTCAGCTCTGCTCCACTTCAGCCGTTCCTTGGGCCGCTCCCACAAGGCTCCGCTCTGCTCGCTGCTTCTCCAGCCGCTCTGCCCTGCTCACCGACCTGTGAGTCGCTCAGCTCCGCTCCAATCGTCCCCGTGAGGCTCCACTCTACTAGCTGCTCTGCCAGCCGCTTAGCAATATAGCTTCAGGCTCCCCCACTAGTTGACACAGTCTCAGAGATCTCAGCTCTTAATAACTTTAGCTCTTTTGTGATTTCAGCTCTTAGCAATTTCAGCTCATAGTAGGGGAGCCCTAGTGCTAGTGCACCATTGGCCCAAAGTGAATTCAGCTCAGCAGCCTGTAACTAGACTCCTAATGGAATCAAAGTTAGCTCTGACATTCAACAGTGGAGAGAGGAGGTAGTGCAATTGGTGTTTCAAACCCTCAAAGACAGCCCATACCATCAGGTATAAATACCTGTCTACATCCTCTCTCAATTCACTGGGTTTTGTAACCCATGCCCCTTGTCAAGCAAGTGCTACTTAGGTAATGGTGAAGGACTCATTCAGTCCTTCTGTCATACAACAGTTCCACTGGCCTTGATTCACAGAATCAGGGTAACAAAACTTTATTCTTCCTGCCCCAATAATAGAGAAAGTGGGGATCCCACACCAGCCAAAGTAACCACTTTCAGTTGCTGTTGTTTCATGCCAGGCGAGTGGGTGTGCCTATGCAAACCAGGTCAGCCCCTGGAGTTCTTTTCCACACTCGCCATAATTCACCACCAGATGTCAGGGTAGAGCTCATCCTGACTCTGCTTACATCTCATTTTAAAAAAATCCTTTGAAAAAGAAAAAGCAATTGAAAACAAGCAGCTACTAAATGCCATTCCCGGTTCTCCGATCTCCTGAGTCAGACCATGTAGATACAGTCAGATTTTTCAAGTGCTCAGCACCCAGCAATGGCGTCAGATCTTCAACACTACAGAGCACGCAACATGCCACGCTCCCTTGCAAAATCTGGTCACTTATTTGGATGCCTAAATGGGAGCTGAACTCTTAAAAACTGGAGCCCGTTTCTAGCTGCTGAGCAATGTTGAAAATACAGCTCTGAACATGCAATGTAATGCATCCATGTCTTGACAGTTAAAAAGTAAAAAAAAAAAAAAAAAAAAAATTAGAACAGTTGCTTCTCCTGTTCTCCTTCCCTAACATGGCAGGTTGCTACAGGAGAGCAACAAGTTATGGGCAAAAAATGGACTGGAAATTTCATGAAAATAAATCTGTCAAGGTTTCCAGTGTTTCCTGGTTTCAGCTCTATTGGAAATTATCATCACGCCATCCTCCATGACTCCCATACTAGTTAGTTAACAGTCTGTCCAGCCAGGGTCTCAAAATAGTTTCTATCTATCTATGGATCTATACCAGGAAGTATGGAGGGGCATAAAATTGAGACAGAGAGAGATGAGTCAAGCTGCGAAGGACCTCACAGAAGATTGTATTTCATTGAAGGACTAGACAAAGGTTAATAATTTGTCCAGCCTTTGATGTAGCAAATTTGCTTCACAGGAGCAGTTCTTACCTCTACGAAGTTCTACACATGAGTAATTCCGCTGTGAGGAAGTGACTGGTTGGTGTTGGTCTTGCTTTGAGCAGGGGATTGGACCAGATGACCTCCTGACAGGGTCGGCTCCAGGCACCAGCCTGGCAAGCAGGTGCTTGGGGCGCCCACTCCAGAGAGGGGCGGCAGGTCCAGCTATTCGGCGGCAATTCGGCGGACGATCCCTCACTCCCGCTCGGAGCGAAGGACCTTCCGCCGAATTGCTGCCGCAGATCGCGATCGCGGCTTTTTTTTTTTTTTTTGGCTGCTTGGGGCGGCCAAAACCCTGGAGCCGGCCCTGCCTCCTGAGGTCTCTTCCAACCGTAATATTCTATGACTCATAGTGGTGGAAATTCAAGGGAAGACCAAGTCTCTTGGGAACCCAGTAAGGTGTGCAGTGTTCATAGAACTACGCAGAGGTTAGTAAACAGAGTGAGCAAGTGAAAATCCCACCCTGCTCTGAGCAAACACTCAACATACATAGTGCAAACTTATCCCCTCCCTGGGCTTTGGGATGGGAATAAATAAATCCAACAAAACAAACTTCAGCCTAAGTTTGGCTATTCCTAGTGTTTCACTGTAGGGCTTACTCTGTCCCTTCCCCTAGTTCTCTCTGCCCCAGAGATAGACACCAGCTTTTTCTTAAGTTCTGCTTAGAACTAACTAGCTTCATCTGCCAGCATGATTCAGCAGTACCTGCTCTGTATTTTTATGGAAGGTTTAGCACCTGAACATAGGAACACAGGGCTCCTTTTTTGAACTACCCTATGTGAGGCTCTAGAAACACTTACGGAGATGAATCCTAAATTACTTTGGGATGCAACGCTGGGGAATGTCCATGCTTTCTATAGAGGAGCTATACAATTTTGGAGGAGTGTTTCTTTACCAGAAAATAATGCAGTTAAAAATGCTACCTCTTTTTTTGTGTAGCATCCTTCATACAAAGCAACTCAAAATACATAGTGGGGAGATGTAAAAGGAATAATTCTTCATGGAGGTCAAGACGACGACTCTCACATAAGGAAAACTGCATGTGGGTACTGAACAGAGGTGATCCCTTTTACACTTCAGCTTTCTTTTTTGAAACTAGTAAATAACTAACTTTTGACTCTGCTTTCTCCATACTGTGACTTTACACTGCCAGTCTGCAAAGGAAGCTAGAGACACAAGGTGGGTGAGGTAATATCTTTTATGGGACCAACTTCTGTTGGTGAGAGAGACAAGCTTTCGACACAGATCTCTTCTTCAGCCCTGAAGAAGTTGGTCCAGTAAAAGATATTACCTCACCTCCCTTGTATCCGGCACTAACACAACAATAACAACACTGCATACAACGAGGCAAAGGAGGCTGCTATTTTGGGAAAAAGGACCGACAGGACATACCACCGCAGAGTGCGGACTCACACGATGGTTTCTTTCAGAGACTTTATGTAGGATCAGGTGCTTCCAAGGTACTTCTAGCTCCCCTTTCGCCCCAATTACCAACATATCTGAGCGTCTTATAATTGTTAACGTATTTATCTTCACAACACTGCAGTGGCGTAGGACAGTGCCATTAGCCCATTTCACAAATGGGGAACTGAAGCACAGAGAGGCTACGTGGCGTGGCCAACGTCACACAGGAAGTCTGCAGCAGAATGACAAACTTGAACCTCTAGTTGCAGAGCCCTTGGCCGGCTGTCTAACCCGTAGGCCATCTTTCCTTTGCGTCTCGCTCCCTCTGGCGAGCAGTTACTCACAGGGAGAGTCCCATTCTGTCCCTTTTTAATTGGTTCTTCTCATTACATTTAAAGTCATTCAGATTAAAAGGCTGCTGCACCATCTTTACTTCTGCATGGAAAAACACCAGGACTCTTCCTTCCTCGTTACTGTGAGGAGTCAGATTAATAAAAAATTGTATACGCAATTGGTCTAAAACCATAGTGTGCCCCTTCTGACCGGCTTCCTGAGTGCTTTTAAACCAATTGTTGTGTAAAAAAAAAAAAGGTGTAAAAATAAAAATGTCACTGCCTAACCAGGGTTAGAAGTATTGTAAATGCAGGATTTTTGTCCCTCCTGGAGGAGGAAGGAATATTCTCCATTCAGCTGCAGAGGACACAAGAAATACTACTAATCACGTCTGTGAGAGCCATTAACTTCGGTTTCCAGCAGAAGGGATGTGTGCATCTGTGCAGGATACGGGCATAGGCACTGACTCTGTGGGTGCTCTGGGGCTGGAGCACCCACAGGGAAAAAATGGTGGGTGCTGAGCACCCACCGGCAGCCCCCCTATCAGCTCTGCCCCACCCCCCTAGCACCTCCAGCCGCCTTCAGTGATCAGCGGTTTCATGGTGTGCAGGAGGCTGGGAGAGACGGGGGAGGAACGAGGACACGGCATGCTCGGGGGAGGGGCGGGACTGGATAGGGGCGGGGCCTTGAGGGAAAGGAGAGGGCTGGGGGCAGGGCCTGGGGGGGATACGGGCCCTTAAAGAAAGTGAGCTATGATGTCCATAATAGTTTCATTGGGTATGTGTCCACTACAGCTGTGAGTGTGCCTCCAGCCTGGGCAGACAGACACACGCTAGCTCTGCTTGAGCTCATGTGTTAAAAATTGTGACATGGGCAGCAGCGTGGGCTAAATACCTGAGCTCAGACGCAAGGGATCAGGCAGGCTTGTACTCGGCTGGCTAGCCCTTGTTGCTGCCCATGTTGCAATCAGGGTCACCAGATGTCCCGATTTTATAGGGACAGTCCCGATTTTTGGGTCTTTTTCTAATATAGGCTCCTATTTCCCCCTTACCCCCGTCCCGATTTTTCACACTTCCTGTCTGGTCACCTTAGCTGCAATGTTCAAACTGCTTTTTTTAACATACTAGCTCAAGTGGAGCTTGCGTGTGTCTGTCTACCTGGGCTGGGAGGTGCACTCCCAGCTGTAGTGTGGACGTGCCCATTGTTACCTTGTGTGTTGTTCCCACTCCTCCTGCCCCCCAGTTGTAGCCACCTGTTGTCTCCTCTTATTCTTAGATCACAAACTCTTTGGTGCAGGGACTGAGTTATGCGTGCATACCGTGATTAGCGCAACGAACCTTGAGGGCCCCTAGGTACTACCACAGTACAAATAAAGTGACAGAGGGAAATGGGGCCCCAAAAGGAGAATGCCCTAAAAAAAGATTCACTCGTGTGCCATGATGGTGTTGGATATTCAGAGCAGACTGATAGGGGAATGAACTCCCTCTATACAAACGCAGCTTCGTCACAAGCAGCTCGCGTCCTCGTTATAAAAAAAAAAAAAAGTTGCAGTCCAAACATGTAATCAGACAGCATCAATTTAGCAGAACTGTTTGGACCCAATATGTTCATCGCTTGCCACTGCTTGATGTGGCCTGAAGCTGTGTCGGAATCAGAGAGAAAGCTAACTCCTGTTACCAGTTGTGGTACATCAACCAACTACTAAGGAGAAACATATTAATAATATCATCTAAAATGCACTCACTTGGCATGAACTAATTGGCTGTCTAAAGAACTGCAACAAACTGTGTCGAAGAGTGTGTGTGTATGTACATATATACAGAATATAGGACACCCACATCTAAAGAAAGCATTCAATCATTCTTTGCAGAGTTCTTGGGATTTCTACATGCACATAATTTATTTATTATGCAAATAACTAATAAATTTGTTAGTCTCTAAGGTGCCACAAGTCCTCCTGTTCTTCTTTTTGCGGATACAGACTAACACGGCTGCTACTCTGAAACCTTACATGCACATAGAGACCATGCTGATTCTGAATACAGCAGTTGTGTAGGGTAGGCACAGGGATGACTGCGGGAGAGTGACTAAGGGTATGTCTACACTACCCACCGGATCAGCGGGCAGCGATCGATCCAGCGGGGGTCGATTTATCGCGTCTAGTCTAGAAGCGATAAATTGACCCCCGAGCGCTCTCCCGTCGACTCCTGTACTCCATCTCCACGAGAGGCGCAGGTGGAGTCGGCGGGGGAGCGGCAGCAGTCAACTCGCCACAGGGAAGACACCACGGTAAGTCGATCTACGTACGTCGACTTTAGCTACGTTATTCACGTAGCTGAATAACTTAGATCGATTCCCCCCCAGTGGAGACCAGGCCTAAGCGTAATTTATTGCTCAGTGTGGTATGCATCCCCCAGTAGTCCCTGGCCCACAGGGATTATGAGTCTCCTACAGTTACCAGCTAAAGAAGTTATTCCTTAGGCTCAAGTAGTAGAGGCTCATGCGTTAATCCTCTGTGCGTACTAAATGGTTCTCTCTCAGTATCTAGCATTTCAATGGTGATAAAAACAGGCTTTCTGCAGCTTCATTCCGGCTACAGCTGAGAACCCAGCTGAATGACTGTGCAGGGGGGTGAGTGGTCATAAGGAGCCCCTGACTGCTAGCGTAGGTTGTCCGCTTCGCTAGACCCTGCGCTGGCAGAACAGCTGCTGTGGGGCTGCCCTTCCCCTCCCTTGCAGGGGGGCAGGGTGGGCAGGCAGGGGTGGGGATCTGGTAACAGGAAATGCAGCAGTGCTGGAGTAGGGAAGAAAAATAAACTGCATCAAGACTACAGCTGGTGCCGCCTTTCCCCATGGAGCAAAGAGGGACTAATTGTGACCAGTGGTGGATTCATGCCTGGGCCCATGGGGCCCCCCGTCAGTTTGGGGGCACCTGCAGGAAGAAGTCAGGGGCCACTAGCGCTGGAACAGTGAACCTGTCCCCTACTCCTCCTCTTCCCCTGGCACCCCACCCAGGCCACGAGCCAGAGCCCAACAGTGGTAAGAGCTGCCCAGGAAGCCTGGGCCACCTTGGGAAGACCTGGACCCTCCATTGCCCTGGGCAGGGGCCAGGGTGTCCGAGAGAAGCCCCCGGCCTGTGTCCCTGTCCCCTGGGAGGTGCCATTGCCGGTGGGACCCAGGGGCAGGGGCTGTGGTCCAGCCTCCTGCCCCCTCCCCAGGGCCTGCAGACACACTGAGGGGAGAGGAGGCGGTGGGGAACCCTGGCAGGGAGAGTCGCTGCACTCTGCCCTGGCTTATTTAGTGCCTGTGCCCAGCTCACTGCCAGGCTGCTCCCGCCAGGTCCCTCCTGCTCCCGGTGACAGGCTACTCCCACTGCTGTCTGGGCTTTGTGCCCGAGGTAGTAACCACATGTGGCACCACTCTTCCTGTTACTTCTGGCACCAGGCTTGCAGTTTGCACCTCCCCCTCCCCCTGCCTCGCCCCGCCATTCCTCCCAAACTATGCCCATGCCACTGCGGCTCCGCACTTGTCTGAGGCTATTATGCCTGTGTTTAAAAAGTAGGCAGGCATGGTCCTCCCACTTTTAGAAGTGTGTGTGTGTGTGTGTGGGGGGGGGGGGGCATGACCCCCCTGGTTCTGGTGCCCCTAGGCCCCCAGGGTGTGCGGGACCCAAATGTTCCTTGTGCCCAGGGCCCCAATAAATCTTAATCCATCTCTGAGTGTGACAAGCCAGTCTCTGCCCTGCTGCTCCTTTACAAGGCCGCAATCCAACCTTCAGAGAACTAATTATCTGTATACCTCAGTGGGTGACAGTTGATGGCAGAAAAGGACTCAAAGCAATAAACAACAAAGAATCCCCTTACCATTCCCACTGATGGGAGTGCCTGAGAAATCCCCCAGTGTATTTCAATGAACTTTTTCCCTTATGAATTTCAGATTCATTCGGTATGAGAAGCGCAGAGATGCTGTTTTTTTTTTAAACAAATATCCCCTCTGAATGTGCTACGGATATTTTGGGTGTGTGCTTTGTGTACTTGGCATTATTTTGCTTTTTTAGTATTCCCCAAAATGCAGCGAAACAATGAATTGCTTCACCTTTACCTGTCTGAAGAGGATGTGTCTCTTATACATAGAAACATTGAAGTTGAATTTTTGACTTAGTGTCTTTGTTCATATTGCTAAGCAGATCAAGTAGGAAGGAAAACGAGACAAGAGATAAACAATGTTGTTTTGTCTGCTAACATGATTGATAGACAAGTTTCAATTATTGTCTCTTCGACTGACAAAAAGCACTTAAAAAAAATCCTGAAAAATATTATTTCTTTCTGGCTCGATGCTACTTCCATGGAAAAAATATACAAGGTTGCTCTCTGGTGGTAACTGCATGGCTGTGTCAGGCAGAATGACTGTTTCAAGGTCTTTTTTATTTATTATTATTATAATGGTGTGAATCCTTGCTTGCTATCAGAATAGCCAGAAAAATAGTTGATGCATCATGTTCAACCCAGTTTATATTTGTTCTAAAGAAACAACCAAAATCTGAAGGCTGGTTTTAATGATTTCTTAATTGAGTTCAGCCAGACTGAAGTAAAAGGTTAGTTTAAACTATAATAATAAAAATAATAATAAAAGTTCCTCTGGGAGTTTTTGCCATCCTGCTGGGCTCAGCAGACATACTAGATTTATCAATGTTCCCTGGGCAGCAGGGGGAAGAAAAGCAGTTCTCTTATCTGAGCAGGAAAACCTCAGCAGGCATTTTGTGCTTCCCTGTCTCAGGAGTTTTATCAACTTTTATGAGACTGAGATATGGAATTTTTCTGAGGGATAATAGCATTCCAAAGAGTTTGCTGGCCATTCTCAGGCCATCCCTTAAATGTTATGTTGGGGCCACATACTTTGTTGCTCTGCATGGTCCCTCCCGGTAGTATTTCAGTCTCATAGCACCCCTGTGAGGTAGGGAAGTGCTATTAACTCCATTGTACAGCTGCAGAACTGAGGCACAGAGAGACTAAGGGTATGTCCACGCTTGTAGAGTTTTTGCGCTCTAAGTTTCACCGGCGATAGGGAACCGCTGAAAGAAAAGCACTGGTTTGTGTACTCAATTCCTCAGGCGTCAGAGTGTTTACACTAGCAGCACTTCCATCGCGGATGGAAGAGCAGCGCTGTAGGGCATCTATCCCACAGTGCAGCTCTCTCGATAGGTCTTGTGGGAAGGAGCACAAGGCATTCTGGGTCCCTGCTCAGTGCCCCGTGCTGCCCTGCTTCATGTCCCAGCAGCCCCATTACGTCCTTGTTTCTCTCGTGGCATTTTTTTTTTTAAACCCCTGCTGTCTGGCTGCTTTCCCTGCCATATCTACAAGCAAAGGTAAAGGGAGTTTCAAACTTCCCATGGCTTACAGATGGAGGGCCGAACGTCCGTTTACCTGGCGTCAGAGCAGTGGAGATGCTCGCCAGAGTGATCGCTTTTGGAACTGTGGGATATTCTTCGGAGGCCAAAAGGAATTTATGCTGGTAGAACGTGTCTTCGCTTTCACCGCAGCGCAAAAAAAGCAGCGGTAAGAGCTGTATGCCTCTTGTGAAGATGGTTTTTCTTTTTGTGGTGAAACTTCTGAGTTTCACCAGAAAAAGTCATTAACAAGTGTAGACGCTCCCACGGTTTTAAATGGTAAGTGTAAACATAGCCTAAGAGAATATCTACACTGAAAAGAAAAGACCTGCGGCAGCAACCCTCTAAACTGGGGCTTGTGCTACAGGGCTAAAGAGAGCAGTGTGGACGTTGGGCTCAGGCTGAAAACTGGGCTCTGAAACTCAGCGAGGGGGGTGGGTCTCAGATCCTGGGCTCCAGCCTGAGCCCAAATGTCTACACTGTTATTTTTAGCCTCACATCATAAGCCTTGCGAGTCTGAGGGTACGTCTACACTACCCGCCGGATCGGCGGGTAGAGATCAATCTATTGGGGATCTATATATCACGTCTACTGTAGACACGATAAAATCAATCCCTGATCACTCTCCTGTCAACTCCGGAACTCCACTGTGGTGAGAGGCGGAAGCAGAGTCGATGGGGGAGCGGCAGTGGTCGACTCGCCGCCGTCCTCATGGTCAGGTAAATCGACCTAAGATACGCCGACTTCAGCTACGCTATTCACGTAGCTGAAGTTGCGTATCTTAGGTTGACCCCCCCCAGTGTTGACCTAGCCTGAGTCAGTTGACCTGGGCTCTGAGACGCACTGCCAAGGGTCTTTTTTTGCCGTGTAGACATACCCTAACTGACTTGCCCAAAGGTTGCACACGAAGTCTGTGGCAGAGCAGGAATTGAACCCTGCTCTCCTGGGTGTGAGGATAGTGTCTTTAGCCCCAGACGTCCCACCCTACGCTAGATACAGAATACTAGGGCTTTATACTAAATCCCCTTTGTGATTCATGTATATGGGCAGTTTTCCTTAACTGCTTTAAAAACCAGACCTTTCAGTCTATTATAAAAGAGCTTTACAATTACAATTGTCAGAAACCTTGGCATGGCCATAATGTAGTAGATGATTCATTTATTGTTAGATTTATGACTGGTGAATTCTGGCCATTTGGAAGCTGGGCCTATATTTCACGGACACTCAGCAGAGATATTCTGCTTGATTCAAATCCCTGGACTGTGAAATTCAGTGCCTGGCCCTAGCTGAGGGTTAGAAAATGTCTATGAGGGAGGCAAAACAGATGATGGAGAAGATGAGCTTATCTCAGTGAATTCCCCACCTCCCTGTGGGCCTCACTTCTTTACCTTTATTTTTAAATACAGCACCAAGCAAAGGCTTGAAGAGGTATGGCAAACTTACTATCAGCTGGCAGGTACTGAATCTATTATCCACAATTTCCAGCATATTAAATGAACTTGAAGTTTCCTGAAATATTCCATGTAGTATATGTGTTTTAACCCATCCTTCGAATGGCAGCTTACCACATGCATGCACACTGCATTAAAAAATATCTTATTTGTTCTTGCAACTTTTTCTTTCTGAACAGTTCAGTCCTGATGGATTGCATTTGTACTATAAACTGCAGTTTTATAACACATCTACACGTCCTTTTAATTAAAAATACTAAAACAAAAGGTCAAAGTAATGAAGAGTGATTAATGCATTTTTTAAAAAGGGACAGTTGGGTCAAATTCCCCCAATTTAGATTTTAAGACCAACTGAAGTGTTTCTGTGACATTTTTTATTCTAACAGGAACAGTATGTTTTTAAACCAATGTGCACTGAACTGAGAGTCAGGTGATCTTGCTCTGCCAATGACGTTGGCAAGTCATTTCACCTCTCTCTGCCTTGGTTTCCCCACTTGTAAAATAGAGAAAATAGGACTTTGTGAAGTGCTTTGACAGATACGGGTGACAAGTGTTATATGAAAGAGCTAGGTATTGTTAATAAGGTTACAATAATAATTCTTCTTTAATAAATAATTATACTATATTTATTATTATTTAATAATAATTAATAATGTATTGTTAATAATGGTCAGAGAAGTAAATAATTATACTATATTTATTATTATTTAATAATAATTAATAAGGTATTGTTAATAATGGTCAGAGAAGTATGTGTAATTTTGTGTCTAATTTGCATAGAGATTTAATGTGATAAGACATCAGGCCCTTTCTTCCCCTGGGTGTGGGATTTGAGCTGACACACAATATACTCCTCCTTTAGCATATCTGATGTGCGTCAATCCAAGAACTCAGGGACTGAGATACATTGCTTAATTTAGATCTGCCTGTGTGGTGGCATTCGGTGCTAGTTCCAGGTGTTATTAGCATGCTGTGCTATTAGACTGCCAGCCCGGCTCCTTAACATTTTTTTTTTAAATCACATCTAACATATAGCCACTGCCTGATTTGTTATGGGTGTCGATTTTTGGCTGGCCTCCATCTCAAAGGTTAGCTACATTACCTCTATAACCACAAACCTGAATGCGATTTCCATTTTACAAGGATTATGTGAAAATGTATGTATGGCCCATCAATAGTTGAAAAAAATACCTTCATGATTCCATTGTGGTTCCAAAAACAGTGCATAAGCCTATAAGTTGTGCTCCACAGATTGGGTCATACTGACCACCAATATATCAAGAACCTGTCTCGCTTCTGATGAGGAATTCAGGATTTTCATAGAATCATAGAACTGGAAGGGACCTTGAGAGGTCTTCTAGTCCAGTCCCCTGCACTCAAGGCAGGACTAAGTATTATCTAGACCATCCCTGACAGGTGATTGTCCAACCTGCTCTTAAAAATCCCCAATGATGGAGACTGAACAACCTCTCTAGGCAATTTATTCCAGTGCTTAACAACTCAGAGTAAGGAAGCTTTTCTAGTTAGCAACCTAAACTGCCCTTGCTGCAATTTAAGCCCATTGCTTCTTGTCCTATCCTCAGAGGTTAAGAACAATTTTTCTCCCTTCTCCTTGTAACAACCTTTTACATACTTGAAAACTGTTCTCATGTCCTCTCTCAGTCTTCTCTTCTCCAGACTAAACAAACCCAATTTTTTCAATCTTCCCTCATAGGTCATGTTTTCTAGACCTTTAATCACTTTTGTTGCTCTTCTCTGGATTTTCTCCAATTTGTTCACATCTTTCCTGAAATGTGGTGCCCAGAACTGGACACAATACTCCAGCTGAGGCCTAATCAGTGTGGAATAGAGGGGAAGAATTACTTCTCGTGTCTTGCTTACAATACTTCGGCTAATACATCCCAGAATGATGTTTGCTTTTTTTGCAACAGTGTTACACTGTTGACTCATATTTAGCTTGTGATCCACTATGACCCCCAGATCCCTTTCCGCAGTGGGCATTTGATTTCCTTGCTTAAGAGTCTAAAATAAACTGAATTCTTGCAGAAAATTGGGATGATGAGAAATGCAGAACAATGATGAAAATTAGAGAGAAAAGGTGGGCGAGGTAATATCTTTTATTGGACTGACTTCTGTTGGTGAAAGAGACAAGCTTTGGAATTACACAATGTACTTTGAAAGCTTGTCTCTTTCATCAATAGAAGTTGGTCCAGTAAAAAATATTACCTCGCCCACCTTGTCTCTCGACTATCCTTGAACTGACATGCTGACAACAACAAGGCAAACAACAATGGAAAATTAAAGTGACATTTAGGAAAAAAATGAATCTGAAGGATTCCCACTGTTGACAGTTTTCTTTGATAGCAGCCTAGTGAAAAATGCAACACCTGATTTATTTTTTCTTGATTAAATGGTGCCTCAGGAATAGCTGTTGTGCTTTCAGTTCATACCCTACCTTAATCTGAATTAATTTTCAAGTATAGACAAGCTCCTAGATTCGGGATCTACTTGGATCGGTGTAGAAAGACTAATCCACTGACGTATTGCCTTTTATATCAGGGATGTTCTTACATCAGTGGAATGAGAACCATTACTGCCTTCTGGTAATGTGTACAGCCATAAAGCTTTGTTGGTTCTATTTAGTTCACATGAGCATCGCAAAGTTCAGATGCTCACTCCAACCTCTGATCTCATGTGAGTTTTTTTCAACTGAGATTTCAAATGAAACCGCATGACAGAGATTCACCAATACTTTCGCCTGAGCTGGACATACTGCAAGAGCTTCTCTCTCGTAGTCAGTATTTCTGGGTTTTGCTGAGGCCAGTCAGGTGCGGGAGGCGAATGGGAGCATGCCACTTCAAATTTAAATACATTTTTTTAAAACTATATACACAAAATCTACACATGCCAATTACAGCTACAGCTACAAGTAGGCAGAATGTAATTGCAGGAGTCTGAATTTGGTCAAGACACTGTGGTGAATACCTTCCTTCTCTGATGCCATGTCTACCCAAGAATTTTTGCTAAATTTTCCCTGATATTGGTCTGAAAGGCTTTGTTTGCTTGTTTTGTTGCTTTCTTTTTATCTTTGGCCTGGTACTGCTTTATAAAGGTATGGTTAAAATGGCACAGCCCCCCTAGTGTGAATGTGGTCACACCAGTATAAATGGCCTTTGCTGGTCTAGTTTTAGACCAATAACTATATTGCTAAAAAACCCCACACCGTAACCAACATGTTTATCCTGGTACAAAGTCTCTCTGTAGAGCGGGCCTTAGAAATATCAGGAATGTCAACTCTGGCCTGCCCAGGTTTCCTGGAGGACTTTGAGGTTCTCAGAGCATGTATATATTTTAGCTTTCAGACTTCATTTGACAGTTGAGAGAGCTCAAACTTCAGCAAACACTTCCCTTCTCCCAAAACAATTAGTAGTTGAAGTTAAATAGGTGTTAAAAAAAATAAAAATTTTAGACGGTCTCACTACAGATTGCTTCCCTTTCAATTGCTTGGACCTTGTGATATAAAAGTTTCATTAGCTCTTAAAGGTTTTATAAATAGAAAAGACCCAAATTTCTCATCTAAAAAACAAGGAGGGAAAATAAAATAACTACAAACCATTAACCCTCAAAAGAAAGCCCCGAAAGCATACTAGTCCAATTTATATTTCTCTTCACAAATCACCTTTAAGACTCTCATCATGAACCAATTCCCTTTCCACAGAATTGCTAATGAGGAAATGGAAATACACTTGAAGGGCTGTAAAAGTGCTTAAAGAATTACTGGAGAAGCCAAACAGCCTTTTAGAACATTGATTAGCAATGAAATCAGCAACCTTGTAGTGATTGTGCAGTTTAAGGCAATTTCTATTTTTAGGACCTATAAATAGCAATGGTGGCCCAAGATCACATTCCACACCTGAGACAGAGTTTACTCTTTTGTTTACACACTTGAAAACAAAGTAAAATCTTTCCTATACCCAAAAGGCTTCCTACTTGACTCAAATCCATTATCCACTTCCTGGTCTTTGAGTATTTTCCTTGGATACAAGATTTCCCCCAATATGCCCAAAACCGGGTTTACGTTTTCTTGTAGTGAACTCTCCACATTTAATATAAACCTCCACCTGTAGACTGCTCAATCTGGACTGGGGTCCTTAGCAGATCACAGTTTGAAATGCTGTAGCCAGGTAGAATTTTTATCCAACCTAGACTGATGAAGGATCTTCTGCCTCACTGAAACAGGACTTGTTTTTGTAAAAAAAAAAAAATTCTCTCCTTTTTAATTGTTCAACCACTTAGGAAAAAAGAAAGACCATTGCTGGTTAGGCTGAAGCCATAACATGTCCGCTGTGCCCCTTGGCAAGCCATGAACGAATAGAAGAAATGCTTTGATCAGCTCAAGCCTTTACATGTCAGGAAACTGACACTAAAAAATAGCATATAATGAAACACAATGCCGGAGTAGGGCACTGGAGACCTTATAAGTGAGCATGCTGAAAGCAATCACCAGCTTTATCAAAAAGGGAACATACACTACAATAATCTGATATACCACACAAGTCATTTCTCTTCCTTCTAAAGCAGTGGTTCTCAAACTGTGGGTTGGGACCCCAAAGTGGGTTGCGACCTGATTTTAATGGGGTCGTAAGGGCCAGCATTAGACTTGCTGGGACCCAGGGCTGAAGCTGAAGCCCTAGCGCCAGCCCCACTTAGGGCAGCGGGGCACAGGCTGTGGCCCCCTCTCTACCCCACCCAGGGTGGCAGGGCTCAGGCTCCGGCCCTCTCCCAGGGTCATTTAGTAACTTTGTTGTCAGAAGGGGGTCACGGTGCAATGAAGTTTGAGAACCGTTCTAAAGCAAATCGACAACTAAATCCCTTTAAGAATCTGGGCCTTAGTCTACCAGTCTGATAGTAGCTATCCGGCTTTAATGGGAAATAAGGAATGCTACTGAGCAAGAGATGATCCAGCGCCTCAAAGTTTGGCTCCACAACTGAGCTACACCAAAGCGCAGGGCTGTGAGGTGTTTTGGGTGTGGTTCTGGTCCATCTCTGCTAGGGTGAGCAGAGAGCAAGTGTGAAAAATCGGGACGGGGGTGGGGGGTAATAGGCACCCATAGAAGACAAAACCTCAAATATCGTGACTGTCCCTATAAAATTGGGACATCTGGTCACCCTAATCTCAGCTTGTATCGAAGCGGGCAATGTCAGTAAAGACAATTTCAGAGGCCTGTGCTGCAGGATGAGCTCTTTTTCAACACTGGCACCTGTACCGAAATTGGAAGACTATTTCTCATTGTTCAGATCTTAAAAGGTGAATATTTCCTCTTAAATACGTATCTGAACGGCTTACACCAAAAGGATGGGGCCTAAGAAGGATCTGACCTTTATTAATAAGAACTTGGCCCCTGATGAGGGCCTGTTTAAACTACTAACAAAGAAGTTTATTACATGCCCAAAATGTACGAAAGCAGAGAGTTTGGGTCATTCATTCAAAAAGGGACAGGATTAACCATGCTCCCTCAATTATCCTCTTCCTGTTTGACTCTAGAGTAATGGGAAAGCCCACTGTCCCTTTTCAGTTCAGGACACTGGGGATCTCCATGCCTGTCAAAGCTTCTCTCTCCAGTTTGCTCCCTGCTGCAGTGGAAGCTTAGCTGACAACATCCCAGACCGAGACAATCAAAGGGGCTCTGCGGCGGATGACATTTGCTCACCCTGTGCTCTCTAATGTGGATTCAGTTAACACAGGTTAAAGGCTGTAGAAAGAAGAAAGTTATTTCAGCGGCTCGGTCACAACTTTGACCCCCAAGACCAGCTAAACCATGAGGAAAAGACACGCAGATCAGCAGGGAGCATGTACACCACCAGTCTCGTCTACACATGTATGCAGTGCTGGCGGGATGGGGAGAAGGGGGACAATTGAACCAGGGCCCAAAGCTAGGACCACCCCGAAAACATCTGTAACTGGGATGAAATAGGGGTGAAAAGGGAGGGGGGTCAGACCCTGGCAAAATGATGTACCGGGGCCCCAAATTTCTCTCCATGGGCCTGCACATATGTTGCATGGTTTTAACTCTACCACCAGACTGGTAGAGTTAAAGTGGTGTAACCCTCATAGCATACATGCAGTTATACTGTTGCATACGACAAGTATAACTATATTGATAAAAAGATTACACCCTAATAGAGTTATACTGGCACAAAACTGTATGTAGACCAGGACCTAACTGGAGATGGTTGGAAAGAGGCTTTTAGGGCAGAACAAGGGCTGGCCAATACTGAATGACAACTTATTTAAATAAAAAACAACTTATTTAAATAAATTTGCTTTGATGGCATTTGACACCTTTTTATGCTGTCATGGCCATCTTGAAATCTCTCTGAGTTATAAAAAGGAGGAGAGAAAAGTTTCAATCATCAAATCTGAGAGCAGAGCAGCACCAGTGCCATGTGACTTGTATGAGTGGTTCCCTATCGGGCAGAACAAAGGGCCCACGAGATAGCCAAAGTGAAGAACTTACCAACAGCCCTATAACCTGAAATACATTCACCTAACAGGTTTGTGGAGCATTTTCCAACAACACAAAACAATTCATAGCAATCAGAGTCTGACAACAGCAAACTCAGAACAAATGAAATGGGTAAGATTGTAGAATACGTGATTTGCCATGAACGCTGCCCTTGGCTTCAAGCAGAACAGTCTGCTTGCCCTGATATACAGCAACGTCATATTACTGCAGCTCCAAGGAAGCTAATGAAGATGTCTTTCCCAGGGCTGTCACTGCCACCCACCTGCCGTTTGATGACTTTACACATGTGTGACAGGTAGTAATGTCACTGACAATCTTTCCCTAGCACCCGTTTTTTATTCCTCCTGACACTACATCTGTCTGCACCGTTCCAAGGGACGGGCTCTATTCACCAACAAGCCTTAGATTATTTCCCCCTTTCTTATTGCTGTTTATCTTTCTACAGAATTGGATGTATTAATTTCTCTGCTCCTCCACCATTCCAGGCAATAGATCAGCTTACAAGTGTAAAACTCAGATCACAGCAGGAAAGGATCAGGTCAGCAGTAAACGAGACATACATAGTATCAAATCCCCTACAAAAGCAGAATATAGTCTCCTGACAGAGGATATATCAGATACTAAACTAATACCACACTTGGTCTGAGCCAAAAGGCCAAAGAGAAGTGATCCCACAGGAAAAAGCATCCAAAGCTTTGCTTACTCGCTTCTTCGCTAAGCTGATTTCAAGTCAGATTCTCTTTAAGTATTAATGTTGGGAGAACTGTATTTTTCCCTATTGTGCCGTCATTTTATTTTTCTGCAAACCCTTTATCTCTGTTTATGCTTGCCTAGCCTTCGTCAATCATTTTGTGCAGATACTCTTATCTGTCACTAGAGGGCACTGTGGAATCCCTAGATTTAAGCATTACTTGTTAACCCTTTCCCAGGGAGGTGACTTTACCTAGCGTAGGTTTCAGGGTAGCAGCCGTGTTAGTCTGTATCCTCAAAAAGAACAGGAGTACTTGTGGCACCTTAGAGACTAACAAATTTATTAGAGCATAAGCTTTCGTGGGCTACGGGTTGTAGCCCACGAAAGCTTATGCTCTAATAAATTTGTTAGTCTCTAAGGTGCCACAAGTACTCCTGTTCTTTTTACCTAGCGTAGAAAATCTCCTTTCCTTACCTCACACATTTCTTCCCTGACTTACAGGGGCGCTGGAACAATTTGTATAGTGGGGGTGCTGAGAGCCATTGAACCAAACTGTAAACCTGGTATATAATGGAAACTACTTCAAGTCAGGGGTGCAGCAGCACCCCCGCGTCCCTAGTTCCAGCACCTACGCTGACTGATTGCAATTGAGAGGGAATGTTAACACAGTAACAAATGCATTTTTCAAAAACATAGCTCGTGCAAAGGCCAGAAGCAGGACAGAGCACAATATTCCTTCACATCCAATAACTCAATTGAAATCACTGTTAAAGTTTCAGGGGAACCTTGTTCATCCAAAACGTTCTGCAAACTGGAAATTCACTTGCTCCCAGGAGCGAAGAGACCTGTGTTCTGTTCCCACATTTGCCACTGACCTGCTGTGTAACTTTGGGCAAATCATTTCTCTGTGTCTCTGCTTTCCTTTGCAGTCTTTGCCATTTTTTTGAAGCCAGATTGCAAGCTCTTTGAGGGCAGAGATTGTCTCTTATTATGTATCTGTACAGTACCTAGCAAAATGGGGCCCTGATCTTAGCTGGGATCTTTGGGGGCTATGGTCCTAAAAATAATTGACTAAGGGGTGGCTTGGATAAATGTGGGCTCTGATAACGAGATTGTTAGCAGGTAACTGATTCACGCTGAGGGTCCAGGAGTCCTGATGCATTCGGTCATGACTGGGGACAGAGGTCCTTCTGGCTTTCCAGGAATCAGTTCCCATCTGCTAGGCACCGTACACACATGTAGTTGAAAAACCAACAGTCTATGCCCTGAAGAAGTGATGAGCGATAACAGGCAGAGAAAAGCAAACAAACAAGGGAAGGACAAGATAACGGGAAACAATCACATATGGTAAGGTAAACAGGAGTCGCAGCATGGCCCCCTGCCCAGCCTTTGCCAAGTGTTTGGTAGGCTGTGAAAAATCACTGCCCCGACTCGCCTCCGTGATAATGCCAAAGCACACCACCCTTGGAAATGGAATTTATGCATCCAAAATTTTCCAGATGAGTTTAGGCCAGATTTCTGCTGGTTAGCTAGGTTGGTCAGGAGTATGGAGAGGTTTGAACCCTGACTGACATAGCTGTGCTGGCAGAAGCCCCTAGTGTAGAGGTAATTATACCAGCAAAGCTGTACTTTCCCCAGTGTAACTCATTTTGCTCGGGGTCGGGGAGGGAGATGGCTGGAATAAGCTATACTGGCCAAAGTGCAGTTTTGCTGGTATAGCCCAGTATCGCTATCCCAAGGAAGGGCTCTGTAATAGACTGGGCTGCCCCCTTAAGGGCCTGGGGCCAGCCAGCCCTGCTCAGTTTATCAGACCCAGCTGGGAAGAGGCCAGATGTTTTCTATAAAGGGCTGAGAGATCTCAGTTGGAGGGAGCTGTGGGTGGGAGAGGGCTCTGCCTCCTGCAATAGGCCCTGAAGCAGAAGGGGCAAAGGGAAAAAGGCTCTGGGTGCTGTAGCCCAGAGTGGGCTGAGGAACTGTTTGTGTTTGATGTTTTGCCTAAATTTTATGACGGGAGAATAAAATTGGGCCTGGAAAAAGACTTTGGGTGCAGAAGTGAGTCCTTCATGGGTTGTGGAGACAGAAGTTTATATGCGGTGCAGCATGCATGCAGGCAATTAGCCCCAGGAACAGAAGGGAAACTGAGGCAGCAGCTAACCCAAAGCCAGATTGGATAAGGTGGCCTATCACATGCTCCTAGTGTAGATATGGCCTTAGAAGAGAAAATACTCACACAGGAGCTTGCTTCCTGATCCTGGTTAGTCCTCCTGCTTAGCTCTGCTCTCTCCCTGACCTATACAACCCCTTCAATGTGCATGGTAGGTTATCCAGAGGGGATGCACATGCATCTGAAGAACAGGAAAACCTGGAATAGATGAGAAGTGTTATAAAGGCAAATCAGGGCCTTTGGGCCCTAATTCAGTAAGGTGCTTAAGCAGGTGCCTAAGTTTAAGCATTGACTACTGGCTGAATGCTTTTGGAAATCAGATCATAGCTCTTCTGCCTCCAACCTCCCTGGATGATCATGGAATCTGGGAAGGTGGGACTAAGAAAAAGAAATTCCTCTCTTATTAATGGGCCCATAAACGTATGGATGCGTTTAAAAAATGAAGCTTGGATTGCTTGCAGTAAGTCAAGTCAAGTTTCAGTGAAATAGTACCCAGTGCTATTTGTGTTTTAAATGGTACAGTGCTATTAATTAGTGTTCAAATTAGGCAATAAGATAAGAGTCGACATATAATAGTCTGCTAATATATGCCTTGGGGGTGTTGGGAGGTGCAAGTCTGAAGGAAAAGTGATTTTAATCACCACAGAAGTGTGTTAATAATGGCCCATAGATTCTTGTATTGCTCTTCTGACACTTTGGAATATTACATTTTCCTATTAAAATGCCCATTATCCTTGAGTCCTCTAAAAATTTATCAGTGCAGCCATATTCTGCCAATTCCTACTCCACATATTATATATTTAGCACAATCCAAAGGATTTATAATTAGAGATGGGCCTGAATCAAACTCCCAGATCCAGAGGCCACCCAGCTTTCAGAACTGACAGATTCGGCTCCATCTTTGCTCATGAGATGACACCTCCTCTCTTTGCTGCCCCTGCTGCGGCCTTCTTGCCTTCACTGTGCCCCATGGAGCAGGCCGTGTGGAGAAGAGTCAGACAGTAGGAAGGAGACAGCAGCTTGGCCCTGAGCAGCAGCAGAACACTCTCCTCTCAGGAGGACAACGTGAATGTGTGGGCAGGAAAGACCAGGCCTGAAGACAGGAACAATGTTTGGGAGACACACAGGATCTAGGCTGGACACATGGCGGGACAGGAGAGAGGACCAGAAGAGTGACAAGTAAATGGAGGCAAGGGAAAGAACTGAGGGGAGAAGTCAGGTGGGGACACTGGACCATTATGTGGGAGAGTATAAGTAGAAGTGGTGGGGGATAATAAGCCAGGTTGCTGGCAAAGGTTGTAGGACAATGGTCGTGGTGAAAGACGATGGGGAGATATTGGGAGCAAGAATGGAGAAGGGTTGATTGGTGTTGTGATCAATGCATATCACTTGGAATCAGGCTGCCTGGGTTCTCATTTCAGGTCTGCCAGCGACTCAGGCCTCGTCTCCCTGCAAAAGGTGTACTTAATTGGTTTGTAGACTAATACAGTTAAACTGGTGCACACACTCCTGTGTGGACACGCTTATTTCGGTTTAAGAGGGGTTTACTTCAGTTTAACTTGAACGTGTTCCTAGTAGACTTAAACTAAAGTGAAAAAGAGACACATATGCAAAATGAAAGTGGCCACACAGGAGACTGCACTAGTTTAGCTATATGGGTTTTAGTTCACACCATAAGTTAAATATCGGCGCAAAAAGCCTTTGTTGAGCCAAAATAAGAGGTTCCACACAGCCTTCTGCACCAGGTTCATTCCATCCCTTACATAAAATTGTTCCATGTAGAAAAGCTCTCACTGTGTTTCCTGGGACAACTCAGTTCACATCTATGTGCCTCAGATTTTCCCATTTTAGGAATATTTCCCTACCTCCCAAGCCAAGAGAAAAGTACTGTAAGGATCTTGGACGGCTGGAGTTCTAGAAGTGCCAAGTATTGTTCTTACTGTTGGGTTAGGAGTATGAGAAAGAGCCAGAAAGGCTAGATGAGAAGAAAGTCATGGGATGGCCACCATTTTGGCAGACACAGGAGGGACTGAAGTGGAGACTATGGAGGAAGTGCTATAGCTTGAGCTAGAGTGCCAGGGCTCCCTAGTTTGGGTTATACGCACTCGTATCTTCTGTGGATTGGCACAGAATCCGTAGGGGGAGAGCCGTACACACACCAGTGGGCTACATTCACTCACATCTGTGGGAAGTATTATGGGAGGAGAAACAGAGTTTTGGCAGCCATCAGACCAGATCATTGCAAACTCGTATCCGTCGTCTACAAAAATCAAAGCCTACAAAGTACACCCAGGGTTGTTGTTCTACTGACCCCAGGGTATCCTGGGGGTATTTCACAGACAATTAAAGCCACTGCACTGAGGAGCTTACTGTCTAAATACTGCACTGCGCTAGGTACAGTACGTGAGTGGTTATACAATGGCGTCAGTGAAAATAGTGATATTTTTCATTTCCGCTTGGTTACATTACTCCTCCAAAAAATCATTTGTACTCAATGCCATTTGTCTGCAGTACGTTGCTAATCAACTACAAAGACATTTTTGGGCAGAGGTTATTGATTGACTCCATGTAAATAGGTGGAACCTTTTAATTAAATACAAATGCAGATGCAATAACTCTCAGTGCATTGACAACATGCAGCACAGACCACTGGAAGGGGCTGATTCTGTTCTCATTTCCCCTGGCATAAACCAGGGCAAGGCTCCAGTCCAGCAAAGCACTTTAGCACGTGTTTAAGTCCATCATATTGAGCAAAAGAACTCAAGCACGTGTTTTAGTTCCTTTTAAATCAATGGGGCTACTCAAGTGCTTAAAATGAAGCACTTGCTGAATCAAGGTCAATGGTGTTGCATTGTGGGTGTGAGATCAGACTCAGGCCCAAGGAATTCCAGCTGCTAAAACGCCCCTGTGAATAGCTGCACGAGTTAAGCAGCAAAAGAACACTACGGATCAGATCCTGCAAGGTTAGGAAAGGCCTAGGCTCCCTTTGATTTCATTGGGAGAGGAGGGTACTCAGGACATCACAGGACCAGGCCCTAGAGGACTTCGTTAGCTAAAGAAATAAACTTTCTATGTTCCCCTTCAGAGGGTATCACATAAAACATTACGGTACCGGTTAAAAGAGAGAGAGAGAGAGAGAGAGAGAGAGAGAGAGAGAGAGAGAGAGAGAGAGAGAGAGAGAGTGTGTGTGTGTGTGTGTGTGTGTGTGTGTGTGTGTGTGTGTGTGTGTGTGTGTGTGTGTGTGTGTGTGTGTGTGTGTGTGTGTGTGTGTGTGTGTGTGTGTGTGTGTGTGTGTGTGTGTGTGTGAGATATTCATTAAGCAGGTTTCTCTCCCTTCAGCTAATATAATAGGTTTATGACTTTAGAGACAAACTGACAAGCTTCGTAAAACATAACAATGAGGTGCTATTTAACCCAATGAATAGCATTCCAGTGCAAGCTATAAGAACGTTAGAAAAACAATAAGGAATTAGCTTTTGCTCATTTGTCAGGCTAAACAGCAGAGGTACTTGGGGCTTTATATTATCTTTAAAGGGTTTATTTTTTATTTTTAAGCAATTGCACATTTCACTGGCTGTTGGTAATTAATTCCCCTCTCCGAGCAGCGATGATAACACTTCATTTAGATTTCACAGATGTGAAGTGATCGCTTTTAAAAATCTTTCATCCTTCAGCTCTGTTTGATGGATATCTCAAATGACAGAAGACATGATTAACTTGAGGACAGACAGAAAGTGTAAGTGGCTGTTCAGATTCACTCGGAGCACACACACAGGAAAGCAATCTGGGTCTTTCAACTTGACCCCTATTATCTGATGACTCCGCACACCATTCCCACTAAGGTTTTCTCTAAGCTCTTCTCCGGATCCCTAAGCAGAGGCCCTGGATCACCTCCCTAGTTAGTTTATTCTAATGGCTCTTAACCTTTTCCATAGAGAGACTCCTGTACTACAAAACCTCACTCCCACCCAGCTAGGACCCCCCTCCCTTCAATTTAGCAATGTGGGAAGAGCAGGATAGTCTCAACCCCAGATCTATTCAATTCTCAGTTGTTCTAACTGTTAAGAATTTACTAAGATGTGGGGGTAACATTTTCAAAAAGTGCCTAAGTGGTTTAAGAGTCTAAAGTTATGTCTGTGCTACAGAGCTTATGTTGGCATAGCATTGTAGACACAGCCAACACCGACAGAAGGAGTTTTTCAGTCAGCCACCTCCCTCAACAATGTTAGGTATGTCTAGAGAAGCCCTCTTCCATCAACATAGCTGCATGTACACTGTGGGTTTTGTCAGCAAGGCTATGACAGACGTAACTTTTAAGTGTAGACCAAGCTTGAGTCCACAGACTTTCAATGAGATTTAGTGCGTGTCTACACAGGAAAAAATGGTGTGTTAACTCAGGCCTGGATTACACTTAAAATGTCACACCCGAGTGCTATAGTTAAGATGACCTAACCTCCAGCATTGATGCAAGTAAGTTGCTTGCTCGGGGTGGCGGACTACATACAGCAACAGAAAAAACCTTTCCATCTACACTAGGGCTATGGCTACACTGGCAATTGAATGACAAAACTTTTGTCTTTTATAGGTGCTAAACCCTCCCCCCAGAAAGACAAAAGTTTTGCTGATGACAAGCACCAGTGTGAACAGCACTTTGTTGGCAGGAGCGCTCTCCTGCCGACAAGGCAAATGCCGCTTTTTGGGGGTGGAAGTTTTTTGTCGGCAGGAGATCTGACAAACAGCGTGACTTTTCGCAGCGTGGCTGTAGCGACACAGACGTGTTGCTAAAAGCGATGTAGTGTAGACATAGCCCAGGGTTCTACAGTGGTGTGTGCTTGTAGTGTAGACATAGCTAACCTGGGTTAAAATAGCAATCATGACATGACAACTTGGACTTTTAACTCATGCAGCTACCCCAAGTTAAAACCTGGGGTTGAACTTGCACGGCTAACCTGAGTTAATAGCTAGGTAGCTGTGTCTTCACTGCTATTTTAACCCAAGGTAGCTAACCCAAGTTAAGAACACACCTTTTCCCCTCCCCCCCCCCATAGTATAGACATACTCTTAGGTTCCTAAGTGACAGTTGGTGGACCATGGATGCCTTTGAAGATTTTACCCCAGTCTAGTCTTTCCTCAGTTTTAGGCCATGGTTCTGTGCCTTTAGCTCTTTCCAATCATGTAACAAAGCCTGTGTCTGCACTAGGATTGTTTGGGCCCATAATTTCCAGCAGGTACAGGTTCACTGTGGGAGTCTATTGTACAAGCAGGGCTCAGGTTTTTCTTCCTCTATATCATCTAACCTTGATCTATGCAGGGTCAGACAACATGGTGGTAAAAATGCCTGAGCGCACCTGGGCCTTATCTACACTGCAGCTTCCTCTGGTGGACCTGCAGCGGTCTGAAAAGTCCTAGTGAAAGTCTAATGCACAAAAAGGTTCTACAAAGGTTAGATGGTAAAGATACATAATACATGAAGGATTTAAACCCAAATATCTGTTGGCATCTTGTAGATCGGCGATATTATCACATTCACTTCAGCAGTAAAGTAAATGCTATGGTTGTCATCGATATACAGCCTTGGTGTGATGTGACTGGGCGCTTTTCACCTGTAGATCATTGATTCACATACAAGGAGTTTGGTGTTGACCCAAAGATACCAGCTGATAGCTGTTAGGTGGGTTTTGTGGGTTGGTCTTACTTCTGTTCCTAAGTGTATCCATGGATCCCAAGGATTGTTATCGGCAGAGTCAGCAGCAAGCACAAAAGGTATGGGCAGCCAACCCCTCAATTCATTCCTGGTCAGGATTGAGGACATTGGCAGGGTAGCTGACTATGGTATCCGTTTAGTGGATAAAGAGAGGCTCTCAGTCTCCAAGGATATAATTCCAGCCCCTTTTCGCAAACACTAATTCCCTTTGGTAAGTACAGAAAGAAAACAAGATTGAAACCTTAGCGAAAGGCTGCTCTTTGGATTGCAGCATAAAGGGAGCTCAGTCACTGAAGCCATCAATTTTCATAAGGCAGGGAAAACATATGGGAGACAAAATCCTCCTAGCCTTGGTGTGCTTTGCCAGCTCATTAATATGATAGCAATAATGCCCTGACTTGGAGGAGGTGGTGGTAAGAAGAGTCCTGCTATGGAAATCTGTGACATGTTTGCATTCCAAGCTCTAGAGAAAACAGAGAGGAAGCAAAGGATTAAAGCAATAAAAAATGTTAATTTTTGCAGATTAGCAAAATAAGTAATTAAAAACAGGATAGTAATTCCAGGGCTCAGAGGAGAGAATTACAGGACCTGCTGGCATATAAACTGCAAGGGGATTTTATCATTCATTCCACTTCTACACACTGGAATAAATCAAGCCTGGTATTTGCTGCATTAATTGATGGCAGAAAACAGATCTGAAAAATTGCTTTCCTTAACTTTCTGAAGCATTACATTAGGTTATGATAGTTTAGAAATACCTGCTGCTTGGGTCACCAATTTCCTTATGTTTGCAAGGTGAAAAAAAATCCCCTATATACAGTAGTGTACATTCATTAGATTCAACGTTGATAAATTAAATTCAGGCAGGCACAATCCCAAGTGCCTCATGTAATGATGTGAGGATATAATGAAGTATGAGATTGGAAAGGGGGGGTGGAATTGTGATTTTGGATTCTCTCACTCTGAAATGGGAGAATAACAAGCAAGTTATAGTTAAGTGGAAAGTCGAGTTCTCTGGAGTTCACAGAAGTGGACAAGTTTGCTCCACATGTTGAGCAGTGATGGGCATGAGATGGAGAGTTGAGATCTTCCCCAATTTTTTGGGGTGGGAACGGATCAGATCCAGTGCTGCGGTCTGGGCATATTTCTGCCATTGATGTGAATTTGTGCTTTTTGGGGGCGGGGGGGGGGAGGGGTGGTGGGAGATGCTACTCAAAGAACCTGAGCTTTTCACTCTTTGTGGAGAAAGGATTTGGCACTGATGTAGACTTGACTCCTTTGCTTTAATGTCTCTGCTATCTGACACCATTCTAGTGTCCCTCATTGCAGGGGATGTCACCCATTTTGATCTCACAGTTACCTGCCTTCCACCTCATATTTATTGTTCAAAATCATTTACCTCAGGAATGGAGAGTCCTGGAACAGAGGTTATGTTTGGAGACAATTATTTACTCTGCAGGAATTAAGCCCTCAGTAGTTAAAGTTTCCAGCATGAATGGCTTTTTTTGGTCCTCCCCCATATTTTGGGCCTTCGTCACATCCCACATTTAAACCTGCCAAGACCCAAATGTATCAACCCAACAGAGCGGGAAGAGAAAGGTGCAGCTAGACTGGAATATAGTTGAAATGTCACCGTAAACTGCATTTATATTAGCCTGTTTCTTGCTGCACTGGTGATGAAGCCAGGGGCCAATGGTAAAGTCATAATCAAGACCCTGTGTATCACAGATAAAATCTTGACCCAATTGAAGTCAATGACAGAATTTCCCATTGATGTCAGTGAGACCAGGATTTCACCCCAAGTATGTGGTAAGATATCTGTTTCATGTTGCAGAATCGAGTGTGCAGCCAACTGGGAATTACACAGTTGTGTTAATAGATAAAATTGTTCAATAGCCTTTAGTTTTCATCAAAGTATTCTAATAATGCACCTTCAAGTGGTTCCTAATAAAGACGGGCTGAACCAAATACCCCCAGACGTTGGGAAAAATTGGGATCTAGATTTGAACTTGTTGGCCTGGATCCACCAGTATCTCACAGCTATATGTACACCCTCTACTGGTATCAAAGGGACCACAAAACAGCAGCCAAAGAGCTACTTATGATTGACTGGCTCTACCTGGATATGAAATGAAAGACTAGAGGTAGAATGGCTTGAGATTACTGGAGCCTCTTGGGGATTGAACACTGCACCGTGATCTGCTCACCCATTTTGCTGGTGGCATCTGTGGCTGCCTGTATAAAGAAGGCACTGTAGGAGGGAAACAAGTTAAACCTGCTACAGCAGGGGTAGGCAACCTATGGCACGCGTGCCAAAGGCAGCACAAGAGCTGATTTTCAGTGGCACTAACACTGCCCGGGTCCTGGCCACCGGTCCGGGGGACTCTGCATTTTAATTAAATTTTAAATGAAGCTTCCTAAACATTTTAAAAACCTTATTTACTTTACATACAACAATAGTTTAGTTATAAATTATAGACTTATAGAAAGAGACCTTCTAAAAACGTTAAAATATATTACCGGCACGCGAAACCTTAAATTAGAGTGAATAAATGAAGACTCGGCACACCACTTCTGAAAGGTTGACGACCCCTGTGATACAGATTTAAAGTTGGCCCCTTCCTGCTCAGGGATCACTACATTTCTAAGGATCTCAAAATGACCCTCAGAAGCCAGGGACAGATCCTCAAATGGTGTAAATTGTCATCGTTCCATTGACTTCATAATTTCCAAGGTCAGAAGAGACCATTGTGATCACATAGTCTGACCTCCTGTAGAACACAGGCCCTAGAACTGCCCCCAAATAATTCCTAGAGCAGAGCTTTTAGAAAAACCTCCCCATCTTGATTTAAAAATTGCCAGTGATGGAGAATCCACCATGACCCTTAATAAGTTGTTCCACTGGAGCTAGGACAATTTATACCAGCAGAGAATCTGCCCACAAATATTTGCCATCAAAAGCCCTGGCAAAACCCTCCCACTTCTAAGGCTGATCTTTAAATGGAAACAAAACAATTGCATCATGCATAAGCGCTACATGATTCGCAGCACATACCGTTCTTGCTAAATCCTATCCCAGATGTATACAAAAGGCCTGAGATTTTATTTCTAAAAACAGCTATTTTAGTTATTTATGTTCTTTTTTTTAATTAATTTTTGATCATTCTGTCATCAATATTCCCACTACCCAGAATGCTTTGGACGGGGCTTTGAGGTCAGTAACAAATGTGTTGGATGCTAGTGGATCCAGTAGTGTTATTCCTAAACTGTGATATTTCAGAGCAGCACTGAAAGAGTCCGGGAGAAAATACTATTGAGTGTATTAGCATTATTATTAATGATAGTACCTACAGGGCTCAGCTGAGAGCTTTGTTTGCACTGGGCAAACACATACTGAAAGCCATTGCCTGTCCCAACTAGCTTTTACAATCTTCCTTCTTGGAATCAGGGAAACACTCCACAGTCTGGAAAGCAGGGCTGTGTGGGTAGTAATCCAAAATGTAATGAGTTTGCGCTTTACGAGGCATTCATAAACCAGGCCCATTATTTACTAATCTATTGGGGATATAAAAATACTCAATTAACATCACTGTTCTTCGGCGTACTCCTGCAGTGTCCAGTGTTAGTATTTGAGATCCAAGCTTAAAAACGGGTCGCCCAAGCCATCAGTAGGTCAAATGCACATATTAAGTTCTGAATATGAGCTCTAGGGCGAAGCAGGCAGACTAGTTTAGAAGCTTCACTGATCTGTGAATGCTAAAGGGCTTAAATAAGGTCAAATTGAACCGAATGCCTGGTATTCACAAAATAGTCAAACATTTGTTTTCCAGGATTTAATGAGTTCCGCTGAAAACCCACAGCCTCGTTTTCTAGGGGAAGTAAAACTTGATTCTGAAAATTCTTTGGTAGTTTTTTAAATGGTCAGTTAATGCTATTTCCCTGTGTAAAACTTACACCATCCAACGTAACTCTTTTCTGGAGCACTCATGTGCTGTTTTAGGAATAAGAACAGAGGCTGGAGGTGTTGGTGCAGACTTGGATATTTGGAAACCAATTAAAAATGGGGGGAAAGAATTAACTTTGAGACGGGTCTGTCTATAATTAGCTGTGATTTTTGTTTCCAGGACTATTTTTCTTGCCCAACACCTAACACCTCCATTGTTCAGGGATGCTTTAATTAGATCAATCCAGTACAACAGTTTTCGGTGTATAGAGATCAATACAGAAATACATCTACAAAATGGAAGAGAGTCGGCAGTCTCAATAGACAACGGCACACCAATACGTGGAGAAAGTTTAGCATCAAATTTCCTAAGCTTTGGGACTGCTTCTTGGCTAATGCTGTATAGACTTTAAATTTAAAAATAACAAAAATGACTCTTCAATTTCTTTTATGTCATTGTGCAACATTTTAACTGCACCTTCTCATAAGGTCAATGGCTACTGACCATTAGGGCCAATTTCTGATATCGTTACTCATGATGATTACTCCACCTTACTCCATAAGCAGTCGCTTCCGTGGTGCTAGTCAATTTGAGTAAGGGTATCAAAATCTGGAGTTTGGTGTCCTTTAGTGGATACTGTTGAAGATTTTGAGCCAGATTTTGGCTACTTTTGGCTTCAATGGAACTACATAGATTTGTACCAGCTGAGGATCTGGCCCTTCACCCATAGCAGCACTAGTATAGGGTATGTATACAGTGCACATTTAACTGAGATTTTTACCTGGGTTTCAGCCTTAAGCCCACCTACCATCCATCTACCCCTTTTGGAGGTTCTTTAAGCCAAGCTTAGCTGACTTGGCTGGGGGTGGGGGGAGGGAAGGAGGCTACAGACCAAGCTCCACTATAACCCATCTACTTTGCTTCAGGTGCATCTGAAGAAGTGGGTTTTTTCCCTATGAAAGCTTATGCCGAAATAAATCTGTTAGTCTTTAAGGTGCCACCGGACTCCTTGTTGTTTCAATGAAGGGTTATTATGGGTGTATCATTCCCATGATTATGAGTTAGGAATGTACTGATCGATGAATCCATTATGGTCTTTCAAGTCAATTTGAGGATAATGAGAGAATCCTATATGCATCCATAACAATCTCAAAGGAAAATAAAAACTTGAAGAGTTTTAGCCAAAATCCCAAATTTAAACACACCTGAACTCTGGCGTGTTTGAAATCCAGACATGGATGTAAACTTTGCAAATGGCCAATATCTTTATTATGGGGTAAGCCACAAGTGGGTCAAAAAATGAGTGAAATTCAATGGGCCACATTATACAGAAGGTTAGACCAGTTGATCATTGTGGTCCCTTCTAGCCTTAATAGTCCATCGGCTTCTGACCCAAAACACTCTTGCACCAGGCAGGTTTTGAAACCCAGATCTGAAATGTGTGGTGGCGTTGGTCTCAGTCTAAAGAAAAGAGGGTGAAAAGAATCTAGTCACTGAAGGTGTATTGGGTCCTTGAGGCAGAAGTGATTTAATGATAGCTGAAAAGTTCATAATGAAGGCTTCTCCCTCTGCCCATAAACTACATCTTTGTGCATCGCACAAGTGAAATGTCTGAGTTCTGCACCACATGAAATTTCGGTGACTCATTCAAGAACTTTCAGCCCTGGAGATCATTTTCATTCAAATATGTGCTGACCATTAAGCTAGTGATTCTAACACAAGGAGGAATAATGCTTTCCAGTTTGGGGTCGGACATTAACGTTAATGCGTTTCTGCCAGATGTGTTGCCTTAAACATGGTTATGGAGGAGAATAATTTGTTTTTTCCACATACTGTGGCATGGCTTGGAAGCCAATGCTCTGACTTCATGCCTGCATTTGTCCCAATGGGGATTTGGATGCATTTATCACTGTTACAATCTGCCAGTTCAGAGGTGTCTTCCCTGCATTTATTATAACTGTGCAACACATGGGTTAGCAGGCTGGATTGCCTCACTTTTATCCTGTCAGTAACTCAGAGCACAAGTCTAATTGAATTGTAGCAGAAGGGCTGCACACCCTCAGATATGCAGTGCCAGGATGGAGAAATGTATATTCCCCTAAATCTTTAACTCCTAACTTGCCATTTTAACAAAATCTTGAGCTAACTTGATATAAGCCCAACAAATTTGGAAAGATTCAGGTGCTTGAAAGCCTTTATGGAAATTTTCTTCTCAGAACTCCCGCGGTCTTCTTAGATCTCAGATTCTACCAGTAAACAGGTTCCACTGAGGTTACAGCTGTAGTTAATACTTAGATGGAAGACCAAACTCCTCAGTTACCATGGGAATTTGCATGGAACAAAAAACAGAACAACTACAGTATCTAAGGGAAACTCAGGATGCTGTAGAAAGTGATAGTGGCAATTCATTAACTGGCACTTTTCTCTCAAAGATCAATACTAGTCCAATGCCTCAGCATGGTGTTAGGGGACAAGTTAGGGGGAAGTGCTCTCTTCAGGATGACATGTAAAACAAACATAAGCCCTGACCATTAGCAGTATTAAAGTTCCCATAGCGCTTTTCACCAAAAGAGGAGTGTTCTCATCTCAGTGTTTTGGTGAAATTCCACTTGCCATTTCGACTGATTGCTCTAAACTGCTAGATTCCACCCAGAAGTGGCTGCATTTCATTTGTCAGTGTATGAAAACAGTAAACAAAAAGGCTTTGGGTTCCTTGCACAAGATAGCTTTGTATTGGGAGAGTACAGTCAAATGTGGACCTACAGAATGATGCTTCAGCAGTGGAAAGGAAGGGGATGGCCCAGGACATAGACGCTGACCCCGTGGGTGCTCCGGGGCTGGAGCACCCACAGGAAAAAAATAGTGGGTGCTCAGCACCCACTGGCAGCCCCCCAATCAGCTCCTCCCTCTCCTTCCCAATACCTCCTGCCACTGAACTCAGACTCAGAGAAAGACACTGCAGTGGGTGTTCAGCATTTTTCATTTTGATTCGGAGGTTCCCACAAGAATCCACTAATATTCTTCTCAGGTGAAAGCTCCATCCCTGGGAAAATTGAAAACGAAACTGGACAAAGCACTAGAAAATACTCCAACAAATCAGTGGCAAGCTCGGACTTTACTTGTCGCTATGCTGCCCCATGTGGCCATTTGGAACAATATGGGCAGCCATGGGGATGACACCCATATCCTCCTGCTCCAAAAGCACAAGCTGAAGATGAATTTCTCTTAGCAGTATAAGGCCTGTGACACACACCTGAGCAGTTCTGATTCCACCCAGTAGGGGGCAGTGGAACCCCACCATACTAGCCAGTTCATTATAATACTGTTCTATCAAGAACAATACTGCACTATAGGAGGATGGACTAGATCTGCAGGGGGTGGACCAACAGATCTATTCCACGTAAGTTAGGCAACTCATCTTTGGTGTGAAGCAAGGATAATTAAGTATCAGAGGGGTAGCCCGTGTTAGTCTGAATCTGTAAAAAGCAACAGAGGGTCCTGTGGCACCTTTAAGACTAACAGAAGTATTGGGAGCATAAGCTTTCGTGGGTAAGAACCTCACTTGAAGAAGGATCATTTTTAAGGATAATTAAGACGATGATCAGCAGCTAAAGGAACCTAACTCAACGTCGACCGTTTCTTCTTTCAATGAGTCCCAACAGTGCAACAGATTACAGGTGTGGGGGGGAAAAACACACAGAGCTGCACATGGTGCCTGCTGTACCTTGTGAAGATTCAGTGTCACAAGTGAGCATTCAGTAGATAAGGCCAAGTGGGTGCCATTACCTAGAAATAAAGTAAGGGCATCCATGGGGCACCAAAGCTGTTAATATTTTAGCATTATCTCAAGCCATGCCGTCATTCCTTCTGGCACAGCGAGCCCACAAACCTCTTGTCTGGAAAATTATCCTTCTGCAACAGTGGAAGTAGTTACCATGGCAATCAGAAAAGCTTCTCAAACCAGTTCTACCAAAATATTGATCGGACACCCAGAGTTTCACAGGCATCTCGTTAACAAGAAGAACAACAAATAAAAGCCAATGAGACACTGTGGCAAGATAAATTAGGTTCGGAAAGAATCGACAGCTCTTGAGCGATGATGCTTTTGTCAATGCTTGCGTATAAAGATGTGAAACCTGGGTGTCTAATTATTTCCCGGCTCCTACTGGATCCGCAGCCTCTCTCCTCCTCATAATCAAATGCACACAGACGGGGTGGATTCAAATGCAGCATCTCCCTGTGGTTCCTACTGCTCCATTGTACGCTAGTATTAATAACTAGTGCCAGCAGCGGAGTAGAAGGGATTTAAGAGCCTGATCCTTAGCTGGTGTACATTAGTATAGATGCAGTGACTTCAGCTGCCATAAATCTATGTAAGTCCCTTGATGTTCTGGCCCAAAATTCTTTCCCTAGATTCACTCTAAAAGTCGTCTTTTCCGCTAGTGCTTACAATGTGTACATCACTTTCCAACTATAAAAGAAGTACAGACCCTTCCCCGGAGAGCTGCATTCTAGAGGACAAGAGACAAACTCCTGAATGGAAGGGGAAAGAGTAAAAGAGTGGAAGAAAAGAGGTGGAAGAGGAGGAGGACTCACAAGGAGAGAAGCAGAGACTCGGGAGAGGGCAGTATTGTGAAACGCAGGGCTTGGCTACACTTGTGAGTTATAGCGCATTAATGGAGCCCCGGGAGCACTAGCTCACTCCCCGTCCACACTGGCAAGGCACGTAGAGCGCTCTGACTCCACGGCTAGAGCGCTGCTGGTACTCCACCTCGGCGAGTAGACTAACGTTTGATGCGCCCCTGCTGGAGTGCCCCAGTGAACGAGGTGTTGCATTACTGCGCTCTGATCAGCCTCCGGAAATGTCCCATAATCCCCTTAAGTCAAATGGCCACTCTTGTCATTGTTTTGGATATGCCCTTTGAAAGCTCTGTTTGACAGCTGGCATGCTTATCTGCTCCGAGACAAAGTAACCATTACTGTGGAATGCTGTGTGAGAGAGAGAGGCAGGGGGGAGGGGGAGGGTCTGTTGCTGTCTGAACTTACAAGACAACATGCTGACATGCTCTCGGCCTCCCAAAAACCCACTCTCCCCCCACATACACACAACACACTCCCTGTCACACTCCACCCCATCCCCACCCCCCATTTGAAAAGCACGTTGCAGCCACTTGTATGCTGGGATAGCTACCACAATGCACTGCTCTCTGTGGCCGTTGCAAGAGCTGCTAATGTGGCCACGCCGGTGGCAGCTGTCAGTATGGACTTATTGCAGCGCTTTCCCTACTGCGCTCTACGAAGGCTGGTTTAACTCAAAGCGTTCTACATCTGCAAGTATAGCCATGCCCTCAGAGTGGAAAAAATGTTAAGAGGAAAGGTATGATTGACTGGGTCACCAATAGCAGGCACATCCAGGAGGATGTGGATGGGAGAGAAGCCGTGAGATCTGGCCAGGAAGATGTCATGGGACAGCTTGGTGAAAGCAGTTTTACTGGAGTGGAGAGTGTGGAAGTAGCAGTGGAAGAGAAACTTGAGGCAATGGTTATAGACGACACAATGGAACAAACCCATATTTTTCAAAGTCCCCAAACTATGCTGCCTTTCTTAGGCCATGAACACTGAATCTAAATATTGTTTGGGGCAGTAGGAACCAGAGTTTCAGAACTGGTGACAGAGAAGGGCCAGCAAGCAAAAGGGGTGGATTCTCTAGAGTTGGATCAAACCTGACGTCTGGGTAGAGCAGGGGTTGGCAACCTTTCAGGAGTGGTGTGCCAAGGCTTCATTTATTCACTCTAATTTAAGGTTTCATGTGCTAGTAAAACATTTTAATGTTTTTAGAAGGTCTCTATCTATAAGTCTATAATTTATAACTAAACTACTGTTGTATGTAAAGTAAATAAGGTTTTTAAAATGTTTAAGAAGCTTCATTTAAAATTAAATTAAAATGCAGAGCCCCCCGGACCGGTGGCCAGGACCCGGGCAGTGAGAGTGCCACTGAAAATCAGCTCACATGCCGCCTTTGGTTGCTTACCCCTGGGGTAGAGCTAGGGATGAGGTGGGAAGAGGCAGCTGCAGTGCTGGAAGGAAGGGGATTCAGGGGCGGGAGAAAGCGGGGCAGGGGTGAGATGTGGGGCGATCCCTGTGTTAGGGAGGGTGGCATCAGAGAACTGTATGACACTTCATGTGGCCACTGCCTGCTGGCAGCAGCAATTCTAAATCCCCAAAGCAGTTTGCTTGCAGGTGTGTTTTGCAGTTGAGATGCCACCTTCGTGGTTTTATAGGAATAACTCTAACCGCTTTTTAGCAGCTCCCATCCAAGGCTCAGCGCGCTTTTCAAACAGCGAGTTACCTTGTGGCATGGGGAACTCTTATTATCCCCTTTGTACAGATGGGGAACCCTGAGCACAGAGAAGTTAAGTGACATACTCAACGGCTCCTAGTCCCTGCTGGCCGAGAGACTGAGACATGGACTTAGGAGTCAAGACTCCTATATCCTGCCTGGCAGAACAAGGCACTGTCCCCTAAGCCCAGGCCAGAGCTCAGCCTCATGATCTCGTGCTAGTTCAATTTCAGGTACAACTCCTCAAGAGAACGGCTTTGGTTATTCCTTAGCCAAATACTACACACAGAGACCTAATGCTAATGCTGCTCTCTGACAGCAAACCTCCATTGTTTCTGTAAGGTTCAATCCTGAACTTCTCATTAAATCGGTAACTGCTTTCACAGAATTTTGCCTTGCCAGAGACTTTTAAGGGCTTTGGGCTATCCAACGAGAACCTACACCACTAATTCTCTTTGTACATTTTTCCTTTCTCGCCAAACGCTGAATGTTCCAAAAAAGAGAGGTTCGACAAAATCCCTACAAGCTCCCATCTGCTACAGAACAGTCATGGGGAAAGATAAGTTGGATGAACAATATAATGAAGTGTACCACTATTCGAGTTCACGCTATATTGTATTTTGCAAAGCAAGGAGAAAATAATGATCTGAAATACCCTGCCGGGCTTTTAAAAAGTTAACTTTCCTGCATTCCTTAAGCTAGAAAACCTTCCGCACTTTTGTATTGCATGTTTCAACTCTGCTCTTGTCTATTTCGCCCTGTGCTCCTTTCAGCCAAAACTCTACTTACCTAGAAGAATCCTAATATCAGAATAAGAGATTTTAGGTTATATGTTGCTTACAAACATGAAAGCACATGGATGGTATTCATTATTCAGAGCTTGGAGCAGAACGTTCAGTGAAATAAAAGACTAGATCAGGGTAGTCAATTATTTTTTGTTAAGGTCCAAATTTCTTGGTCAAGGTCCAGACTCCAGAGAAAATAAATAAAAAAACAACAACAATGTTAATAAGTAAATAAAAAGAATTCAGGGTCCATTCAAAAGTGTCTGGCAGTCCGGATTTGGCCTGTGGTCCGCCTATTGGCTACTCTGGCTTAAGAGAGTCCAGGCACTTCTGGTGAATGCCACCATCACTGATTCTTTCCTCCTTGGAGGATATGGGGACTTTCTTAAAGGACCATGCCACCAGGGAAATGCCATGAAGGATTCCAATTCACAGGCTGCTCACGGGATGGGACTGGGGATGCTGCTAGGGCCACATCCCCCTGAAATTCTTGCTCTGATGTACCTTACATAATGGGTGATTTGATTTTTTGCAAAACCGTGTCCCAGAAACATACGTCCCATTTCCCAAGCCCTCGAGGCTTGCAGGTTGTGTGAGCATATGTGCATCTGAGTGCAAGAGCAGAGGTGTGGGGAAAGATGTGCAGAAGATCAGACTGGATGATCACGATGGTCCCTTCTGACCTTAAAGTCTATGGGATTTTAGAGAGAGGATGATTTGGCCTCACTGTAAATGTAACAAACTGTCAATTTTTATTGCGATGGGGTAGATCAGGGTGTGGTCAAAGTGCACTGAACTATGGCTATTCATCATACCTCTCTTACCCAGGTGCATAAGAGGCTCTGGCAAGCAAAGCAGAAGTTACAGAAGCATCCAGGCTGCTCTGACTCACACCAGGCCCCTGCAAGGCCTCAGAATTCCAGGAACACAAAAAGTATCTTCAAGCCACCTTTCCTTCCGTCTCCATCTCTGGCCCAGGTGTAGGTCCACAGTGACCAGGACTCCTCCCCAAGACCCATCTGCTCTCAGCACCTTCTTTAGTCCTGCCCCACTGAGCTCAGGTGCAGGAGAAAGTGTGGTGTATCTTTTAGGGGTAGCCTACAGGGTCATGAGAGAGAGCTATTTCTGTTGCTTTTACCCAGTTGAAACTGCAGCATGCTGAAGGTTTTTTTGTTTTTTGTTTTAATTTATTTAATTATGTGGGGCTCCCACAGAGAGTCTGCTTGATTAGTCTTATTTAAAATATGATTGTCCCTAAAATCTCTGCGCATAAATCAATCTCAGCCAGTGCCGTAACGAGGGCGAGGCGAGTGAGGCATTTGCCTTGGGCGCAGAAGGTGAGGGGCACAGAAAGTCTCTCCTTTGGTGGCAAGTCCTTCCCTCCGAGAGGGACTGAGGGACCCACCGCCAAATTGCTGCCAGTCGTCGGCAAGGGAGAGGGACGGCACGTCCGGTTCTTCGGCGGAAATTCGGTGGCGGGTCCCTCAGTCCCTCTCGGAGGGAAGGACCTGCCGCCAAATTACGGCGGCAATTCGGCGGCAGGTCCTTCCCTCTGAGAGGAACCCACCGCGCTGCCCCTGTCCCTTGCCTCGGGTGCAAAAATCCCTAGTTACGGCTCTGGTCTCAAGGCACTGTGACTGCCTCGCTCTCATGGCTCCCAGCGAGAGGATTATTCAGCCTAAACAAAAGAGGCACATAAAAAACAAAGCAAAAAAAAACCCAAAGCACCCAGGCAGACAAGGAAAAAAAAACCCCAACCCACTAGCCCTAGGCACTAACAGTAACTGATCGTCTCTACTCAGAGACTCATTCCAATGACTGAGCTCAGAGGGGTTGGAAAGGAACCTGGCCGGGTGGCAAATTCTGTGCTCAGGCCAAGCAAGGCACACTGTTTCAGTGCTATAGTTAGTTGAATTTGTTGCAACTGTTTCAACAATCCCTAAGCCCCTGTAGCACTATTACATATGAAAATTGCTCAATGTTATTTAAAAAATGGGGGAGGGAGGCAGAAAATGCTAGCTGCACAGATGCACCTTTTGGCATAATTTAGGCACCCATTATGCAGCTGGACACTATAAAACCCACTACTATTTAAAAAATATAAAACAACAATAATGAATAATCCCAGAGCATTTATCAAATGGTCTAAGCCAAATGGCTGTTCTATTGTTCTTTAATTTAATGTCTCTGGGTGGAGGGGATAAAAACTGTACACTGGATGTTCTGGAGTTTGTTTAAAAGGAAAAGGGAACGGGTTGTCTCAAGAAGTGGCATGGGAAGAATTTTCAACAACGTATTTTGCACTTGTGAGATGAGCTAGTTTTGATGCTGGCATAAGCAGACAGCTGACCAACCAAAAAAAGGCAAGGAAAAAAAAAAGGGCTAGATTTACATGGTAATAAACCTTTATGATAAAGCCGGAGGTGAGTATTGGTCGCAGCAAACCTCTTGTACTTTCCCCTTCATTGTCTCAAGGAAGCAAGGCCTTTCACGCGCAAGACCCCAGTCCTGTACAGAGACCCATGTGCTTTGATCGCTGTGCCCATACAGAGCCTCCATGTACTTGAGTGAGGCTCCCACTGGCTTCAGTGGGGGACTGCAGGGGCACAGGGATCTGCCCATGCGATTCTCTTTGCAGGACTGAAGCCTAAGGTAGGAAAACAAAAGAACAAGGGAAAACCTGGAGGATGAACAATAGAATCCCTTGTACTTCTATGGCACCTTCCATCTCAGGATTTAAAGCAATTTACAAACACGAATTAAAGGTGACGCGCAGTTTGGGATTGTGCTGTTGTTTCAGTTCTTTATGATGTGTAGAAAAGAACATTTCCGAGTTTCTTTGCTTGTTTTTAACCTCAGAAATAACTGGAATGTTAAGTCTGGCCTTCCCCGGTTTGTTTGGTCTCAGAGTATGTATAGATGGCAAGTTCTCACACCTGTATTAAAATGAGCAGGGTTGTTGAATCCTTAATTAGTCACTTCGCTGACTAGATATTAGCAACAAAAACCAAAGAATTCAAGTGATGTTGACTAAAAATTCCTTCTCCTCTCCACTGTTCAACTTGACTCTGGATTAGCCTGGCCCTATGTGAGGATTTAAACCAATGGATCTGCCCAGTTGCCAACCCACTGGTGCCATCCTGCCTCCAAACCCTCTCTGTGCTGCCTGGAGGAGATGCCAGAATGGGGTACATGGAGTTACATGCCATGGAGAGACTATGAATCCACATCCCCAGGGATTAACTCCTTTAGCTCAGCCAGTGGGGCAAAGATACTGTGCATCGAGGTGAACAGGCACGATTGCATATACAAGAGGCCATTGTGCCCCGGCACCAGGTGCATGGATTATAGGGGGGAAATTATTTAACCTGAAAAGGTGAATCACACCTCTACACCTCTTGTTCATAGCACACCACACGTTCCTGCTTCTCTTCCAGGGATACTGGGCTCTTTAGTTCTCAAGGTATTTTGAAAGAATTTGTCCATCTGCTCTTTCTCCTTTTGCCAGCATGGCCTCTCTGTTGTTATTTGTATAACTTAACTCTCTGAATAAGACCTAGTGTTCTGGTTTATTCTGTTATCCACTGAGTTTCTCTCTGATCACGTAGCAGAATCCCCACTGTGTCCTGCTTCTTCTGTAGTAAAAGACCATGTCTCTGAGCAACCATCATCTCAATGTCAAACACCATAATCTGAGAGATCTGGCTACATTCAGAAGTAGAGTTGCATGGTTATTGGCCACATCGCCAGCAGGAGCAGCGGCAGGGTTTTTGCTGCCCTAGGAAGCAGCGCTCCTCCTCAGAGCATTCAACGGCGGAGGTCCTTCCACTCCACGTCTTCGGGGTGCTTCGGCGGCAGGTCCCGGAGCGAGTGAAGGACCCGCCGCCAAAGCGCCCCAAAGCCACGAAGGACCCCCGCCGCCGCATTGCCGCCGAGGACGGCAAGATGCCGCCCCTCAAATCCTGCCGCCCTCGGGTCGCCTAGTGGAAGCGCCGGCCCTGATCGCCAGGATGGACAACACTGCCCTCCTCCCCCCCACACACACTGTGACATCCTGGCAACCCCTTATTCACCATCATCATATAATTAGGATCTGTTTTGTACAAAGTATGCCTTCTGAGATATCATTCTGTAAGTCTTGATCTGCTAGACAGTAATATCTCATCAGATTGTATGTGCTATCATCGTCTGTGAAGTTATGAAGTTTGGCTATGTATGTGTTACTGAAACAGGCTGTGAGGTTGAAAACACCCCCAAGCAGACTTTCAGGTACAACAGTGACAAGGCCAAAGAATGTTAAGGGCTTATTGAGGACATACACACAAGCACAAGGATTACCTCAGGAACTGTGTACAATCGAAACCTCGCAGAGAGAGCACTACACACTGGGAAGGTTTGATCCAGGTCACAGCATAAGAGCTTTCCAGCAAGTGGGAAGAAGATATAAAAGGGGGACATCATGATGGTACCTCACTCTCCCTACAACAATATACCTGAAAATATCTTAGGAACAAAGACTGAACTGGGGGAAGTGATGGTCCCAGGGTAAAGGGATTTCTAGCTTGTGTATGAAAACCTGGGAAGCCCAAGTTGCAAAGCAAAAAGACAGCATGTGCCATAAGAATCTGCCAGCCTGTTTACCACACAGGGTGAGAATTTGCTAATTTAAGATCAGTTTGCAGTTTTGTTTATTTACTAGATAATCTGCTTTGATCCATTGGCTGTGACTTAGAATCACATAAAATCTACCCTTCTGTAGTTAATAAACTTATTTTATGTTTTAATCCAAACCAGTGTGCATTCAACTAAGGTGTCTGGGAAAAATCTCAGCTTGGCTACCACAAGTGTGCGTGGTTCTCTTCACATTGAAGGAGAGGCAGACCGGGTATTATATTGGTCAGATTTGACCAGGACAGGATGGTACTGTTCTGGGTTCCTAGACTGGGAGGCTGGTGGTTAAAGAGCCTGCATGTAACTGCAGCTGGGAGTCTCCCTACCTGTGTGAACGCTGGTGAAAGTGCAAGCCTGGAAGGCTTTGCAGTTTGTCACGGCAGCACAGTGTGAGGGGAGCCCAGGCTGGTAGGTCAGAGGGCTCAGTGGTACCCCAGTTCCAGGTGGCACCTTGGGGGGAACCCGTCACACACACCACCTCAGCATGCCATGCTTTCAAACTCTCCATCGATGCACAAGGGGGTGCACACCTTGACCTTTCCTGGCATTGCCCATGGGACCACCCCAGAGACGTATGGATTCACAGATCTGGGAACTTCACTCTGATGATGTCTGGTATGATATCATCAACCATGGTCACTCTGGCTGGCACAATGGTTTTCAGTAGATTATGAATGTTTGGTGATGATCTGAGCTGCATTTGTTGTTGCTGAATAGATGCCCTAGTTTAAGGCTTTCCTTTTCCAGAGAAGAGGCCTTTTCACCCTGCCAAAGCATTCAAGCCAAATCAGGTTTCCTTTTCTTGACTTCTTCCATCTGGTTTCTATCTGACCTGTGAAGCTGTCCAATTTATAGCTATTCAATGAGGTTTCCATTCCATCCAGCCTTTCCTCGACATAGTGTTAATTTCAACCAGGTTATTTTCCTGCCCTTCTGGAAGAGATTTAGATGTTTGTTACAGTTTTATCATACACATTCCACCACATTCAGAATATTTCAAAATTCTTGCACACGTATGTAGATATGTTGAAGTCAGCCAGTCTGGAGAATTTACTGTTCAGTGCAGGGCTGGAAACGGGAGTGGTTATATTGTCAAAGGGTGAAGACAGAGGAAAAACAGGTGCTTGCTATCTTATAATCCTTTAACTCCACATTGATCACACATAGTCTTCTCCCCAGCACCACTCCCTTAGATCATCTCTTCTCTTTCATCTTCTCTTCTCAAGGATTATTTCTCTTTCCCTTTACTCCCAGCTGGATGCCTTCCTCGGAGTGGGTCACGCTGGAAACAATGCCAGACCAGACCGCTCATTTCTGTAGCATACAGACAAAATGCCAAAGGGGGCGGGCAGATTTCACCTCTATCCAAACAGACCTTGCAGGCTCAGGGAGTGGGGGAAGAGGGCAGCAAATCCTAATTTGAGACCAGGACCATTTGCACACCCAGTACTGGGTTCCAAAATGAGATACAAATAGCGATCTGACAGGCTGAAGGGAGTTGCTGGAGAGCGCACAGTAAATGCATTCGTTATGAAGCAGCTTATTTACAACCAGGTTGCCATTTTCACTAAAGCTACGTCGACCCTGCGAGGTAGGGACGTTCCTCCCCTGCGCTCATACACATACTCGCGCTCGCTCTCACCAAGCGAGCGCAAGCCGAGTCGGGCCATGGGCATACCCACCAGTTTCAGATGGGTTCGTATTCTGCATGGCTCAGCCAAGTAGGGTGACCAGACCGCAAGCATGAAAAATTGGGATGGGGGATATAGGCACCTATATAAGACAAAGCCCCAAATATCAGGACTGTCCCTATAAAACCGGGACATCTGGTCACCCAACAGCCAAGCCTCCGCTGTTGCCACCTGTACTAATATGGCTCCACTGCTATTTATACTTGTGTTCGCTTGATGAGCGTTAGCATGAGTATGCGTACATGAGCCGGCGAATCACCCGCTAGCTCTGAGTGCAGACGTCACCTAAAGCTCCTTTCCAACATTCTGACAGCACAGAGGGGCTTCCGGGTGGCTGTATCTTACATTTCCACCCACTTTAAGAACAATGCATAGGACACTCGGTGTAAATAAGAATATGGCCCTTAATGTTAACATTGTCTGCAGAGTCCTGGGTCTAGCTCCCAGTCTCGTGCACACCAGTTTTACAGTGATGGGTTTGCAGTGATTGAAGTGGAGGCGGTTACTGCTGGATTACAGCCAGGCGCACGAGAGCTGGAAGAGGTTCCTGACGTTCTGAAGATGCCCATTCCGAGCTAACGTTCTCCCACGTCATTAGCAGGCAGTGAATGATTTTTGTAATTCTGCACCATTAACTTCTAAGGAGATTGGACTATTGCTGAATCAAATTTCAGATCTAATTAGAACATAAGACCGATGGTTTGGTTAGTTAGGCCCTAGGTCAACAAAGCACTTCAGCACAGGCTTCACTTGAAACAGGCGAGTAGCCTCAATGATTCAATGGGACGGCTCACATGCTCTAAGTTGTGCTTGAGCGTAAGTGCTTTGTTGAAACATCACCTTGGATATATTTTTTTTATAGTTACTCCCACGGCATTATAAACCAGCAGTGTAATGCAGAATCTGCTAACCAATGATTTAAAACCATAAGAGTAAGCCAACGGGACATGTTCAGAAGCAAACATCAATTCTGTTTGGTTCTACGCTCTGCTTCTCTGCCTTCAGCTGCCAAAGCCTCAATCAGGATCAACTCTTGCCAAGGATAATAAGCATCACTTTACATTGCCAGGCTTGTTTGTTTATCATCATCATGAGGTTCTGGCTCCAGCCAGGTAGCCACATTATGCATCCGCACACGTTAAAACAGCCCCCTTATTTCAAGTTGGAAAATTAACAACCCCACCACCACACACAACCCACCATGCTGCTTAACTGACAGAAGACATTCCTCTATGCATCCCGAAGGTGAGGAATCCATCCCCTTTGGTTGCTGAGGAGCTTCCGTATCATCGTCAAAGTCAAATGCATTACTTCTGGCTGCAATTGGAGAGTGTAGCTCTGGGGTTCAGTCTGGCACAACCATCTTGCCTTCTATTCTAAGACCTGAGAAATTGATGTGGTGCTCACTCCCGATACATCATCATTATCACAGTCATTCAGAAGATTCATAGATGTAGTCAGCTGTGCAAGGTACATATTGTAACACTTGGCAAAAGGAGAGTAAGGTTGGGAGGGGAACTTAATTTGATTGCAGTTTCCTTTGAGGCATCGTATCACAGAATTAGACAATTGCCATATCCAGGTAAGAACCCATATGAAATTTCACAACATTCTCCTGCTGTATAGCTTTCCTGCTCTGTTTAATCTTCCATGAACGCTGTTTCCTTCATTACACTTTGCCGTCTTTTGTATTCCTTAATTTCCCTCCATATCCATTATTATGATCAATTGTAAGAAGAGTTATTTAAAAACCTTTGGACTATAATGGGCATGGTGTTTCTAAAAAATAAATAAAATAAAGCAGCGCCCCAGGAAATTCTTGCTTATTTCAGCCTTCCCATTTATGCCATCATGCATCACATGGTACTCTAATGTCTCACTAATCTGCAGCTCAATCTGCTGTTAAGCCGATTTATGATGCGGCAGCACTCACCGAGGTTGTCTGATGTTCCTCTGTTGATTGAATCATCTGCTACGTGTGATTTGCCAATGTGCCAGGGCAACCAGGAGCCCTTTTCTGCAGGAGAAGCTAATTGGCTCTCACAGTCCTGCAAATGACACCATGCAGATGGTACTCTGCTCCTGCGTTGACACCCTCCCCTCCCCCACTGATTTCAATGGAGCTCTATACAGACGAAGGGGCTGCCCGGGCAAATCAAGCTGCAGGATCAATGTCAATGTGGAAAAAGTTTCCAAACAGACCTGATCAGAACTCATGGACTTTTGTTAACTTTCCAATTGGGTTTGGAACATGGAAGTTCCTCAAGCCACACAACTGTACTCATCCCAAGTCCCCTATCTAGAGACTACTGCCCTAAAATTAACTTTCTCCCTTCTGCCTGCTCAGCATTATTGGCCCATAATGACAGTTGTGATTTCTTTCCCAGAGGCAACTACCATGGCAAGGACCTTTTCTCTTCCTCTCACCCAGCTGCCTTCTTTATCCAGAAATGATCTTATACGTCTGTTCATTGGGATCCCCTGGTCGAGCCATTGTTCCTTTCTCAGCATTGATAAACTACTAGATGCTTCCCAGAAACTAGAGATAGGCATGAGCCAGAACTACAGATCTGATTACGCCCACTGTCTGTGGGAAGTTTGGATGTGGATCTGGAGCCAAAACAAAACAAAAAACGGCATCACTTGACTATTTGCTGGGTCAGAGCATATCTTTCTGAATCAGAGCATATCTTTCTGAAAAACAAACAGGAATTATTCTAGGAAGTTCTATGGCCTCTGTTATGCAGGAGGTCAAACTAGATCAGTCGTTCTCAAACTTTTGTACTGGTGACCCCTTTCACATAGCAATCCTCTGAGTGTGATCCCCCTTACAAACTATAAACACTTTTTAATATATTTAACACCATTATAATTGCTGGAGGCAAAGCAGGGTTTGGGGTGGAGGCTGACAGTTCACGACCCCCCATGTAATAACCTCGTGACCCCCTGAGGGGTCCTGACCCCCAGTTTGAGAACCCCTGGACTAGATGATCACAGGGGGCCCTTCTGGCCTTAGACTCTATGCCAACAAAATACTGCATCACTTGACTGTTTGCTGGGTCCAACAGGGCCTCTTTTGTAATCCAGCCCCATCTACTCTAGCCTTAAAATGTCCCATAGTTGTTTGTGGCTGTCAGTGCAGCTCCATTGGAGGCAGCAAGGCGAGAGCAGGAGTGTTCTGAGCGGTAGTGCTGTTCCACTCTGTGGCCTAGATGACAGCAGTTCAAACACCAGTTCCCTCCAGCAACTTGCGTATGCAGCATCCGTTCCCCTGGTCGCTACCCCCAGCAGAGCTCCATTTTGGGTCAATATTTACTCAGGATCTTATACAGTACGTTTCTGTGTTTAAAACAGGGGATCTCAGAAGTACTGCACTCCAACGGGAGAGTCAATAGGACCTCAGCATCAGGTCCTATATGAACTGCAGCATCTTGTTCACATTTGCAGTCAGAGGAAGTTCCATTCACACGGGAGCACAAGCGTTGGAAGTAGGAGTGCTCGGGGTGCTGCAGCACCTGCTGGCTTAAGAACATAAGGACGGCCGAACTGGGTCAGACCAAAGGCCCATCCAGCCCAGTGTCCTGTCTGCCAACAGTGGCCAATGCCAGGTGCCCCAGAGGGAGTGAACCTAATGGTAATGATCAAGTGATCTCTCTCCTGCCATCCATTTCCACCCTCTGACAGACAGAGGCTAGGGACACTGTTCCTTACCCATCCTGGCTAATACCTGACTTAACCTCCATGAATTTATCTAGTTCTCTTTTAGTTCTCGCTTGAAGCGGTTTCCATCATATGCAGGGTTTACAATTGGGTTCCACGGCTCTCAGCACCCGCACAATACAAATTGTTCCAGCACCTCTGAACAGAAGCACTGGAATGTCGCTTGCAGGAGAGATCCTGATGTTTCAGGAGACAAGCTGGTAGGGAAGCCCGGATGGTTTGTTTCGGACTGTTTCCAGCTGACACTTGAATGGCTTGCTGATTACAGTTGACCATTTGAGCTGGTAAATGAACGGCACAACTGGTCTCTCACAGCACAGAATCTTAGGAACCAATTTGAACCACTTGGAAATAGAGGTCACCAGAGGCTGCTGGATGCCTCGAAAACAGAACTTTCTGGCTTTGCACAGGCTCTGAAACACAGTACAGGATGGAGAAGAACATTTGTTGGCAAACTGACTCTACTAATACCTCGGCAGTGTAGACCTTCCAACTACTGTGGCTTGTGCTACTTTGACTTCTTCCACAGAACACAATGTAGAATGAGGTTTAAAATTTCCACAGCTTCATCTTTGCCATTTGTAACAGCTAACTATTACTGAAGAGTCCCTTTCCTTTTATCCGTTCTCATCTCAACTTGCTTTCAATGCTGTGTGTGTATTTATTTTATGGGTGCAAACATTTTTTTTTTTTTTAAAAAGCCTTGTAAATTGAAAATGAACTCCAGGTCCATCTGACTTTACCTAGGTTTTACTATTATGGTATTAGATGAATGATCTGTGAATCTTCCTCGATAATTAGGCAATTAGTGCCATTGTCAGGGAAGCAGTTAACTACCTTTGTACTGGGTTTTAAGCTCACTGTGATTCCGGCCCCAAACAGGGAAATATTAGATGGTGGGACTACAAGAATACATCACTGTGATTATCTGGCTGTAAATAAACCCTCAGGATGTATGGTTTATTGTGGTGATAACACACATTTTGTAGGTTACATAAATTGGAGCAATCCTGCTGACAGAGGGAAAACGTGCAATGCTTTCCTCTGGTTGCTAGGAAATAGAGTTCGCTCTCCGATCCTTACATGCTTTGGTGCACACTCATGATAAATGATAGATTCTGTACATGTGTGGTGGAGACCAGCCTGTTAGCAATCACTGAAAAAAGGCAAGGCAGAAAGAGTGAAAGCCGAATTAATTTAACAAAAACAAAAAAGTATTTTTCATGAGTGAAATTAAATCTGTTTGCCCAAGGCATTTAGGAAAACGTAAAGGAAGGATAAAGTTAGCAATAAAGAGACAAATGGTCAAAGACCTGGAGTCCGAGACAGATCTATTACACGAGTATAAGAGCTTGTATACATAAGGGATTTTCTCACTTATCAAAGCCCCTGGCGTAGAAGCGCTGTGGTTTCAAACCAGGGTAATTCACACTAGTGGAAGCCTCACTTCACCACAGGTGCAAAAGTTCCCAGTCTGGAGCGACTCCCAATTGACTTCTGAGGTCAGAGTAAATTGAAGGAGCTCCACTGCAGTTAATGGAACTCCACAGATTTACAACAGCTGCCTGGCAATCTGGCTTCCATTTACTAACTACAGGACATTGCCTATTGAAACGTGTGGAAAGTGATCAGATAAGAATATGCAACAGCGGAACTGGTGATAAAAGAGATACAGGCATAAATTCTTTTCACACACATAGACCAAACCCACTTATCCCCTCCTCAGCAGTCATAAGTGAGCATTTCTGAGATAATTAATTGTACTACACAATTATAATTAAAAGTCAGTAAAATAATCATAGGTGGTCATGTGATAGACATTTTACCCAATCGGGACCCCACTGTGCTGCACAAACATATAGTAACAAACAAATCTTTGCCCCAAGAGCTCACGGAGTTGGGTTCATGACAAGTTGGATCAGAAGGACGAACCGGACAGACAGGAGTGGGAAGCAGGAGAAAGGGAAGCCCGGGTAACAACGATATGAGCAGGCTTTCAGGTAGACCTGCCATGCACACAGTGGTAGCTGGCCAGCTGTCTAACCGTTATTTGGCAGCTCTTCTCAGTCTCACCCCTGCCACAACAGTCGTGTTCAGAAATAGGTACAGGTTCCTCTGCTTGTTTAACTTTCTAGCGTTTGCAGTACTGGTCCAAACCTTAAGGTGCTGAGCATGGACCGCAAGTGGTTACACATCCACAAGTCCCACTGAAGTCAATGGCCGTTCCTAGCTTGCTCTCACTGGGGCTAGTGGGAGTCCTGCGAGTGACTTCCAACAGGAACCAGTCCAGCGGATGCTGAGGGTTCTCAGCAGGGGCAGATTGTCATGTATTTCCTACCCATCAGAATCACTAAAATGAATCTTAACCAGCAATAAATCAAAGTTCTTTTTAAAAAGAAGTGATTTGCTAGGGGTGTGCAAATACACAGACAGTACCTCCCTTGCCTGCCAGTCACTCATTGGGGGGGTGGGGGGGGTCATTTACTTGAGAATAATCTCTACACATTGTGATGATTCTGTCTTATCCCTGCCACAATTTGCACATGGATCTAGGCAACAAATGTTAGGTACAGACATTAGAGAGGGCCCCAAAGTGCAAAATTGGGATAATTATAAAGATGGGATAGACCAGGGTTTTGGCTCTGCTCCAACTCTATAGGATATTTATTGGGGGGAAAACATTGAGGCCTTCCTCAGTTGGAGTCAGATTATGCCTTAAGTGCCTTCTTCCCTCTGACTTGAATAGGTTTTCCTAGCACATCTTGAATTACCGGAGGAAAGGGAGCTGCTGAACTGTCAGTCACAGGAGCTGGTTAACAATCAATATTCTCTCCAGGACTCAGTATTGTGTGACTCAAACTTTCACACTCTAGGAGATAGATGCAGAGCCCACTTTTATTAGTCTGATAAAAATATAATCTTATCCCAGTGACACTATATTTTCCTAAGCCCTTTAAAGGACTTTGAGCCTCCTTTTCCTCCCTGGTGTGAGTGTAAGTTTTCTTCCCCTTAAATCTCCAAGTTCTTTTGAAAAGCTAAGATCATTTTGTTTATCATTTGCCTCCTTGCCTATTTACATTATTCAAGACCTTCTGATAGGACACACAGAAAACGTTCACCTTGTCCTGATACAAATGAATTCAGAGGTCTCATCATTGTTAATCTGAACCTTCCCATACTGCTTTAATAGCATGTGTCCCGTCTTTGTTGGTCTGCTTCTTGCAAGGTCTAATGTTGCCTGCTGAGTGCTCGTATCTCCAATGAACTTCAGCTGGTGTCCATGATGATCAGCACTTTGCAGGATCTGACTTTGGAGCATAGCTTCCTGAGTAAATTCTGTATATATTTATGGCTCTATACAATTGATTAGTAATAATAATACATTTGCATCCTGGTGCACTGGACAACTGTTAAATGTATAGTCTGGGAGTTGGGTGCCTAACCTCCTTAACCCCTGCAGCGACACCTCATATCCTTTCACAACATCAGCAACTGCTCCACACAGTGACTAGTTAATTGTCCAAGCCAATCTACTCCAGGACCTGTCTTCTGAGACTGCCACTAAAGATGTTAGTCAGCGGCAATTGGTGGCGGTGAACAGGGAAGCGGAGTGAGACCAAAACTATTTCACAGGGGCCACTCAACAGCCGCCATGTAGTAGCAACTTTTGATCAGCAGCTGCCTGGGCAGAGAGTACCTATAACATAGAATGCATACAGCAAAACGTGCCATCAGTGGACAAAGTACCCCCATGTCTGAATTCAAACAAATACAGAAAAGTTGAGCACCAGCAATTCCCAATCTAGAAAATAGCTAGTTTCCCCATGTTCCTAATTTGTATGTGAGGCTTCCTAGAAAGTGCCTGTTATTGCAGAATGTGCCCCAAGGGGATGATAGTCTATCCACCATTCCCTTGATGCAAGGACTTTTCAGGTTGCACGTTGGCCTTGTGTAAAATGGTCGCCGTTTGTTCTGAAGGCAAACAGAACATTTATTAATAGATGCATCAATAATGAAAATTCAATTTATGAAATTCTTTCCAGATCAAGCCAATGGAAGGTATTTTTAAAAATGAACTATTTAGTATTACACACAGCTTTGCAGCTAATGGTGCTGTCAGGAGGCAATCACAGTAAATCCATCCATGCGAATCCTGTCTCTAGCCAGGCAAGTAAAGGCTCAGTGCGCCCTCATCCAGTCTGTTGGAGCGGCATCCTCGTTAGGCCTTTCACCTGCTTCTTTACTGCATCCCTCGCCCGACAACAGCCGCTGCCACAGCACTTTCTCTCCTACAGCAAACGGGGGGTAGGTGTTTGTGGACTGCTCCAGTCCATCACTAATGCTGCCTTATGAGCTGGTCTGCCCGCATCCTCTACAGCAGGGGAAGGCAAACTACGGCCCGCGGGCCGGATCCGGCCCATCAGGGCTTTCAATCCGGCCCACGGGATTGCCAGCCCTGTGACGCAGCAGGGCTAAGGCAGGCTCCCTGCCTGCCCTGACCCCACACCGCTCCCGGAAGTGGCCGGAACCACGTCCCTGCATCCCCGGAGGAAGGGTGAGACAGAGGGCTCCATGCACTACCCTCGCTTGCAGGCAGCACCCCCCACAGCTCCCATTGGCTGGGACCAGGGAACCACAGCCAATAGGAGCTTCGGGAGTGGTACCCGCAGGCGAGGGCAGCGCCACCCTCAGGAGCCACTGCCGGACATGCCAGCCACTTCCAGGAGCAGCACGGAGCCAGGGCAGGCAGGGAGCCTGCCTTAGCCCCATTGCATGCCGCTGCCACCCCGGAGCCACTCGAGGTAAGAGGCGCCAGGCTGGAGCCTGCACCCGGAAGCTCTCCTACACCCCGCACCTCAACCCCCTGCCCTGAGCCCCCTGCCACACCCTGAACCCTCCTGTACCCCAACCCCCTGCTTTGAGCCCCCTGCCACACCCCTCCTGCACCCTCAACCCCCTGTCCTTCCTGCACACTGCACCCCCCCACACACCCCACACTCCCCCCCACACCCCAACCCCCTGCCCCAGCCCTACATTTATGGCCCTGCATACAATTTCCCCACCCAGCTGTGGCCCTCGAGCCAAAAAGATTGCCCACCCCGCTCTACAGCCCAGTGACAGTCAGTCCAGTGCAGAAGACCTGCCCAAGTCCTCTGCACCATGTGCTCCCTTATTCCTACTGCCTGGGGAGGGATACAAAGGGGAAACAATCATGCAGGGTGGTGAACACACCCTTTCATGCTGGAGAAAGAGGGTTACATTCCAGTTCCAAACAATCCAGTACAGCTTTTTATGATGGAAAGAGTCTGTGTAGAAGGCTAAAAGGCCAGTCACAGCAATTTCAGCATACACAGGAGTTCTTCAAGTGACATCTCAGGCAGAAGTCTTGTCTCGAGCCAATCTGCATTCTCCCACGTGATGGGCTATGGCTGATACTACATCATAACGACATTAAAAGACAGGGTCCTGAGATACTTGGCTCCAAATTTTCAACCTTCTCTTCCCTTCACTGCACATAAAAACATGGCTTGAAACAAGCTCCTGAGAGTTTTATATTCAGGACTCACACATTCAAGCACCCAGAAACTAGGCTGATGGGTTCTATACAGAACCCTAAGAGAGCTAGATTAAATTTTGCAGCCTGAGAGAGCCATGGGATATAATTCCACTAAATCAGAGACAGGATGCACTATGTTCTAGGGTATCTAGAATACTGGGAAAGTCTCTGAAAATTTGCAAGACTGAATATTTGAAAATTAAAGGCCAACATTTTCTAACTTGGAGGCCTACAGTTATTTTCAGCTGGGAGGGTAGGTCAGGCTTCCATTTTTCTCTCTTTCGCCAAGTAAGCTGCATATGAAATGAAGAAGCAGAAAGGAATACAGCGTTTAAAAAAAAAAAAAAAAGCCTTGAAACTGTCTTGCCTTCCAATTTTGTTGTCAAAAATGGTTGGGACTTGACAACCAGCATCTAGCTGTGACCTAATTTTCAGACTCATTACCACACTTTTTTCCTAGTGCTTTTGGCATGATGTTCTCATTAATATAGAAGTGAGAGTTTGCTGATTAAAATGGAGAAGAAAAAATGTAAGATACTGAAAATTCTTCAGTACGCCTGCCTTTAGCAGGAGTAATTTAATACCAAATTTGGGGGGAAAGATCAGCTACACGTTTTTCCTCATGGCTTGATTGGTTAAAGTGGTCTGTAAATCCAGATGTCTACCACTTGGATCTACTTTTAGACAGAGGAAAAATAGTTGCTATTTTCGGCAACTCATTCATATTATCCACAGCAACCAAAGTGCTTTCAACAGCTCTTCTGCCCAAAATTCTTGTGAGAAGCAGGCCAGTTTTCTTCTTCTTTGAAAGAGTAAGAAAGTGACTAACTTTTAGTTAGAGATGGACCTGAACCAAAATCCCAGATCAGCACATGAATCTGAACTTTCGAGTCAAAGCCATCTCCGATCATAATGATACGTAAAACATTACACAGCTAACTAGCATGGAGCTTGAAACAAACACTGCCTTCAGTTGAAAACAAGACATGTCATCTCCCCAGGTTGCACCAAAATTAAAACACACACCCCCCTCACCAGTGTTATGCTTTATAATGCAACAGTTCTTGTAACAGACCAACGAGGTCCATCATCGTGTGACCTAGCAACTGAACAGTTCAGCTTTCCGTTGAAATATCGTCTGCTTTCTACCTCACCTCTTACAAGACCTGCAAGATTGGCTGTTTAATTCTCAGGGGGTTCAATACAACCCTTTTTTAGCTTGTATGTTTCAGTTCACATGGGTTTGCACCTGCTGTGTTTAACTCAGAGTTTCATTTTCAAACGAATCCAGAAACTCAGAGTGAAACTCAGTCAAAGCTGTCAAATTTCAGTTACTGGTCAAAGTCTTAACTGCCGTGGCCCCAGCATTAGGAAAGGCTGCTGTGATCATGGTGGAACTGTGTATATTAGAACAAGTAGCCTCCTCACATCACACCCGCATATTAAAATTGTGGGCAGAAGTGGGCCACATTTTATATTTATTTAGATTTGAATAAGATGCCTATCCCCAGACCTAGGCATCCTTGCTGCTATTTAAACCAATGATCCATGCTAAGAGTAACTACCCAGTACCACAGATGATCTCCTGAGGTCCCTTCCAACCCTGATATTCTATGATTCTATGAAATAAGAGAATTAACTTAACCAGCCAGTAATTCGAACAGCAAGAGAATATATTTAAACGGCTTCCCACCCACCCCATATCTCTAGCAAACAGACAGTGTTTATAGCATGCCTTAAAGGTAAAGAGATTCAGACCATTTCATATCGAGAGTAGGGAGCAAATTCCAGAGCTTGATATAGAATGATATTTGAAGTGTTTTACAACCCTTAATTAACTAAGCCTCACACCACCCCCGCAGGAAAGGAAGTGCTATTTCCATTTTAGAAAAGGACAAAGTGAGGCAAAGAGAAATTAAGTGACTTGTTCAAAGTTACCCAAAAATCTGTCAGAGCCAGGAATAAAAAAAGCCCACATCTCCTGAACCCCCAGTCCTGGACTTGTAGAGAGCGTAGATATTTTACATATTATAGTTTTGCATGCAGTCCCAGGAAGGTTTGTAGGAACAGAGAGGCAATATTTTCCTTAGAGAACTAGAAGCTTTAATTCCCGTAGCCTAGCAAGCACACAAAACACTATTATCTTGGGGCAATGGGAAAGCTAATGCATGTCATCTCATCACTGTTCTTGGACTGAAGAAGAAGAAGAAAAACAAAAACAAACCCAAGGGACCCATAAAGACTGAACTAGAAATAGGACGACTATACTGAATCATTGTTTTGCAACGGTGGCATCCTGTTTTATGTCTTGTACTTAATGGCAAGAGGAATCTAAACTTTGGCATGAAGTGAACAGGGAAGAAAAATTCAGTCTCTGCCACACCACAAACTAATAAACACAGGTAGAAAGTTATATACCAATAACGTGAGCCAGAAAGTCCAGCTTGTGGGGGGCAAAGAGGGATGGAGTCTCCTGACATGGCCAAGTACGGGGGAGGGGGGTAAATAAGAGGATGATTTATTGTGCTAACCTAAACACCAGGAAAATCTGAAAGACTAGAAGGACAGAAAACAATACAGAGACAGTCCTAAATCCAAGGGCAATAACACACACTAATAAATGATTAGGAGAAGATTTTAAATTGCATCCGTTTTTAAAAAAAATCAAGCAAGAAAACTGGTCAGGCAATACACTTCTGGGATTATAGCATTCCTGGAGTGAGATACGGGACACAAAGCCAAATGCAGTAATTTTACCCACAGAAAGATGCAGTAACCCCTAGAAAGACATTTCCAGAAGTGGGTTTGGTCTGATATGGAAGAAGATATATAGTTGAAAACAATGTTAAAAATACATTTTAGGAAGATCCGAAAACTCCAGCTGCATCTGGAATTCTAAAGCGATTTCAAAAGGAAGAAAATGTAACAGAGCTCTAGTCAAAGACAAACAAGGATGGGAGAAGTCCCCGTCTTTTGAATTCACTGGATGCCAGATATCAGGCTTTCCCTTCCAATCATGGATATAAATTGGGCTATTAAAATTGTGTGACAGAATCTAGCTACTCTGCTGGCTTTTCCAGCAAACAGGGGACATAGAACTGGACTAGATCCCAAGCTGGAGAATTTTCCCCATTTGTTTTCTGGTGGTGATAAATCATTCCATTTTCTTGTAGTAAATAGTGCTCTTTATTCCCCCAGAGCCCTGAGGAAGAGACCTGGAAGACCAAGACTTTTTGGGGGGATGAGGTGAGGGACGGAGCTGCTGAACTATTGGACCGGCCAAACACAGACACAACATTTTATATACACAAGAAAATGCATATAAAATGCTCCACACCTCCTGTGCTTAAATTTTTTTTACAATAAACTGTAATCTCTGGGCCTCTGCGTATCTGTAGTTTTAAGTCCTTCTGAGAAAGAAAACTAGACCAGAACCAAATGGAACTTTTTACCCATTTTTCCTGCAAAAATTACATTTCTATATATTGAAATAAAGTCTTAGTATAGCAGGTGTGATGCGTGCCATGTGCACTGCTAAGTTTACCGCATCACCACTCCTCAGACGAGACTTCAGCCCCAAATGGTGTATTTTTTGTTTGATCTGCCAATTTTAACAAATGTCTAGAATCATGGGCCAAAATCTCATGTGAACGGCTGTGGCCCTGAGATTTAGCTGTTTCTGGGCTGGAAAGGGAAAATAAGTCCCTCTTGTTTTCGTATCTGTCCCGGAAACAAAGTCACAGGGACAGGTAATTTGAACCAAAACCCATAGTCGCTTCCACTCTAAACCCTCAAATTGCAATATTGTCAGCACCAAGCATTCAAAAAATCATGAGTTAGCCCCTCCCCTCCCCAAAAGTCACGAGACTGGCTTAAAAGTCAGGGGAACGGTACGGACTTTAGATCCCCTTTTTCTAAATGAAAGCCAAGATTTTCACACAGACGCATGATTCCAGAACCCGGGACTTTAAATAAAAATTGCAAGACTCATAATAAAAGTAGCTAAAGTTTGCAACAGATTCAAGGTCCAAATGTTGCCCGTTATTAATGGCTAGTGACGCTCCTGTTAAGAATGATATTCAAAGTAATTAACAGATCAGAAAATGGCCAGTGCTCTTCAGAATTTTTCCAGGTACTTGTTCTGGTAGAGATGGTTTAAGACAAGTGCTTGAAAGTCCTTGGTGAAGTCTGTGAAATGGGATAGATACTAAGGAAACAAAGATTTTGCAGGCAATTAAAAAAAAAAAACCAAAAAAACGTTCCTATTCCTGCTGGTTTTATTTTTCATGGTCAGGAAGACTTAACCCTTCACAGTCAGAGGCTTTGTCTACACTCACACTTTTGTCGGTAAAACTTTGGTTGGTCAGGGGTGCAGGAAAAAACACCCTGCCGACAGACCTAAGTTTCATCGACAGAAGAGATGGTGTGTACAGCACTATGTTGGCAGGAGATGCTGTCCCACCAACATCGCAACTGCTGCTCATTGGGGGCGGTTTAATGATGCCGATGGGAGAGCTACACGGGAGACCTTACAGCGCTGCAAGACGCTGTAACGTCTGTAGTGTAGACACAGCCAGAGTTCTTCAGATAAGCTAAAGTCTCAGGGTATGTCTACACTTGCAGAGTTTTTGCGTTGTAAGTTTCACCGGTGATAGGGAACCAGGGAAAGAAAAGCGCTGGTTTGTGTACTCAGTTAACGCCTAAGGCATCCGAGAGTGTTTACACTAGCAGCACTTCCATCGCGGATGAAAGCAGCGCTATAGGGCATCTATCCCACAGTGCAGCTCTCTCCATTTTGACGATGAGTCTTGTGGGAAGGTGGGGAGGAGGGGTTTGATTGCGGGGCATCCTGGATCCCTGCACAGCCTCCTCTCCCCAAACACTGATCAGGTCCAGTAGCTCAGCATTGCACCAAGCGGGCGATCGTTTGTTCCAGGGAGCCGGCATTTTCACCTGGCCAGATGACAGGTGAGCACTTGCCAACAAAACAGGACGGGGAGTTTCAAAGTTCCAGGGGCTTTACAGGGGGAGCGGTGAATGTCTGTTTACCTGCTGGCTGGAGTGGTCACCTAGGCACTGTGGGATATCCTCAGGAGGCTAAAAGCTGTGTAAACAGGAAGAACGTGTCTTCACTTGCACATCACCGCAAAAGCATCACCGGTAAGAGCTGTACGCCTCTCGGGGAGGTGGTTTTCTTTTTGCGGTGAAACTTCTGAGTTTCACCACAAAAAGTCATTGGCAAGTGTAGATGCTCCCATGTTTTTTATGCAAAAAATGGACTTTTTCTGCTTTAAATGGCAAGTGTAGACATGCCCACAGGGTCTGACTTTTAGTTATTCCATTCCTGTGCTTGGGGTAGGGGTGTGTGTGGGGTGAAGGGAAAGGGAAGGTGGCGTTAAACTACCTTTGTGCTCACTGTATTCTAGGGCTATGCAAGTGCTGCTCTAACACACACACACACACACACACACACACACACACACACACACACTCTACTTTCCCAGGGCTCACAGAATAGCTGCCATGCAGTGCATACAAGCTATGTACCGATACACTCCAGAGCTGACCCTTACATCTTGGACTAGGAACAACTCTGCCTTGGCCAGCGAGGTCCTCTGCTTAAGGGGTTTCTTAGAAGAGCATTTCTACCCTCTGTAAAGTCCCTTTATGCTGCTGGAGTACCCAAAAGTACTCAGACCTTACTGTACAGATGAGAATCTGTCCCTGAGACATCACTGGGCTGGGGGTAAGGTTAGTGGAAGGGAAGGCTGGAATGATTTGAATACATACACATCGGACTGAGTCAAACAGAATTGTTCATAGCTTCAGAAGGCTGAACTTACATGTTTAGTACCTTCCTTTCCCTACACCCCATTAAGGATTAGACAGTCAGATCTCCAATAATGGGCCCTGTTCAAGGGTGAATAGATGTAATACATGTCAAGCTTAGAACCTAAGAACATAGCTGACACTGAAAAAATCAGCCTTTTTCCATGGCTTTCGTCTTGTCACAGAGCCAGTTTGATTGTGGGCAAGGACTTCTACAGATTCTGCGGAAGGTTCAGTGAACCATATACTTTTTAAACATGTCTATTTATCACAAAATGGTTTTATTTGCTCACATGAGACTCTACAAGAAAAGACTATGTTGAAACACGTTTTGTAAAAAGCATGAGTTTACTATTGGATTTAAAGGTTTGTGTTGTACCTTGAGAATGCTCATTTAGTCCTTTAATACAAAGACCTCTGGACAAGAGACCTCCTAACAGACACACTGACAAGGCTCCGTGTGATACCAGCAGTTTGACACACACCTAGAAAGACGGCAATGCACCGGGAATTAGAAGTGGCTATAGGCTACAGCAAATGTCAATGGACTCGCTTCAAGCGGCTAAATAGGAATGTTTGTTTCACAAACAGTATAATCCTTTTTTGTTGTATATATTCATTTTTTAAAAACCATGATGGAAGTAAGAAATTCTTCTCGACTGGCAATGGTTCAGTCGTCCCCTGGGGAACGGAAATAAGACAAGACACTGGATATTGGTTTAGGCAAAGGTTTTCGGATGAGCTGGTTGAAGAGTGCGAGGGGGGGAAAATATCCTGAACATTTTTCCAGTGTTCTAGTTTAAAAAAAGAAAGAATAAGTGGATGAAACTTTCCCACCCAGCTCACGTTTTCAATGAGGGTGGACATCCAGAGTGCTGAAGTGCAGAGATGACTTGGTATAGAATTACGCCGTTTCGGCTATATAGAGAAGCGAATGACTGTTAAGCATTCTCCACACTGAGGGTGGGGGAAGTTTGCAATGTCACTTCCCACATTGTTCTGGTTCATTGTTTTCTGGCAGCTTTTTGGCATGATCTGTGAATGTTTGAGGTTGGTCACACTGCATATTTGCACAACACTGTTGTAATTCAGGGCTTAATTCAGAGCTTTTGTGAGACTAATAGGATAGGCCAACTTTCTACCTAAGGTGTATTTAACACTTTGAGCCTTTGAAATACAAGGGCCCAGCCCAACTTCTATTGAAGTCTGTGGTGTATTGAGTTAACTACCCCTTTCAATGTACAGTGAAAAGACTGACAAATATTCAGACTGCAGAACCATGGAAGTGAAGCAAACACTGCTCCATCAGAAGTTGTTGCAAAAACATGGAATTCTTTTAATTGTTTATTTTCATTAGTGTTTAAACCCTACCATCCCCACTCTGAGTTGGAAACTATTTTTTTCAATGACACCTATAAAGAATCGCTCCCTCTGTAATTAAGAATGGTGCAATTGATGGATATCTAATTCTGGTTGATGATATCATCATGTTTATATAGGAAAACTTGCAGAGAGTTCCAAAAATGATTTAAAAAAAAATCCACCACAAAATGATTCCCAGACCTTGCTGTTCTGAATGTATTTATTTGCAATAATGAGTGTGGCTTTATGGGAGCAGATGGGCAGTCCCAGAGAGGATGATTTGTTTCCCCTCTTTTCTTACTTCATGATGTATTTTATGATTTCAGCAGGTCAGTGGCTGCCATGTGTTCTTTCTAATCTGTAAGTGCTTTTCGTTTGCTTCATTCTTGGCAGCCTTAGTATTTACCAAAGAGATCAGATACGGATAGATGATGGCTGAATCCCAGTCTCTTTGAGAGTTCAGTGCTTGGATGTTGGCAGCAGATAAAGAAATATGGGTTGCTGTTACAAACTTTCAGGATTTGTGTGTGTGTGTGTGTGTGTGTGTGTGTGTGTGTGTGTGTGTTTAAATTCTTCTTGTAACACCCTCAATAGATTTAATACAGATGAGCTGCTTTATGGAGAACAATAGATGTCAACTAGATTACCTTTTTTTTTTTTTTAATAGGCCTGGTTTGTTATAAATCCTCCAGGCCCATTAACCTCTGAACCACATCGATGATATCTCTTCTGAGCTAAATTGCCTGTATTTACAGACATTTTTTAGTTCACTTAGAGCTCTATTCAGGAAAAATAATAGCCCATTACTGCACCGTTCTCATGGATTATAAATGAAAATCCTCTCTCTATTTGTAAGATGATGCTTTTCTGAGACCTGTTATAAAAGTGGACAGCTCTCACTGATGCACTCAAGGGTGGAGTCCAAGAGTAGAAAGTTAATCACGCTGATACCAAAACTATTCTAGCAAAATAGTAGGCAAGAACTGGATCATTTTCCTTAGCTGAATTCAAAGGAGCAAAAACCTCCATGCCAATAATATGAGGTCACTTGCTATCACTGTTAACTTCCTAGCTGTAGGGTTAGCAATGATGGGCTAAAACTGTGGAGACCAAGGACCAGCTTGCACATACAGCAGGGTAGCACAGAAATCTTATAAGCAGCAAAGCAGTGACTTAAACTGAAGAAATCAGATGGGCAGGGTCAGAGACAGGATTGGCAACATGGAATCCAACCATCAGAAAAACGCACGTCAGAAAGATATACAATGACAATTTAAGGAAGAAGGGTCCGGCAATAACAAACAAGCTCATTTATGAGGATCCCGTGCTACCCAAGCTGCCAGTTAGTTGCTTGAAGGGACCATTGAGTGCTGTCGGGGAGATCACTCTTCCCCACTTCTTTCACCCTGCTTATTGTGCTGCTCCAAACAGTCTGCATGCACCTGCTGTCCGCAACATTGGCTGCCGTGGGAGCGGATGCCCTGCCGTGCCTTCTCCAAGTGAGCCCTGCATCTGAGCAATATCAAAGTAGCCTGCCTCATTGCTCCTCAGTCTATCCCTACTCCTGCTTTTCCATGGGAGTTGCTTATTGTCTACACGTTCTGGTACATGCCTGAACTCATTTTATCCTGCACTAGCTTTTCTTCCATGTCTTATGGGCTTGATTTTTTTAAAGGGGTGCACGATTTAAAAAAGAGTGCATAACTGCATGCACAATAAATAAAAGCATGCCTGCCTGCCTAACTTTCCTGTGCAATTCCTGTAGTTGCACACAAATATCTGATTGCCAAGGGACCACCTGACTTTCTGGGGGAACAAACATCCTAATGATTACCCAATTTACGTTTTTCTGCACACCAGAGAGTAGAAAGCTTTTAATTTTGCCCTCTTTCCACACAAAAGTCCGTGCATTTTAAAATCATTCATGCTTTTCATCCTCATTTACTCTGCTGTTTAGTAATCTACAAACTATAACTTCCATTGAAACCCGTAGATAGCACAGTTCACGTACACCTACATATCATGGTGACTGCTGTATGAAAATACCTAACAGAATGCTTTCGAAACAGACATGCTCACAGCCATCTCCACCCTGGTGTTTCATTCAAGCATTTGTATATTTCATGACTCCTTAAAGAACATTGTGTCATAACAAATGGATATACAGTACAGCCATTCCAGATCTGAAAGCTCATTTTAAACTTCATTCTTGGCTTTTCTATTTTAATCCTAAACACACGTTTTTAGAAACTCTTTCTGAACCATTAACACGTTGTCATGAAAGGAAAGATTGAGATTAGCATTTTTTTTTCCCTTCTACCAATTATTTTAGTGTCACCTTTTAGTGGCTAACAGAGCGGCAACATAAAGTGGCTAAAATTGTGTATAAAATTCTGGCTGGTGCCCATTCTTCTATAGCAAAACTAATTTCCCTCTGCATGACTTTGCTGTTTCCTCACCTGTGCGTCTGATTTCATTGAAATTCCTGCACATGTCACATCATGGACTTGGATCAAAGCCCATTGAATTTCCATTGGCTTCAATGGGTTTTGGGTCAGGCCTCATATTCACCAAGAAAAAAAGCTTCGTTTGCCTGAACTACCCCTTCTGAATCCCCGTCACATACCCACTCTGAAGGCCTCTTTAAATGAGAACTAATTTCTAAAGTAAAGAACCAGCAATTACTACATTTATTTATTTTACTGGGATTCAAATTGCAGCAACATCTCCCTCTCTCCTGGCCAAAATGCAGAATAAATAGAGTCCGTATTAAATCTCTTGCATTTCTCCCATATGGCAGGTCAGAGGGTAAAACAAGGCTGGGGTAAGAGTCTGCTGAGGGAGGAGACAATGGACCATGTGAAGTCAAGAGGAAAAAGAAAATTCAGTCCATGTGGATGCACATTAGTGCATGAAGGAGGGAGAGCAGAACTGGCATAACAGGCAGAACGTGGAGAAGCAACTCGGAGCTGAATATATAATCCAGCTGCAAAGAATGTTGCCAGAGACCACTTTCTGGGTAGAGCATGTTCCTATTTCAATTTGCATTGTGTTCATACTACGTTGGCTTTATTCTGGATAGTTTATAGTTCCCCATAATGATCCTTACAGCAACTTTGCAGATGGTGTTCATAATTAAGATATTACAAATGTATAGCTTTATTTACCCAGGGTTGGGCTGTCTGTGGGGACTGAACCTAGGACCCCGGGATCTAAAAACCATCTGCTGCTTCAACTAAAGGACCAAGTACACTAGTTTGAAAGCCATAGCAGACTCAAACCTCTGTACTCAAACTAGCTGCTAGAGAGGGACGGAGAGTCACACGGTTCAGGTAACCCGCTAATCAGTGCTCATTACGCCTCCCCCTCTCTGCCCAATCCACAGAAGATATTGGTCTGTTACAGTAGAGGCTCATGGTTCCAGTTCTGGAGGTCCATAGGTCAGTCATCAGTGCCAAGATGGCAGCTGTCACATAACCACAGGTTACGCATAGCTCAGTTAAATGTTAGTAGGGCAAATAATCAGTTAACGCAGATGCCACGTCATCACTGCATAGTGGGATGATATATTTTCAGGTTTGAAATGGATGGAAGTCTATGATATAAAAACAAATTTAATGTGGGAATGGGCAAGGACTATCCAAAATTCAACCCAACTGACTGCCAGTAGGTACTGTCATTCTTAAAGAGTCAACATTTGCCCATAGTTCCACATCATTGTACCTCCGATACTATAGCACATCCACCCCACCTCCACCCTTGTGCTTGGAATAGGAAATAAACTGCCTCAGGTACTAACTACATCCACGTAACCCCATTGACTTGACAGAAGTGTAATTAAAAGTAGAATTTGTTACAACAAATGTAAAGTAAATCCTTCCTGTTGGGATAAATCCTGTGCTTAGCTCACAACCAAGTAACGAGGCTGTGCATGGGAAGAGTCCTACAGTGCCTTCATACCCCTTTATGGTACAAGCCATATATTTTCTACTCAGTAAGAGCAAGCTTTACCACCTCATCATCTCTTAATGGCCACTTTATGGTCTTGAAGGAAGGGTGCTCGTTGTCTGTGGAACCAGTTAATAGAAAGTGAGCCAGCACACAGTGCTCAAGAATCCACAGCATTATTTATGGTTTTCATAGGACCCATAAAGTTTGTTGTGGTGCACTGCAAATGATTTCCCTTTGTGCAACTCTTTACAGCCACATTTAACACGCTGCTGCTTAAATGTTTCCCTTAAATAGATGCAGAAATGGCCCATTGGAAAAGCATCTTATGGCTCCCAACCATCTCTTCTTTTTAAACCCATTTTCTCGCTGAGCACTTGCTACATGTCAGCAAGGTCTTTGGAGAAACTGCCATCATCACACCAGTTAAATAAGTGAGATTTATTTTGCCTGTTTGTTCTATGTCTTAGTTTGACCTGGGCTGAAATAATCACTCTATTGATACAGAAACCCAAACGGAGGGAAGGGGAGGTTTTGCTCCATTACTTTAGCATTTATCAGTCAGCCCAGAGCACTAATGGCCTGATCCAAAGCCCAGTGTCTTTCCTCTGACCTCAGTGGGTTTTAAATTGGGCCCTTACAGTGACTATGAAAATCAGTGAAAACCGAATTTCTCCACATATAACGCTCCTGAATATCCTTCTATGCAAAGAGCGTCTCTCCAAATTTCTCACTTATTTCTGGTCACTGAATGATTCTGGCTGCATCTCCATTATTATCTTGACTGGGCTATTCCCATGGTGTTTCAGATTCTCCATTGTATATTTCATTGTTTTCATTTATACCAGTACATTCAAACAGAGGGAAATAGTTTTGAGAGATGCCTTTATATACCCACAAGGTCCATCAATGGCTATTTAGGTCCATCAATGGCTATTAACCAGGATGGGCAGGGATGGTGTCCCTCACCTCTATTAGCCAGAAGCTGGGAATGGGCGACAGAGCATGGATAACTTGATAATTACCTGTTCTGTTTGTTCCCTCTGGGGCACCTGGCATTGGCCACTGTCGGAAGACAGGATACTGGGCTAGCTGGACCATTGGTCTGACCCAGTATGGACGTTCTTAAGAGTGCAAGAAATCACAAGGAATAAGAGGAAATCTCACACGGAAGGCAACAAAGATAAAAGGCTTGACTTCATATGCGGACTAAAATGCACGTAGACATCTGGTCTAGACAAGGGTTATTTTAAATAAAAATGGTATCTTTGAAGACATTTCAGAAGGTGAGCAGCTACACCTAAACATTAGAGGGACAAGTAAGGAAGGCAATTTGGACAAGGGTTGTAAAAGGCACTTTCCCCACCAGGAAGAGTAATGAGTGTTGCGTGAGTTATATCAAGGGATTAAAAGGCTAGCGTGGCTGCCTATCAATTATAAAGGAATTGTGTCACTGCTACAGAACACTAAATATTGGCGGACTAGTGAAAATTTTTGATGATTATGGGGTCGGAGTCTGAGAATTAAGGCTCTGGCTCAGCTGGAAGCCCTTGAACATAGCCTTCAAAGATGCTGGCATGCGTCTTTGTTAGTATGACAGACAGACAGCGCTGCATATTTGTTTACTATGGTTTAAGGGTTTAAGCACTTCAGCCGAATTAGCCAGTGTGTTGTCTTCCCAAACATCTCTTAGCTATAAGTCCGGGGGGGATGTGATTATATTTTGGTTAACAGGGGAGTTCAGATTAGGTTCTGCTATTTGAAGCATAACATATAATCAAAACTTCCTGGTGCCCTCCTCCCATGTTGGATAATGAGATTTAAAAAACAAAAACAAACCAAAATGGATAAACTCAGTCTGTTTTGTGTTCCATTAAGATATATTTAACATTCAAGAGTGCCGACTAACTATGTAGTGGAATGAACTGGAAATGACAGCTTCAAAGGAAGGAATGGAGAAATCAGCTGAGTGGCATGTTATACGCAAACACCTAATAAATATGACAAAAACCCCATTAGACCAAGAGAAGATTACTTGACTTTAAGCAGTTTACACCTGCTTCCTCAAAAGTTGAAGGAGATGTGAAGATACAGACAAGGAATTTTCTATAGGAAAGTTGAAAAATGATGGAGGTAGGAAGACCTTCCTAGATACCCTGATTTGAGTGGGGAGTCATAGCTTTTCCTCAAAGAGCAAGGTGAAGTTTAGTCTTTTGAAACAGACGATCACCAACAGGAAGCAAAAGCAAGGTCTGTGCGGAGACAGATAATTCTGTTTCATGAAGGATTTGAATACTTCGAAATTTAGTTGCGGTCTGATTAGGAACGAAAACGAAAGATTTCAAAATTCTCCACAAAAGAGAATGGTGGCACTGTTTCCATTTCTACAAGTACATTCCAACAGAGGGAAGTAGTTTTGAGAGGTGCATTTATATACCCATAAGGAATATGAGGAAATCTCACATGGAGGAAAACAAAACTAAAGGCTTAACTTCACACGTGGATGCCTCCTGCACTGCAATTGCATTCACAACAAGCCATAAGTGTACTCCACATGAGAAAGTGGAGCAACACCAGTTCTATATTCATTAGTAGTTTCGCTAAAAAACAAGTCGATATCTTCAAATTATCTCTGGAAAGAAAAGCTGGCCTGGCCCAAACACTAAACAGGAATAAAAACACATTGGAAAGCCTACCTGAGTCAGCCTGCAAGACCCAGTGTGAATATAGAACCAACAGAAAAAATGGGAAGATCAAGTCAGGTATTGGCTACCACGCTTCAAATAGGTCTTTGAAATATTGCTGTTCTGTGGCTTAAGCCTCAGCAAACTCTAGCCACCACAGACACATCAAGCTGCGATGAGAGCTTGTGAAAAACAGCCACTGAGCAGACGGAACTGAGCACAAATCCATCCCAGTGTTACTTTTGGGAATGTGGTGATCTCTCAAGTGACTATGGGCATGTCTACACTAGAGCTTGAGAAGACATACCCAGGCTAGCTCTAATTGATCTAGCATACTAAAAGTGGAAGTGTCGGCATGGTGGTGGGGGTGGCTAGTTGCCACAGTATGTACCTATTGTCTCAGACAGGATTGTAGTTGGAGTGGCCAGCCCTTCCCACCTCTGCAGCTACCCTTCCATTTTTAGGGCGGTAGCTCAATTCAGAGCTACCACAAGTCAGTCTCCTTGAGATGGAATTTACACCTTCCAAATCTAGCACAGATGTACCCTAAGGCTCCTTCTGGCTACCCCATCCCCAACATATTGTGCACCCCGATAGAGCAGCAAGTGAGGGGGGAGCTTGCCTGTTCCAGCTACTTCGGACGGAAGCTACCTCTTTCCTATCAGGTTGACTATACATTAGAGTGATGTATCATGCTGCTTGCAAATCCCAAGAAGGCATTTCCTTGGCACAGAGGGAACGTTCCTTGTGTGATGATGACTACAATTAGGACCGATAACTATGTCGTCATATTTATTTAGATTTACTTTAGATCTTTGTCCTTTGGATAGTTGCAACCTTACTTCCCATCATGTTTCCGCTTTGCCCCCCCCCCCCCCTCCATTTCAAACTCTCACATACAATATATGAATGGCCGATTTCCGTTTGATCTCAGTTCTGTTTGACACATTTCGAGTAAGCTTTGGCAAAAACATTCTAAAGATGAAACTCATGTTCATTAATGATATTCATATTGCCTCCTACTCTAGTTCTTTAACATGTTGAATTTATTTGATCTAAGTGCAACTCTAAGCATGATTAATTGCAAAATATTTGTGGTTAACTGGAGAATCTGATATCTCCACCCTCATATCGATCTGAACGTATCCTTGCTCAGAGTCCAGGCACATTTCCTGAAATCCTACTACTAAAGCTTAGCTCCAAATGATCCTACATCCTAGAGATTCTGTAGTTAGCTTGTCTCCAAGCTTGACATGACGTCAGATATTAAGATTCAGCCTTGAGACATAGCATCCTAAACATTCATCTGAGAAGTGGGTATTCACCCACGAAAGCTTATGCTCCAATAAGTCTGTTAGTTTATAAGGTGCTACAAGACTCTTTGTCGCTTTCATCCTAAACAGTAACTACTTACATTTGCTGCCTTCTTATCCCTCTTATAAAGGAGGCTTCTCTTGTATCTGGCTTCTCTCTTCTTCCTCCTTTCGCTTATGGACACAGGCCTTGTAATAGATGAAAAGCTTTTAGTAATTGTGCGAGTTCAAAGAGCTGTAAGTTGCTATTCTAAATGATACTCAGCAGGAATCCAGGGACCAATTCTCCTTGTAGGAATTCAGTATCAGAAACCTTGACCAGAGTGATAAATCCAGTATTAATATATATTGCTTATTAAGTGTGAGCCATAAGTCTATCATTATACAATTTGCAGAGGTTCTTAAATGCCAACACATCAGGTTTTCTGCCCAAGGAAGCCTTCTCAGAACTAGATACATTTTTTCCAATGATTACAGCTTTTTAAAAAAACAATGTTTTTATATTGTTTAAATCTACCGTTTAAAAAGTTCTCATTTAAGCAACCTTAAGGCATGAGGCTGTTGTCATAGAAGTTAACCGCAATACTCCCATGGACTTCAATGGGACCTGGATCAGGCCCTCAGCGAAGAGACATCTTCACCATTTCGGTGTAAGAAAGTTCATAAAATGTCTTTTGAAGGGCACACACTACACACATGAGATTGATGGGGCCAAGTGTTGGTCTCATTTATAATCAGGTACCCATCTTCATTGCAGTTAGTTTGGGTTTATGAACTCAAGGCAGAATCTTTCCCCTCCTGCTTAGTTGGTACAGTAGTTTCTTAGTCATTTTTCTCCTTCTAACCCTCATCTTTTCCCTCTCTCCAGCAACTGGACTGAGAGTTCTCTTTCGGTTGTATTCACTTGATGCTTTGGTAATGAAGTATGTATAAGTCAGCTCTTCTACCAACTCATTCAAGGAAAGTTTCTGTTTAACTCACTTAGTAAAGAGCTGCTGTCACATTCATCCTTGCTAGAGTGCAACCTGTGATCTGATGTGTGTCACATGCACCCAGGAGGACTTTGGCCTGTGAGACCAGCTATAGACACGGCGTTTAGGTACCACTGCAGTAGGCTTGGTTATACCTGCCATAGAACTGGGATTCCAGTGCTCTCAAAGCATCTAACAGGTTGGCAGGTACAGCAATTAACCAATTTTGGTGAGAGGTCTCTAATCTTCACACTGATTTACAGTGTAGTCCGAGATATTATCAGTTTGGAAAAGTATCCTATACTAGGTCACCTGGGTTTTTAGTAAATGCGCATTCCAAGCCCCTAAAGCTTCCATTAACAAAAGACATGATTAAACCTATCTGATCATTGGAACCTGCCTTTCTTATCTTCCTTCCCTGGATGACAGGTAAAACAGTCCTACACAAGCCTTTAGTTTATTGGCTAAGATCTACTGATTATTGCCTACCCAGAAAACACCAATCGAAACAAGGGAATGAAATGCAGGTTCCCATTCATTACAGAGCCAGAGTTTGGAAGAGAGTGAGGAAGGAGGCCAAAGGTGTCATTCCTCTTTACCTGCTTTACTTGCATTCCCGCTGGATGCTACCACTTTTACTTATGGAACCTTTTAACATAAAGAACCACATTCAGCTCAGATTTAGGGTCCAGCAGGGGAAGAGGGCTAGGTTGCAGAAACAAGCACCTCCAGTCCACCAGGGGGCCCAGAGGAAGGCCAAAGCAGTGGTGTTGGCCAAAAGGAGGTTCACCAAGGGTAACCGTTTTGATCAGTGCGACCTCACGCACCGAGCTCCTACAGAGTCAACAATGGTTAAGAAAGCTGCTCTCCCTAATGGAATCTCCACCGGAGGGCGAATAGTGGTGATCCCCACCTTCCCTCCCTCAATCTGAGGGAACAATAAGGCACGAGCAAAGCGGCAGGGGCCATAGCTTACACATCCCTCTGCCAGCATGTATGAATTTGGCCTATTGCCTATTTAGCTGCATATAGTTACCCATGTAGAGTAAATCACTCCAGCGACAAGCCAAAAATAACGGAATGTGTAATTCATGCATGAGTGCATGGGCAGACAACGGTGAGTGAGTATTAATAGGATGTGACACTCCTAAAATTCTCTGCCTGAAATCTCCAGTTGTTTACGCAGAATTTCACACCCCCATCTGTAATTCTCAGTAACCCTGACAACAGGCTCCTGTTAAAATAGCATCTCCAGGTTTATGACACTGAATGACAGAACCGAAAAAAAACAAAAAAAAAAAAAAACAGGCCCTGCAAAATCCTGAAGGGAGAACATAGGATGCCCCTGTCAGAACTGACACCTAACTATTTTTGATTTACCTCAACTGATCACCTACCAATGCCGTCACCAGTCCATGTACAGTGTGCTAGCTTCCAAAACTCCTCAATATGCTTTGACAATGACTAGTTTACAGCACGTCACCTGTGGCAGGAATGGGCTCCAGAATCACATCATTTCATCACACATCTTAAAATATGAAAGAAAAAAGTCTACTTCCCTCTTAAAAGAAAGACTACAATATCCTAAAACGATGGTACAAATCACTGCATTAACACTACTATCAAATTGAATGCTTCAGACTGCAGATATACTATACAGGATTGGCAGGATTTTTATAAAAAGAGGTGGTACCACATAGAACAAAATAGATTCAAAGAAACTAGAAATTATACATTAATTAACCTGTATCTAGTTATAAAGAAACAAAGGGTTACTTCGTTTTGCCTCTCTACCCTGTAATTTATTATCTAACCATACCCTTACTTTAAATTTTCCCATTTAGATTTGTCAGGTCTGACGGATGTCAGAAGTCTTATCTCTATCCTCGATACAATACATTCAAAAGGAGTTTTTCCGTTTGATTAAAACCAGGGCTGACTGGAGAAGAAGAACTCGGTTTTGCCAAACAAATGTCAAGGTTAGGTTTCTTTTCGATTTGGAACAAAAATAAGACCTTTTGAAATTTGTCATGAAAAGCATGAGGGAGAGAGACACCCCAGAACAACGATTGCCTGGTGGTTCAGACTATAAATGGTCTCTCTCTCTCTTTCAGGCCCAGTAAGTGTTTGTTTATTGATATAAAGTGGAACAACTCCAAAAGGATCTCTGTGTGTGTGTGTGTCTCCCTCTCTCTACTAGAAATTCCATACCAGACCCAAAAACCCTTCCCAATGAAAGTTTTGTCAAAACCAATACATTTCAGCGAAAGGTTCAGTTTAGTCAAATCTGTTTTCAGTAGAGCTGGTTGGTAATTTTTCAACAACGCCAACATCCATGAAGATGAGCCCTAAGAAGACAGGAAGCTGCCATCCAAGATCAAGCCAAAATCAAGTAGTCTCTTCTTCTGCGGGTCTAGCATTTGCTCTAACTCATTTCAAACAGACTCATCTAATGGCACTGGAACAATTTTTATAGTGGGGGTGCTGAAGGCAGAAGCCATGTATTTGGGTTATTACTACTACTTCAAGCCAGGGGGTGTATCAGCACTCCCCACCTCCGTACTTCCAGCACCTATGGACTCATCCCTAGAATCCACTGCACAAGTGTGCAGAGATACACACACAAAATCAAGCTAGGGAGTTTCCTACAGATTGCTAAACGTGAGCCAAATTTATATCTTTTGGAGTTTGTGTAAAGTTTTTATACCATACACAGTCTTAAAAATTTGCCAGTTTATAGCATGGCAGTGGTAAATTCAACAGAGGTTAAAGTCACCAGCTATACATTCTTTGTCATTCTTTGTACAAATTTGTATGAAATGGATTATAGCAAAACCAGAGTAGGAACCATCCTTTGTCTCAAACATACAAAAGCCACCATCCACCATAGATTTAGATCACTAGAAAGATGTTTTGATAAGCCATGAGTAGCAAGTTAGGCCAACTCTAGCCTTACTTCCTTCACCCCAGCATAAGAACAACGAAGAGTCCTTGTGGCATCTTAGAGACTAACAAATTTATTTGGGCAAGTGGATTTTAGCCCACGAAAGCTTATGCCCAGATAAATTTGTTAGTCTCTAAGGTGCCACAAGGACTCCTCGTTGTTTTTGCAGATACAGACTAACATGGCTACCACTCTGAAACCCAGCATAAGAAACATTTCTTTCCTTCTCAGGGTTCCAGCTCTACTCCCAGGTTTTTGGTGGGCAGAGCAGGTGTGGAGAGTGGAAGAAATCGTCTTCTCACTAGTATATACAAAAGTATCTGACAACTATAGAAGTTACGCTAAGAAAGTAAGAGGCTATCAAGACAGTGGATAATACTTGACTCCTACCAGTGCAGTCTGATCTGAGAATTAAGTGTTGTTGTAGCCATGCTGGTCACAAGCTATCAGAGAGACGAGATGGGTGAGCTAATATCTTTAATTGGACCAACTTCTCTTGGTGAGAGAGACAAGCTTTTGAGCTAGAGAGAGCTGAAGAAGAACTCTGGGTAGCTCTTGGTCCAATAAAAGATATTACCTTATCCACCTTGTCTCTCTAAGGGTACGTCTACACTACCAGCTGAATTGGCGGGTAGTGATCGATCTATCGGGGATCGATTTATCGTGTGTAGTGTAGACGCAATAAATCGATCCCCAATCGCTCTCCCGTCAACTGCTGAACTCCAGCTCGGCGTGAGGCGGAAGCAAAGTCGACGGGGGAGCAGCAGCCGTTGATCCCGCACCGCGAGAATGCGAAGTAACTAATTCTAAGTCGATCTAAGATACGTCGACTTCAGCTACACTATTCTCGTAGCTGAAGTTGCGTATCTTAGATCGATCCCCCTCCCAGTGTAGACCAGGCCTAAGAATTAAATGTTATTCCCATTTCCACCTATAAGTATTGCAATAATCCCCACAGATGCATGAATTGCAAGAAGATGTAAGTAGTGCTGGTAGAAAATAAAAGATGCAACACTAAATTCTGATATTAAAACAAGCAGATCTGCTTTCACTCCACTGCGGTCTTACCCCCAAAAGTCAGATCATTATCGGGAGTCAGCATAGCTCCACTGATTTACACCAGCTGAGGATTTAGCCCTGTGATTTAATTTTGGTAGACTGAACTAACCAAATTTTGTCTGCACTCTTAAGGCCAATTCTAAACACAAAATTTCTCCACAGGATGTTAATTAACCATTGCAATTTATTACCCTTCCTGCCTAAACCAAGTGAATTTGCATCCTCTCTGATGATTAGCACATCAAGAGGTTATTTTTATGCAGCTTGCTAAGGCTATCAATAGCCAATCCCTTAACAGAAAAACAAGACTCTCAAAAATCCAGAAAACTATAAGCTGTTAGTTCATTGTTTTCCCCAAAATGTTAACAAGACAGTGACATACTGTAGTACTTGCTATGTGAAATCTGCTGTAGTCGGGGCTTACTGGTTTTTGTGAAAGGCTATGAATCAACTAAAGTACAAAGAAGAACAGGAGGACTTGTGGCACCTTAGAGACTAACAAATTTATTAGAGCATAAGCTTTCGTGGACTATAGCCCACTTCTTCGGATGCATATAGAATGGAACATATATTGAGGAGATATATATACACACATACAGAGAGCATAAACAGGTGGGAGTTGTCTTACCACCTCTGAGAGGCCAATTAATTAAGAGAAAAAAACTTTTGAAGTGATAATCAAGCTAGCCCAGCACAGACAGACAGTTAGATAACAAGTGTGAGAATACTTACAAGGGGAGATAGATTTCAATGTTTGTAATGGCCCAACCATTCCCAGTCCTTATTTAAACCGGAGTTGATTGTGTCTAGTTTGCATATCAATTCTAGCTCAGCAGTTTCTCGTTGGAGTCTGTTTTTGAAGTTTTTCTGTTGTAATATAGCCACCCGCAGGTCTGTCACTGAATGACCAGACAGGTTAAAGTGTTCTCCCACTGGTTTTTGAGTATTTTGATTCCTGATGTCAGATTTGTGTCCATTAATTCTTTTGCGTAGAGACTGTCCGGTTTGGCCAATGTACATGGCAGAGGGGCATTGCTGGCACATGATGGCATATATCACATTGGTAGATGTGCAGGTGAACGAGCCCCTGATGGTATGGCTGATGTGATTAGGTCCTATGATGATGTCACTGGAATAGATATGTGGACAGAGTTGACATCGGGGTTTGTTACAAGGATAGGTTCCTGGGTTAGTGGTTTTGTTCAGTTAGATAACTGAAGAAGTGGGCTATAGTCCACGAAAGCTTATGCTCTAATAAATTTGTTAGTCTCTAAGGTGCCACAAGTCCTCCTGTTCTTCTTTTTGCGGATACAGACTAACACGGCTGCTACTCTGAAACTAAAGTACACAGGCTTGAGTTCCTAGTGCTGGACAAGGGTGAAATATGTTTGCTGATGAGTGAATGACCAGTTCAGTATTTCTACTAGTTACCTTTGGAACATTTATTAGATTAGGATAACGTTTTATTTATGGACCCTAAGATTTTGCTTTTCCACTTTGAAGAGTTACTCAGAGGGAAGAGGCTGCTTAATGTTCCTTCTATTCTTGACATTCAAATGTCTTTATTTAGATTTATTGTTGTATTATCAGTCTAATTTTAAACATGCTTACAGCAATCACGTTTCAGAAACATTTAAATTAGCCTCCCCAGTGCCAAAACTCCCTACAACTCCCATTCTTGGGCACTACAAAACTAGAACCACCACCAATTCTCAAATATATTAACGCCCCAAAAGAAAGCCACCCTTCCAAGATCCCCCTACATGAATATATTTCATGTTTTAAGGCTTCTACAGCGAACATGGGGAAGAGTGGCTATGGATGATACAACGAAACAGTTTCACATTCAGCTTTACATAGAGAGCCTGATTCTCCAGCGCCTTGCACCTTGTGGAGTCATTTACACCACGGGATGGGACTACGCCCCTGACAGCTGCCCAGCCTGTCCAGAGAACCTCGCCCGGAGTCTTTATTCTTGATCTACCTTAAGATCACACTCACTGTCAGTGATGCGTTCGCCCTTTCTCTTCCTCCCTGGAAGATTTAAAATGCTCTCCACCATCAGCCTCAGGCTATTTCATTTTAGGGCAAGACAGAAGAATGTCCTCTCCACTCCCAGCACCCTGCGTGTGGGAAATGGTGTCAGATTACAGTTGAAGACTCCTGTATACAAAGGAGATTCTTTGGGCAGTCGAGGGACCTGACCCCATGCCATTCTCTTCAACCATGCATAAACAGGGCCCTAAATGAGCAGAGCCCGAGAGCCCATAAGCATGTGTCTGCCAGAAGCCCTAAGTCAAAGCAAACTCCAAATGGAAACATGGCATGAGAGCTTTCTCTGAGTACTGGGTCTTAGGCTGGGGAAACCCTAAGCAAAAGCTATTACCAATCCCCAGAGCCACCCAGTCCTGCATTAATAAGGGATTAAACAATTAAAAAAAAAAAACTTCTGATGTATAAATACTGACACTACAGTCCAGCTCTTCTGTTAACAGAAGCCACTGTAGCTCCATTCAAGTCAGTGCAGCTACATGGATTTCACCAACTGAGCATCCGACCCCATATGATTACTTGAGAGGAGAAAATACCTCAAGAAACATTTCCATTTTTAAACACAAGATGAATTCTAACCCTGTTCTTCTAAATATCATTCATTCCACGCACACTCACACATCAGCTAACGATAGCTCCCTCCAATGGGCAGAGAGAAATCACGAGAACCAGCAAATTTTGGGATGGGGGTCGAGTCTGCTGTGCTGCCATGGAATGTGGTATCTGGTTTGGAGTATAGTTCCCCTGTGCAGGGCATGATACCAAACACATAGTGGGAGATTGTCTCACCTGTTTATGTTGTAAGTTATATGGGGCAGGGACTGAGGCACAGTGAAGTGAGTTGCCAAAGGTCATAGAGCAGCACAGTGGCAAAGTCACTTGAGGAGTAGAATCTAGGTGTCCTCCTGAGTCCCAGTCCAGTGCACTCTCTACAAAGCCATGCTAACACCTATGGACCTGGATAAAGGATTGGTATAACTATGTGAGCATAAATGAAGCCAGTCATCCAACAGACCACATATTCGATAATATATTTTTACTGGGGATATAAGATATATGTTGATGGTGGCTGTTTTTTTAACTGGCAAATTCAGAACCACGAACAAACCTTTTCAAAGTATGGTTCTGCTGGTGGCCCATATTCAGGACAGTCCTTGAGAAGCAGCACGTTTTTAAAATTTCACAGAGGTTAGTCAATCTCCCTCACTGGGAGAATATCTGGAGCCAAATAGCATGCTGCCAGTAGCAGAGGCAATAGTGAAATGACTCGAGATGGAAGTATTAAGGCTTCCTTTAAGAACCAAGTTTTGTTGTTTATGGTTGGGATTCCTGAATTGGGTTTTATTCTTATTAGCATCTGTGGGGATTTAGAGCCACTCTGTAACAGTTTATGAATACTGCATGGTGACCTGGTTGTTGAGATCTTTTCTGTACAACTATCGGTTGAGTTCAATAGAGCGCTGTTGTGAAAAAAACAAGAGGAGAAGAAAGAACAGCTCAAGATAAGCAACTTTTCCATAAATCCTTGAGGGTTATTAAGAGACAATGCCAGGGTAGCAAAGGGCCCAGGAACACAACAGAAGAACTATGTGGGGGGGGGGGAGGGGAGTTATAAAGGGACTCTCTCTCAAGTGAAAGGACTAGTTGTTTGGAGGAAACCTGACTGAAACATTGGGACCTGCTGGGGGTATCTGAAGACATTAAGTTTGCCTAGGTTACCATCAGGGGATGAGAAGCCTTTAGGTAAGACAGATGAGTGTGGACTGTTTTAAAACCTCTCTCTTTAAATGCTTTGTTCCTACTGCAAAACAAACAATACTTTGGTTAAGGCGGCTGTCTGGTCCTCATATTCACCCCTGTCACAGACTCCTGAAAGGAAGAACTGCAGGGGCCTGAACTCAGACCTGCTGGGCAAGCACTGTTGATACACAGGGTACTATAGCCCAGGGATTGGTCTAAGAGCAAGAAAATCACCGAATTCCACCCCCGGAGTGGTAAAGACACAAGGGTGTACACTCAGAGAGACCAGAAAGGAGACAGAGGTGCAGCTAGGACTGGGACCATGGCAGTAGCATCTTAAAGCAGCCTTACAGGATAGGGTAGAATGTATCTACCAAGAAGAAACCCTTGAAGAAAATATGGTACAATAATGGAAAAAAAAAAAAAAAAGGCGGGGTGGGGGGGGGGGGAGATATCCTAATGGCGGAAGTGCTTTCAAGGTGATCCACTGTCTACTTCTGCTTAGTTCCCCGGCTAACTAGTCACTGAAAATATTCATTCCTGTGCTTGTCAGATTGCTACGGGAGACATGAACCTCTTGCTGGAGGATTAAATTCAATGCCACGCATGCCTCTCAGCCAAAATGGCAATTGCTCTAATTTCTGTATCACTTTCATCAAGTATCACCTTCTTAGGGCAAGTAGCCCTTTGTGTGATTTAACTGTCAGTATCATAAAATGGTATTCATAAGGGACAAGCATCACCCACTAGTGCTGTTACAGGAGTTTAGCTGGGTAAGTAAAGACATCCCAAACCTAGCAGTTACTTTATACCGGTCATTCTGGTCGTCAACCATTACCCCAATCTTATTCATCTTCTTGCCTTTCAAGGTGTCTTTTTGAACTCTTCCCCATCGCTTGCACTGAGGTACAGCAGTGAATGCTCAGGCCTTATGCTATGAACTAAACCTTCTTCAGTCATCACAGTGAAGTCCCTACTTCTGTGGACTCCAAACTCTTGTTTTGAAGCCGGTGAGAAGATGAAATGTGGGGGAGACATCAGGGCCGGCTCTGGCTTTTTTGCCGCTCTAGGCAAAAAAGCCACCCGCCGCTCCCCCACCCCCCAGCACGGCAGGGGAGGGCGCCGAGCCCCGCCGCGGGCCCGCAATCTCCGACTGGCCAGAGCGCCGGGGGGAGGGCGGAGAGCCCCGGCCGGGGCTGCTCTCCCCGACTGGCCGGAGCACTGGGGGGAGGGTGGTGAGCCCGGCTGGGGCCCCGCCGCGCCGCCCCCTCCAGGCGCCACCCCAAGCACATGCTTGGTGGGCTGGTGCCTGGAGCCGGCCCTGGGAGACATGGAGATCTGGTCTCAAAACCATCTGGGATTCCCCACCCCCGCTTCATTCTGTGTATGTAAGAACAAGGGGCAAAATGTCTTTGCAAGAACTAGATTCCTTCCTTCTTGTCTGCACCAAAATCAAAGTGCCACACATGCAGCACCTTCATTCTGCACAAACCTATCAGGAGAGTTTTCATTTGGTAAAACCTAAACTCTGGTGTATTGAGGACTATGTTGGAATTGCAAGTTATCACTTTAAGATTGTGTGGGATTGGCAGTGGGTTCCTGGTCCTGTTTGCTTAGAGGATCTGAAGTGAAGCATATGTGATCAATCACCAGCCAGCCTAGGGCAAGGTAGGGTGAGTTGTGCTTCTTTGGTTTTAGGGAGCAGCCTGCTTTGTCTCTGTGTTCGGATTCTTTTGTATTATCATTCTGAAGTTTAAGAAACAAAATAGCATTACACTGCAACCTTCCAGCAAGGTTATTTATGTTTGTATCTAACATCTCTGTATGTATGCTGTGAACATAACATAAACCAGGCGTGGCTTGGATCCATTTCTATTTTATCCAGACCAACAAAGCTTGGATAGTTTCAAATGAAAGGTCCCAGGTTTAACCCACTTGAGTCAGTAAGATTTTCAGTTGTGCCCTGATTTAAGAAAACATTCCTATTCAGGAAGAACACATGCTTAAGTACCCCTGCAAAGCACTGCCAATCACCACACGGCAACACACAAAAGACAAATACTTAACATGAAAAAAACAGCAACAAATGGCTTTAAAAGCAGATTCTTTAAGACACTGGTGGGCTTTTGAATAGTGAATAACGACCACTTTGGGAAAAAATAGCTGTGTACAGAAATATTCTTTTTGGATTGTCTATGATGCAGGTGGCAAAGTACTAGAGTGCCTGCAAATCAGCCATAAGCCCCATTCAACACTCCTCCAATCATTTTCATATTAACATATCTCTAAGTGCGTATAATTTTCACATCAAAAAGTTGGTTTTTTTTAAAAAACACAGAGTGGAGTAGAGAATATTTCCTCCACTGAAGTCTCTCAAGCAGCCCCTCTCTAGGGCATGACAGAAAAATTACAGAGGAGACAGACGTTTAGAAAACTCTTCAGTAGAATTCAGATTATTTAATCAAGTGAAGGTGGTGGGGAGAAAGGGGAAATCAGCCAAACTGATATGAAAGTGTAAAATGAGAATATTATTCTTTAGATACATTAAAATGAAAACTGGCTAACAAGCAGCAGTAGAGTCCAGTACGTTGGCAGGGGAGTGGGAACTGGAGGACCAGGGTTCTATTCCCATTTCTGTGGCTGAATCTTGGGCCAGGTGCATCGGGCTGATCCTGGCAAGAATCCTTTTGCTTCCTGCTCACACAAGCTGTGATCTGTGGATCTTGCTCCATCTATCCCTATATAGAGACTGGGTAAATTACTGAAGCTCCGAGTATGCAGTAATCAGTGCTGAGCAGTCTGGAAGGAGAGGGTAGCAGGAGATGGGTCTGGGATCCCCACCCCCAGCAAGAGGAGAAGATTGGTAAAGGGCCTGGAGTGGCCTAAAGTGGTGGAGGATTCTCCATGCAAATAGCCACTGTTCCCTCTGCTCATTGACAGAACAGTTCTGGAACTTTCACCTGTTCTTACTGTGCATGGCCCATTAAGTTTCTCTTCAGCTCAGCTAGAAGAACTTGCTGTGATCCAAGAACTTCTGGATGTCAACTAGCAGAGGGCACAGTGGTCTGTAGGTACAGGGATCCCCTGGGTTCATCAAAACGACCTCACGTGAGGTTTCTAAGGGCATGGCTACACTTGCAGATGTAGAGCGCTTTGAGTTAAACCAGCCTTCGGAGAGCGCAGTAGGGAAAGCGCTGCAGTCTGTCTACACTGACAGCTGCTTGCGCACTGGTGTGGCCACATTTGCGGCACTTGCAGTGGCATTGGGAGCGGTGCATTATGGGCAGCTACCCCAGCATGCAAGTGGCTGCAACGTGCTTTTCAAATGCGAGGGGGATGGGGTGGAGTGTGACAGGGAGTGTGTTGTGTGTATGTGGGGGGAAGAGAGAGTGGGTTTTTGGGGGGCTGAGAGCATGTCAGCATGCTGTCTTGTAAGTTCAGACAGCAGCAGACCTCCCCCTCCCCCCCCCACCTCTCTCTCTCTCTCTCTCACACACACACACACACACACAGCATTCCCACTATCGGCTTGCATGCCGGCTGTCAGAAACGGAGCTTTGAAAGGGCATTTCTGCATTCCTACAGAAGTTCAAAACAATGACAAGAGTGGCCACTTGACTTAAGGGGATTATGGGACGTTTCTGGAGGCCAATCAGCGTGCAGTAACGCAACACCTCGTTCACAGTGACGCCCGGGCATTGAAGCCAAGGCGCAGCAAACATTATTCCTCTCGCCGAGGTGGAGTACCAGCCGCGCTGTAGCCGCGGAGTCAGAGCATTCTACGGGCCTTGTCAGTGTTGACGGGGAGTGAGCTAGGGCGCCCTGGGCTCCTTTATTGCACTGTGTAGCCAAGCCCTAATGAAAGCCTGTGTCACACCAGTCATTTTAATTGTTGCAAACCATGTATGGGTGTTGCATAAAGACTGATCTATATACACACGCTAACAATTATGTTCTCTAGCTCTGTAGTTAAAAGCAGGTCACTTAAAAGTAGCATGCCTTGAGACAAACCTCTCCAGACAAGGTGTGAACGTCACTCATCTGGACATTATGTATTGTATGTAAGACAACAGGAGTCTATTCGCATTTTAAGTCAAATGCTAATGAAGATCTGGCAGAGACTTCAGAAGGAAAGTTGCAGAAGTAGTAAATAGGAGAGGGGGGAACCCTATTTTGAGGTGAACATCAAATATCTGGTTTGGTATATCCAGAGGTGCAGAGAGATGACCAGACATCCTTCACTGAGGAAGTAAACTTACAGTTGGTTTGCTTCACAAAAAAGCCATCTTAGCCACTGCCAGGCTTGGCTGAAAACTCTGCGAAGAACTTTGGGTGAGACACTTCCTCAGGCAGGGGGATAACTTGTTAGTTAAGTTTAGTCTCTAGAAAGTGCATTATGATTTTGTTTCATATGTACCCTTATTCCCAATATTCGTCCGTACTATCGCTTGAATCTGTGTTCTTTGATAATAAACACTCTCTCTACCCCTCTCTCTACGGGCTGTGTGTGGATGCTGAGTTGCACCTTCGAAGCTGGCAATCTGAGCATTCTGAGAGTGTGGGAAGTGCCACAGCTGCCCTCCACACAGCCTGCACATGAGCAGTACCGACAAGTACCAAGTGGTTTTCTCGAGCCCTAGTTGGGCCCTTCCAAGGGTATCTCCGTTTTATCCCTTGTCATGAAACAGCTGCCGAGAGAAGTCCCCACTGGTCTTTTGCAGCGATCCTGAAGACAAGGCAGGAACTTTCTCTTAAGGAGATTTTATTTTTAAAAGGTTCAACACAGATAGTCACTTGAGCAAGCAAACGGCTAGAGACTTTAGCCCTTAATATCAGAACTATGTCTGGATGTTTCTCAGGAAAATTAAATCTAGTGCTGTTCTATATTTTACAGCTATAGGACACTTTAAGTACATTAGACATGATGTCAGCATGGATTTTTGTGCCATCTCAGAGTCTAACATTATGTTGCAGTGAGGTCGAGTGGATCGGGCACTGCACAGGGACTCAGGAGACCTTAGTTCTATAGCTGGCTTGGTTCAGACCCTGGCGCGTGACTTTAGACAAGTCACTTCCCCCACCCACTTTTGTCTGTCTTGTCTACGTAGATTGTGAGCTTTTTGGGGCCAGGGATGTCTTTACTTTGCGTACATACAGCATCTAGCACATTGGGACTCTGATCTTGGGCCCTGTGAATGCATGGTCTACTCCTGGGCATGCCTCCTTGTGGCCTACGGGCAGTACTGCAAGATGCCCCACCCCTTCATTTCCACTCTTGGACTGCTCAATAAATTTCACCACTCAGGTTTTTTTTGGTGGCCAGAAATACCCTTCCTTGGGGTCTGGGTTTATTAATATAAAAATAAACTCCAAATAAAACTCCAAGACCCAAATTAAAGTCCCACAAAAGTCCTCACAAAACAAAAGTTTATGTTCCTCCTCCCAGGCCTTCCTACCTGGGACCTTTCCTGCTTTGGCAAGCCACTCACTGGCCCTACCTGGCCTGAGAGTCGTCTTCTTATACCCTTGGAGTCTGCTGTCCCTGGCCCTCGGGCATCTGACTTTCAGGCTCAAACCCTTCCTCTGCTCAAGGGTTTTCTGAAGGAGCCTCTCTCACACTCTGCTCTGCGTGTCTTTTCTCCTCCCCACACAGCTTCTCCATGCTCTACTAAGAGAATCACCTGAGCCCTGCCCAGCTGGCTCTAATTAAAGCCACACCTCATCCCAGGTGTGACAGGCTAATTGTATGGAGTTGGCCAGCTCCAGGCCTCCAACCCTTAAAGGGGCAGCCCCCTCCCCCCCATTAGAGGCCCTCTAGGCATGCCTATAGTGCAAATAGGATAGAATGTTACAATTGTCCTCTTTGCATCACGACTTAAGTCATGGTGACCATTTTTATAGCCTACGCATATTTATACAAAACATAGTGGGCCTAGATGTCACATGCACACCCATGTGCATGACTTTGACATGTATATCCCCCGGCAATCCTGGAAGCCTAGGTTTGTATGCCAACTTCCCACTGCACGCACAAACCCAGAGCTGTTCATGTTGAGCAGTTTGTGCGTCAAAGCAGGCCTGGCCATGTTTGCAAAAATCAGGGCCAGTATAAATTAGGAAATCCAAGACCTTATTTCAAGTTAAATGTTAGTAAATGTTTAGAACTAACAATCTGAATATTATTCCTCTATCAATCACTTATCCCCTGTCAGCTGAGCAATAATATGCAGATCAGAAGTTAATTGCTTTGTAATCTACAACTTTCCACCAATAGGTGGCACTAGCAATTTTTAGTTTTGCTACAATATGGGGCTTTCATTTTCTTTCTGTAAAGGCAGAAAACTAACAATCTTTCTTTTTAAAGCGGATAGCCCATCCACTGCAGCTTTTAAAAAAAGCACAAGAGCATAAAAAAAAAAAAAAAAGTCACTAATTTGTAGTTTATTCATTCGTACTTGAGGAAAGGTGAAGGGGGTGGGGGGGCCGGGAATCCTTCCAACCGGCTGATTTTCCCCAAAGAAGTTTACTTAAATTGGTCCTGACTCCAGTGACTCTTATGGAGTATTATTCTGTGGAAAAATGATACAATTGGATCATAAAATCTTGAAAACTGCATTTAGAAATCAAAGTGCAGGCTGAGTTTTATTGCAGAAGGATTAATGTTTGCACCAAAGCCCTGAGCTTCTGAATCGAACAATTCCGTCACAACATCAGAAATGTACAAATGCAACACTGAGGTTACATGTTTATTAGATGAATCCTACAGAATTTAGTGTCACAATTCAACATTCAGGTGGAACATAAATATAGTCGGCCTAGTTCTGCTTTCACACCAGTGTAAAGGAGGAGTAAAACCAATGATGTCAGAAGCAGTGTGAGTTCAGATTCAAGCCTGATTTCTCGATGGGCCTGATCCTGTGCCATTGACGTCAGTGGGGGCAGAATAAACCCCGTAATCAAGAAATATAAAACAGGTTGCTAGGAAACAACTTGACAGGCAGACCCATGTCTACGATCCCATCCAGATACAGGTGTGTAATACCTAACAACTCCAGCTTACAATGCCATGCAGCTGAATTCATTCCATATACATTATTAAAGAGTCTGCAGAACATTACACAGTTCATGTAGTTAATGATTATAGTTCAGAGTGTAGGTCAGATATAATTAGGTGTTACATTAAAATATCTTCACAGAGCCATTTATTCTGATTTAATTACTTAAAATGATAGTCTAATGAGCAGTGCTTTCAAGGGAAAAAAAAGTACATTTTTAATGGGATCATTTTAAGTTAATCTAAGGAAAATTAATCATTTAACAAAATGTGGTAAAAGACAAGTTCATTTTTTAAATGATGTTGTTCCAATGTCAGAAAGGTGACTTAGTTTAATGACACTTTACTGATTGATACATATCTAAATAAAGGTCAGATCCCAACTATCTGCACATCTTGCCATGTCAGACTCCTTTTAAATACAACCTTGGTAGGAGATTTATGACCATCAAAATTTGTTTTTATTCCAGTGTAATAATAAGGAGTAGCAACATGGAACAGCTATCCAATATAGGTGAACTAGCCAATTAAAGGGTTAATTAGGGGTTGGTTTATTAACCATTCAGTTGCAGGCTAGGGAAATTAGTTTTAACTTGAATAAACCATTATAGCCTTAAACAAGAAGTGAGGAGCCCATTTCTTTGCTGGATCATCTGTTTCCCTTCCTTTACAGTCTTTAGGAATTTTAAAATTTCACCGTTTTTTTTTTTAAAGCATTAATTTATCCCTTAGCCATGACCACATAGCAGAATGCGGTGCTTATTGCATGAGCAATTCATTGCAGCAAATACAGTAGGCCCTGTTTCACAGCCCTTCCTCCCACACTGGCCCCATTTGAAAGAGAGGTACCACTCTTCACTTCTATCAGTGCAATAAATACTGAACGCTATGGGTCACTTGCGGAGCATGTGGTTTGACTGTTCATTATTCACTGTGCAACTGCTCACTTAGAGTCACACCTGAGTATTATTTTCATTCCCTTTATAGCCAGAGTCTCAGCACTTCTGATACAAACAGATCATTCCTCAAACATTCATGTGACACAAAGCCCATTCACTAGTGAAGACCCGCTAAAATCGACCGCCGATTGCTTTCCCGTCGACTCCTGTACTCCACCTGATCGAGAAGAGTAAGGGGAGTCAGCAGGAGAGAGTCTCCCATCAACGTCCCGTAGTGTGGACCCCGTGGTAAGTAGATCTAAGCTACGTTGATTTGCATTATGCTATTCACGTAACTCAAACTATGTAACTTAGACCAACTTTTCCTTTTAGTGCAGACAAGGTTTAAGTGACAAAGAACAGGTGTGAACATGGACAAAAGTACTCACAGATAGTTCTATTCCTGAGCTTAAGTTTTGAAATCACTATTTCTGTCTTTGGCCCTTCTGGCTTTTGTGCGTCACAAAGCAACTCACCCGTCTATGTTTGAGTGAATCTAATGAAACCCATCTGGTCTGGCTACTATGGTGAGTCAGCAAATTAGCTCTGTCCCTACAACTTGACACCAGGTCAAGAGCGATGCAGTCCTTCACTGATTGTTCAGGACTGATCTCACTCTTCCATGAGGTGCTTAACGCTCAGTTTCCTGATGTTTTGGATGGGAGGCAAGGATGCTCGGCAGCTAGCTGACTAATCCCAAACTGCAAAAAACAAAAACAACCTCTTCCCCTCCCTCCCTCCTTCCAAGTAATGTATGTTTTATGGATCATTTAGTCTAATCAGGCTGGATTGTATTACATCAGGACATTAAACCCAGATTAGCTAAAATATTCAGTTCAAAATTTCCATTTACAAATATATACATAACACATGCCTGCATTTCTCTTTTACAGGCAGATACCAGAGAAAGTACTGTAGTTGGAAATATACAGATTGGGTATGTGTTTTCCACCCCCAAACCACATTTTTCCCCTGAAAAAAAAAAAGAAAGATTAACAACAAAAACCTCACAATAAAACATTTGCAAATGTTTATAAATAATTGCTTGCAAAATGAGCATTCTTTGCCCCAAGAAAGAGTTGGATGCACTGTCAAAAAAAATCAGCGTAGTATCTGACTGCAACCCAGCAAGTACTCCCATTAGCAATATAAATCATTTTGGGTTGCACATTACATTCTTAATGCAGATTCTCTGTTCCTGATTATCTAAAACCAGTAGCTTTTAAATGCTTTGCTTCCTCGACAACAGAGACAATAGCAGGAGTTTGGTGCTATGACAACATTGTGTTTGTCAGCTGGTTGGCGTCCTGTAGATGGGTACAGAAGGCCAACTAGCATTCATATGTATTGAACGAGAGATGGGCCAAAATTAGGACCAATAAGGCCCCTTCCTCTGCCCAGTACGTCCCAGCTAGTGAGGGTTTGGATAAACCAGAGCTTGGATCTGAACCATCCTTTGTTTTGAACCCCAACCAATGAGGTTTCCAAAACCAAAACCACCTCTGGATTTTGCCTGACTATTCAAAACTGAGAAGGACCAAAACAGGAAATGTTTATCTGAGCCTGAGCCCAAGCCCACCCTCACCCCACTCACACACTTACTGAGGTCTGGATACAATGTAATCCTTATCTCAAAACACTCCTCACCCCGTGTCCCCTTTTCTAATGGGAAAATTTGGATTTCTAAGAAAGACAACATTTCTCTGGGCTTGAAAATTAAAAGCCCCAACATAAGAATCATGGCATGCAGTCATTAATAAGACTTTCCAGACAAATCTGACTGGAAAGATAATAGGGTTAGAACAATTAGGAAAAACATTTTCTACAACGGAATATTTTTCTTGTCATATTCACTGTAATTATTTTCTAAATGTAGATCGTTTATACGATTGCAGCAGCAATGTTCCAAAGTTAATTAGACCATATGTTTTCACATTAAGAAAAGAAAGCTAATTTAAAAAAAAAAGAAACGAAAAGATTTCTAAGTAGGAATATTGAGTTTGGGGCAGAGGAGAACGGTGAAGGAATCCTTTGGAAATGTATACATTCATCCTACTCGGTTCTGCTTTCTGTTTTTGGAATTGTTTCTGGCAGCAACCTAAAGAAAAATATGAACCAGATGTACAGAGAAATATTTTCTTCATCAGCAAGAGAAGAATAGCTCTCCGTGTGCCAGGAGATGTTAACCTTCACGTTTAAATAAAGGTGATGTTAAAAATATACTCCAAACACTGCTTCTTATTCTATCGTTGGGGCTGTTCCATTATTATTACAATTAGAGCTAGGTGGAGAAAGGTAACTTGTGGAGGATTTCAATCTGAGTTGGAACAAGACCCCAAAGTTTCAAAATTCTCTGCCAAAGGGAATGGAGCCCACGCTCTAGGGCAGTGCGCTTGGTGTACTGAGCCAGAGCGGGGGAACCTGGCAGCCCAGCCTGCCAAGTAGCCCCAATCCTGGGAACTGGGGCACGCCGACTCCAGCTCCCGGTCAGCCTGCCAGGAGGCCTACTGAAGAGCTGGGAGTCTGGAAGGCTTCCAAAGCAGGCTGCCAAGGAGCCAGACAGGTGATCTGGCAGAAAACCTGCTTGGCAGGCAGGATTCCATCAGAACTTCATCAAAATCAAACGGTCTCTGCAAAACACTTCAATTAAAAAAAAAAATTGGCAAATTCTTGCAGGAGAATGTTTCATGGAACTTTTTCTTGCCATTGTAACCCACACAACTCCTGGGTGTGGTGCTCCGTCCCCTCGAGTGGCACTGAGACCACTTAGAGATTGATGAGTCTGCTACATGTCCACACTACCCGCCGGATCGGCGGGTAGCGATCCATCTATCAGGGATCGATTTATCGCGTCTCGTCTAGACGCAATAAAGCGATCCCCGAACGCGCTCTCCGTCGACTCCGGAACTCCACCAGGGCGAGAGGCAGAAGCGGAGTCGACGGGGGGGGAGAGGGGCGGAGGGGCGCGCCGCGGCCGTCGATCATGCGCCGTGAGGATGGGAGGTAAGTCGATCTAAGATACGTCGACTTTAGCTACGGTATTCTCGTAGCTGAAGTTGCGTATCTTAGATCAATCCCCCCCTAGCATAGACCAGGCCTTACTAAGGGGCATGTGGCTTTTAGCTCATGAGGTAGAGGCTCATGCATTTAGCTCCAGAGATCCCAGGTTCAATCCTGCCCACCGACAACCAGGGTCTGGTGGTATTACACCATCTCTAATTATGATTGTATATAGGGGCCCGGATCAGGGCCCCATCGTGCTATGGGTTTGTACAGCACCTAACAAAAAGAAGATCCCTTCCCCAAAGGGCTTACCTATCAGGTATAAAACAAGACACAATGGTGGCTACCAAAACCAGACTGAGCGCACAAGGTAACTGTGAGACAAATGTGAATGGCAGGATAAGCAGCGGTCACAGCACAATGCATACTGGCTGCCTAGCCATTGGCACGTGCTTTGCAAGTAAGGAGAGGGGTGTGGGAGGACAGCAAGATGGTTTTGCAGAGCTCTACGGGGAATTTCTTCCATGCACAGGGGGCAGCATGGGAGAAAGCATGAAGGTGCATGTTGGGAAATCTGATAAATAAGTTCTAATTCAAAACCAGCTGTTTGCAAGGGGAGGAAAGCGAGCGGCCGGAAGAGTTTAGGAGCAACTTTTCCATTTTTCATCATCATCAAATTAAAAAAAAGTTTAACTGAATTTTTCTTCATTGGGGAGGGGTGGGGGTATTTTGTGATATCCCCACACCCACAAATCAGCTCGCTCCACCCTGAAACCCCCCAACCCCCAATCTCAAGATACTACTTTCTTTTCTAGTCTCTAGGGATTACAGAGCAATCTATCAGCTGGGCTGGATGTTCCACTGGGTAACAGTGTCCTCTACTGGCTTCATCCTTTCCCTCCAGCTCTGCTAGGAGGGAAGAAAAATCCCCAGTAAGGAGCCAGCAGGTTTATCACAACAATAGCCTATTCTTTTTGCTGAAAAACATATTTTTGTCTGGAAATGCTCCCCTGCCCCAGGCCCTTTTTTCTTTTATAGGGTGGACTCCCTGGTTTGATTTCATCTCCCATGATGCATAGGAACATCAGAACGGCCATACTGGGTCAGACCAAAGGTCCATCTGGTCCAGTATCCTGTTTTCCGACACTGGCCAATGCCAGGTGCTCAGAGGGAATGAACAGAACAGGGAATCATCAAGTGATCCATCCCCTGTCTCCCATTCCCAGCTTCTGACAAATAGAGGCTAGGGACACCATCCCTGCCATCCTGGCTAACAGCCATTGATGACCTATTCTCCAGGAATTTATCTAGTTCTTTTTTGAACCCTGTTATAGGTTTGGCCTTCACAACATCCTCAGGCAAGGAGTTCCACAGGTTGACTGTGTTGCGTGTGAAGAAATACTTCCTTCTGCTTGTTTTAAACCTGCTGCATAATGGTCTCCCCCTTGGTGAAAGGGAACAATGCTTCAGTCCTCGGTGAGAGTCCTGTGCTCATGGTGCATCATGGGCAATATAGTCCAAGGGGAGCCTGGACTACAGAGAATGGGAACATAAGGTGCCACTCTTATGAGACATTGCGGCAGCATTTCTGAATTGAATTATTTCAGTTCAAAAGCTTTTTTTTTTTTTAATTAAATATCAAAGTTTTCCTCAGGAGGAAGCCAGACACTGTCAAGAAACAGTTGGTTCTGCTGAAAATCCAAAGTGAAATCTACAAACAGCTTCAACTGAAAATTTTCAGCCAGCGCTAATGGAGGACACGGAGGGGTGCTCCGGCGGCTGGCAGAAGGCACTGGAGACCAGTTAGGACTAGGCATGCTTCTTGGCTCTCAAGGGAAGGGAGGTGTGGAGTGAGTGGGCATCTGAGACGGTGCCATTTAAAGGCAGCCTGGCCCTGGATTGAGGATCTATAAGGGTGAATCTCAAAGGGCAGGAACCTTGTAATTAGCCATTATATTTATACAAGGTCTTGAGCCCATGAGCTGAAAGGGAAGTTTGGAAAAGAGGCAGTCTGAGAATCATTGATACACACACACACACTGGGGTGGGAGTATAGCGAGTGTCTGGTTACGGAAAACATTTCCTCTGCCATGCTGCCTGGCTGGCTGCCCACACAGACCCCTCCTCTGTCGTCCTGCACGCTCCGGCAGAGCGAGTCTACAGGGCACTCTGTAGTCATTCCTCAGTCTCTCGTGACACATTATGCTCCCCCATCAGATAAGGCACTCGCTTGGCTGAAGTTTTTATTTGTGCTGACAGGGCTGCCAAGTGCCACCCACTCCTCCCTGTACAATCTCCACTGCCTCCCTTCGCGCTAGTCCCCACCCACCCTTGCTGAGGCACTGATCCTGCCCTCCATTCCCAGCCACCCTACTCCCA